>NW_026623274.1:1904835-1934778 GCF_030028575.1 Malurus melanocephalus | reverse complement strand
ATCCATTTTTCCACCTCAGACCGAGAATTTGTTAGATTAGCCAGCTGCCTTTCCTTTTCTGCATTCTGTTAAAGAACCTGAGTGTCTTTGGGGCACGGTGACATGTTGAGTTAAAAATTACTATAATTACCATGATCCCTGTGGAATTAGAAGTGTGCACAGTTTATGCCTCAAGGGACTTGAATCCTTGGAGAGACTATTTTCTGGGACAGCAAGAGCTGTGAAATATACAACCCTTGATGTGCACTCAAGATCAGAGTCTGATTTGTAYGGTTAAATAAAAAAATGCTGATTTATACAATTTGTTCCTGGGTCATAATTATGGTCTAGAATTAATTGAATAGCCTGGAGGTTTCACTACTGTACATGGTAATGATTACTAAAAATTGATTCTCTCCTATATTTCTTTATTAACTTATCTGAAAATGACATATCGTGAAGAACAGCTTTAAATATTGCTGTGCTGAGCAACTTTGTAAATTGCTATTCAAGCTGTTCATGTTGGTGGTTTTTTGTGGGTTTTTTTTTYCCTTCATTGACTTTTTTAGTTGATTTATTATTCTGTAAGTGCCTGAGCTATATGTTTAACCAGAAACAYGGTGAGGTGGGTGTTCCTGTTTCTGACTAAGGACATTGCTCTGTTAGCCTTCTGGAACAAGATATTTGATATTTGTCCTTTTAGGACAGGTTGGATTGCACCCTCCAGACACGAGGACCTTGCACCCCGTGTGACACCCAACATGGCTGGGCTACCTCCGTGTGGAGTGGGTGCACACAAAAGCAGCTGAGTTGAAACCAGCTTTTGRCAGATGGGTTTTTCAAGATATTTGATCTCTGAATGGAGTGAGTTTAATGCGCAGCAASAGAAATTTTTACTTTTTAACCTTTGTTAATTTTTATAATTATTATTTCCCCAATGGGGTTCTCTGGCCAGGCTCCTAAATATGGGCTCTATATTTGTCTAGTGCAGTCACTTAACAGGCAGYTCTGCAAATGCAGAGGCTGAGGCARTTACATGGAAATTCTCTGGGAGAAGAAAATAGCTGTGAGAATAAGACCAGTTCCTCTGAAATTATGAAGCAAACAGTAAAGATAGCAGTAWTGTTACCACTGCTCTTTTGTAACTAATGTCATATATGTTTAAGTTTTGTTGTTGACATAATAGATATTTTTTCTCATGCTCTGGAAAGCATATTCTCAAAAGGTTTCACTCCAAGTTTGTCCAAATGTTTCATTTAGATAAAAGTTGACCATGGCAAAAAGATAATATTATGATATTATATCCCTCTCTTCAATAGCATTATTTCAAACATCACTCTAACTTTTAGATGGATGGGAAATGAGACATTTGACCTTACTTCAGCAAAATATTTCCAGTGAAAGTTTCCAGTCAAGTTGTTACTATAAAATTTTACATTTCATCAGATCAGCACTTTCCAGCAGCCTATTGTTTTACTGAGAAGTTTTCATCCGGTTCTTCATTTGTAATGAATATTTTAATGCCCAAGAAAAAATGAAAACACTTTAATTGTTCAGGTTCCAAATCCCAGAAATGGATGAGATATTAGAGAAATAGTCTGTTTTGGTTTTTTTTTGTTTTTTTGTTTTTTTTTTTTTTTTTTTCTGATGCACTGGAATAACAGTCATAATTCATTGATTTAAGTGCATTTCAGCTGAGCTGTCTTGATTTGACAGTGGAAGAAACACCCTGTTTGTGACCTCAGTGGGTTTTGCTTTGGCTGCYTCCCGAAGGTGGTGAACCTGTTGCCTTCTTCACCTCCAAAAGCCTTGACCTGTGCTGGTGTCTGCCAGAAACTGCAGGTCAAGACTTGCTGCACTCGGRTCTGTCACAACTGAGAGGGCAGATAAGGGCATGGCATGGTACTCCCTCTCCTTATTAGTTGCCAAAATCTGATGGACAAGAGATAATGACAATTTCTTGCTTTTTCCCATATTGGGAAGAGCTGGTRCAGGATGTTCCCCTCTGTGACAGCAAAACCCTTATAGATATGCCCATAATCTCCATGGTATCTCGCTGTCTGATGGCATCACTGAGGTGTGGCCTTTTCATCTCTTGAGGGCCCCATATTTTCACAAATTCCAGCTCTGGTCAGAGCACCTGGTTTTATTTTTCATCTTGATGACAATCTCAGTGTCTGTTTGCTGCACACCACATGGCTCCTGCAGACTGTGGCTTCTGTGGCTCGGTGAGTTAGATCTGCTCATGAATGGCCTYTTTTATCTGTAGCAGCTGTTCCAAAGAGAAGGGAGCTGAATCAGAGGTAAAAGTGTTGCCCATCCCTACAGCAAGTGTGGACTTTCACCAAAGTAATTTGCAATTGCATTGGAGAGAAAGGGAATGTGGAGGGGTGTAAATAGAATATGGGTGTCTTCACCAGGGGCTGCAGAGACCTGGCAACAATTTGCTGATTGCTCAGGACAGAGGCAGGGACAGTGTGGTGTATGCTGTTGTGAACATCAACCTCTCTTCTGCATTCCCAGCCGAGAAAAACATCTCGATGGAGATGTGAGAAACTTCCTTTCCCTTTTACACTGGAAAAGGAGGAAAATGGCAGAACAACCTGTTTTTCATAGCTGAAATAAAATGAGAYTCAATTCCTCTTGGGATACTCATGGAAAATTAGCCCAGTTTGTCTTTCTGACGTGAAGGGAATCTTCACACCAATTATTTATGCTTCCCTGCATCAATGGCACCTCTTCTCTCTCCTCTTTCTAACCCCTCTTAACTCTGCTGCAGATTTCCTGGCTCTTGAGATCCTCAGGAGAAGCACAGCAATAGAATATTTTTTCTCTTCTGTTATTGTTTCTTCTGTTTTGTTTTATATAAATGTGCAGGGATGTCTGACTGTTTATCAGTTTAAGTGCTCTGGGCAATGCTAGCATTCAAACTATCAAACCGTTAAGGGTCAGATTCTGCAGAACGTCTTCTAAGAGATGTTGAGACATTTCTYTGTTTCTTGATGGACTTGGGTGGGTATGGAGGACATTCATCCCTTCAGGCAGARCTGAGGATCAGGCCCTAATTGTTGTTAAATTTAGGACAAACAGCCACCAGTGTTTAGCAGCAATGTGTGTTTGCTGGAGAACAAGGAGCCTCATGCTGTGTTGATTGATGTTGATTTCCATTCCATTATTTCAGGATGTTCACTACATGCTCCCAAGAGGCCAATTATCAAAGGTTGTTTAAAAGACACATCTCTGAGTACTGGAATTCATCATTAATTCAGGGGATTATGCGTCTGCCTTTCCTGAGTTCTCTATTCCACCCACAACAAAAACACCTCTTTTACCTGTATTTATAAGTTTCCACCTCTGAATGTTGTGCTTGGATTCCTGTGGAACTTGGTGCTGTGCTTGGTGAAGAATCACATTGTGCTTGAGAGAGTTTTGTCCTGTGCAGCAGTTGGTCCAGGATATCGACCTGGCCAAAGAGGGCACAGCAAAATGATGGCTCGCCCCAGCAGTTTAAACAACAGGCAACATTCCTGGAGAAAATAGAACTAATATTTGGTTCAGTTCAAAAGGGACTAATCACCACAGAATTATTAAAAAMCTTTACTAGCAAAAAACCACGCAACTAAACAACAAGTGTGGGCAGAGGGAAAGCCAGTGGTCCCMAGAGAGGAGCAGAAGATTGTGATGCAACATTGCAAACCCTTGGCACAGTTCCACTCATGCCGTTCCACTAATTTCCTTTAGCTGGCACAGAAGAGATGCTACACATCTGATTTAATGATACACTTTCAAAATACTGTGTGGAACCAAATCCTGCTTTTAATGCTTGCAAACATCCAGCAGCAAGAAATTCAGTGAATTTGTGGGGTACTAGGAGCAAGCAGGGGGATGTTGCTCCAAACTGCCCTTTCTTGTGGGAGAAATACAGAGCAGTCCCTTGCCACAGAGATGTCACATCAGCTGGGGAGGCCAGAGGTGTCATGAATCAGATGTGCAAACAATGGGATCCCTGCACTGGCAGCCAGAGGTGTCACCTGGAGCRGGGTGAGCAGAGACACCGTGGTGAGGCAGTGCCATTGGCCTCACCCCGTGCCAGGCAGATGGCATCAGTGTGACTCGCTCTCCACCCTCTGCTCAGACMCTGCTGCATTCCCCAAGCTCATCAAGGCCTGATTAAAACTTAGCATTTATCCAAGCCTCTGCACATGCAAACTAATTAATAGTCGCAATACCATGGTGAGGAAGAKGAAAGCAATATTATTAACCTAATTTTACACATGGGGGCACAGAGGCAGAGGGGAATGCTGAGCTAGTGCTAAAAGTGTCGAGCTCCCACACTCACAGAGGCTGCCCCTGCTGTGCTCTTCAGTACATGATGTGGGTGTATATATATATAATGAGCTATCCATGGGGTTTTCAGGATGCTGACTTTGCTGTAAGCCTTGGTTGCAGTCACAAATGTGGAAGTGCTCCCTCAGTCTGAGAATGATTCTGTCTTTTCAAATTTCCTGTTTCATTCCATTCAAGTGACTTCATTATTCTTTTAAATTCAATCCTATCATTGTGTGCCCAAAATTCATTCAGATTCATTCTGGAAAAATCTCTGTTTCTGATCTGAATCTTCAAGGAAGYCTTCTGTGGAATGGAAGAGAAATTAAATGAGCCAAATCAAATTCCCTCTTAAGGTACTTCCTATGTGATGGAGAGAGAGGAATTTTAAAGTCTATCTAATAAAATATTGTYAGAAAGAAATGAATTCTGTTCTATTCTTCAGGATTATCTAAAGCAAACTGTAAAAAATTACACATTTTCTAATAACTCTGCGTATTAAGAGAACTTGTTCTGTGTCTGTCTGTCCTTCCCAATGTCAATCACTCCAAATGGATTTTGGCTTATGCTTCTGTTACAACCAATTGACAGAAATAGGTATTTTGAGAGCAAAAGTAATTCCATACAATTATAACTCGGGTGAATTCCAATTAAAGAATCCTATTTTTCTTTCAGAAAATGAGCATGAGTTCAGCTAGAGCTGTCTACATTGAAGATGTAGAAAATTAGATGGTATTAAACCTATACCCTCTGCTTCCCTTTTCACCCTGTATTATGCTRTGTTCTGATTTCCTGTGTGATGTCAGCAGGGATTGACMCAGTCTSTGYTCATCCTTYCACAGATTCTGCACCAGGTGCTTTGGATCCCCCTGAAAAMYCCAACACACAAGGCATCTAGGCTTKCCTAAGACCAGTTTTCAATTTCSTTCTCTGTATTGGTGAGTTTATAAATTGCTGAGTTATCCTCAGGGTTCACAGCTCCTACAGAGCAGGGATGTGATCCTCGTGATAGCACCGCTGTGAACTTCTCAGTAGCTAATGGTCACATCCTACAGAGAGATTGCAGGCTCACCTGGGCTTCCTGGTGSCACTTTATGAGTCTCCAGCAATCCTCTCATAAGCAAATAAATAAGAATTCTCTAAGCACTGAAAGTGCAGAGGGCATTGCCATAATAGGTCTCCAGGGCTTTGCAATACAGTTTTATTATGTTGCTAAATATAACTGCTTGCTTCTTATTTGCCCAAGAGAACGAACATRTTATTTAAGGTATATTTTCCTGTTTTTTGCCCTGCCAGACAGACTGTATGTGTGTGTGTGAGAGTGTATGTTTTTGTTTATTCACTATATTGAGCAATTTTGGTGGCTATTTGCCAAAAAACATAATAATGTTGTAGTTTTAGTGTCTGTTTATTTCTCCCATCTCTTCTCCAAACTTGTCTCTTGCCTGCCCAGTGATTTAGTGCAGCCAGTGAAGTTTTACAGCCTGCATTTAAGGAGGCTGCTGTTTGAAATCCGTGAGGGGYTGCTAATCAGAACTAACTGCAAGCATCAGGTGCAGTCGGTGACTCTGTCCTGGCCTATTGGCTTAAGAGAGCATGAAGGGCTAATTTCATGGCTGATAAAGCTTTCTGTCAAGGAGGCTTCCCAAACAAATGAACATTGACTTTTCTTTACAATGGAAATAAAAATGGTCTTTTATCACAACTGCCCGCTTRTGCAAGGTACGAGTCACATCCCTGTGGGAGCTTGCTAAGGCACCCAGACAAGATTTACAAATGAATTTTGGAACYTCACTCCTCATAGGTCATTTTCTTCCTTGGATTTCTTGGACTTTATTGTTTTTAGGTCCAGAGGTGATAAAAAAAMMCCCMAAAAAACAGTGGCAGATCCTCTGCAGGGCTTGCAGCACTTCCTTAGGCATTTCCCAGGAAACAGGAACTGGGTGTCAAAATACATTTCAGAATTTAGAATTTTATTGCTTCTCCTCTTTTGGTTTGCCAGTTTGGTTTGCCAGTTTGGTTTGTCAGCTATTTCATCACTTTCTATCACCAACACTCTTAGGATAATCCTCCTGTTTCCCTGCTCTGCCAGGAGTATGGGTTTTGAAGGGAGCACCTACTTCCTACCCTTCTGAAGAAAATTGTGTTGATTATTTTAAAGCACACGGCTAGAGGGTCTTTCTAGGAGAGGTAATGAAGCAAACTTGATATCATTCAGGTATTCAATCCATTAAGAGCCTTTTTTCTGGGAAACTCCTTTTTCTTTTCCATTTTTCCATTAAATATTTAAACTTTTTCTACTTGTGTTTCTTAGAAGTTTGATGCAACAAGTAGTTGTGTGCAGTTGAAGACTAATAATTTCAAGGCAATAATTTACTTGCATAAAATTAATAAAGCCCTCATACTTCAAGTAACATTGTCCTGAAGCTTTCAAAGTGATATAATTTTTCTTCTTTCATGTTTTGATGAAATGTAATTACAGCCAGAAATGCATTTATAAATTATTTGTTTAAAGGACAGAGACTTTTCTATCAAAATGTTTATTTTGCCCACGTAACTTCATTTACCCAGGAGGGGGTTGCCAGAAGAATGATGTCTATACATGCTGCAATTTTCTCTTTCCTGCAGTTTTTCAGTGCACCTGAATGCTATAACGTGGACTTGGCTTTCAAATTAGGCTGTTGAGCAACTCAGCGAGACAGTAGTAAAAGTTTTTCCACTATAAATCCACAGAGTTTACTCTGCTCTTGTACTTAAAGCAGACTCCCTGGCAGCTGCAGCTGCACACCAGCCTGTTCAGGAATGGCAATTAAAGGCACTGGATGTGGTGCAGATCATTAGAAATTGGTGCTGTGCCCTCACCCTGCCAACCTCTGAGTCACCTGGCACCAGTTGAAGCTCGTACCTAATTCTCTACATGTTTTTTTTCTTGCCACCCCTCTTGAGGGGCAAACTTAGATTGGGATTTTTCTGCCACTGTTGTCTGCATATTGGTGGTGATGCTCTCATACCTGTTCTTCAACAYGGACAGAAAATATTTGTCACAGGCAGACAGTTTTATCAGGAGTAGATGGAAACTTTGCCAAGAATTTCGGGATGATATGGAAGGACAGACAGAAGTGCATTTTAAATATCACATAGGTTTTTGAATGTTCTATATATTTAGGAAAACTGGTGCTGAAACAAGTTTGGATTTCTAGCTYATTCTAYRCCATTGTTAATGCAGGGTACAATCWCAGGCAGTAATTATAGTTTGTCCTATTAAACAGGGCTGACTTCAGGCAGAATTATGTTCTGGGGTTTTCACTGTTCTMCCCATGAACTGTGTGGAGACCTTATTTGCACATTTCTTGCTCTATAGCACAACTCTTTTCTTTGTGACACACATTTATTTTCCAGTTAAATTAACAAACTTCCCGCTTAAGCCAAAGACATTCTTTTGTTGGTGGGCTGTTTACTGCCTCCCTTGCTTTATGTTGTGCCTGAGAATTGAAGGCTGCCCTGCAGCCAGATAGATCAACATAGCCCTGCTGAAATAAATGAGTCTTGGGAGAACAATCAATGGTCATAATATGCCTGGATAACTGCAGTGACACCTCTAAAAATGTCAAATAGAGATACTGATCCTTTGCAGACATGATCTGCCGAATGAACAAGTTTCATACAGGGCTTGGCATATCCATTTTAACCACTGAGTTCAAACAAATTTACAAGTTTCCCCTCTTTTCACCACCTTTATGACTTTATTTTTTTTCCTTAAGCCTTTGCAAAATCATAAAACTGGTTGAAGATTAAAATGCTTCATGGTGAGAAGACAGATATGATTACAAATGAGAACACACCATCCCCCCAGGAAGCCCCGGGTTCCCCTTTCATCATGATTAAAGAACACTCCATATGAGAATATTTATGCCAGAGTTTATGTTGTTGTATATTGTTTATGAATATGTAGTATACACTTACTTTATCTGGAGAAATACACAGTGCCCTTTTTTGCTTCCTCACTTTCTCCTCTATTATGTTTCCTGCAATACATTATTGCAAGGTGACTCTTAGGGCTTGCTTGGAAAAAAGAATAACATATTGCTCTGGTAAAGCMAATCTACCTTTGACTTTTATAAAGATGATAGGGAAAGTAAATGTGAAGAGTAATTAGTTCTAATAGATAATTTTTATTTAATGTACATTCTTTAAAAATGTGAGGTTGGAGGTTGGAGGCTGTACAATTACACAGTATGACTTTACCAGTTTTGTTTTCTCACTCGAATAGTATTTTGTGAGTACTGCAATCATTCTTATTTCTGGTTATTTGTTCTGGAAGAAAATCTGGAATCTACAGAGACAATGTGAGAACAGCACATTTCCTTCCTGGGCTAATGAATATGTGGTAGAGAGGGATAGAAAAGAATAATAATTCCTATGAACTCAGGCCATACACTTGCCTGGGATGGGTGTCAGACTCTGGGGTTTAAACTCGAGAGTCACAACTGACTTAGGCCACCTGGGATGCAGGACAGTCCACAGAGAAGAGAWGGTGTACCTTGTCAGGGGCTGAAGAGGAGGATTGATACAGCACTCATTGGGGCTGTGATTTGGCAGCCTTAGCAATTAATTCATCACTTCCTCAAATGTAAATGCCTGAGTCTCTCTAAAGTGCTGTAGGATGTGGTGATGTGGTTGAACAGGGTCCTTGCTCCTGGCAAGGTACTAACCCACCAGCGCTGAAATTGCAACAACCCTGAGAAAGAAATGAGTTAGTGCACCTTCCCAGCATCCCAGTGCAGCCTTCAGTGCAGCTGAAGTGCACGGGCTCAAGCCCCTTGGTGAACTCGGGGTTTGGGCAGCAATTTAAACCTCAGTATAGGCTCATGGGTGCTTTCTGTGTGTGCTCAAAGACAGAGCTAAGCTGGGTCACCCAGYTGAATACACACAAATCAAAGGGGTCCTTACCCTTCTCTGGAAGAATTTCTGTTTGGTGAAGAGTCCAAGAGCCACAAGCTGCTCCACAGGGTCTTTTCAGGACATGCCAAGGGAGAACTCCAAGGCAATCGCAAATTCAAGTATAGGCTGCTCCTCTTTTCTCTGAGTCCTGCTGAGAATGGCAGCAAATGCTGTGTAGAGAACTCTCAGGAGGCAGATGAATCCATTTGATGTGCCCTCACTGATTTTGGTGCATCACTCCAGTGTTTAGTGCAACAAACAAGAAAATAATAATAAAGCATTCGGATTTCTTGACAATTGTCACCTGCCATACGACAAAGTTAAAAGAAGGCTTTTTCAGGTTATATGTGCTGTCTCCTCTTCCTGGTAATCATGTGCACTTTAATGTTTTGAWGCTTTCCCATTTTCCACCTGGAAGATTTACCCCTTTTCCCAATGAAATTTTGTTTTAGCTGACTGGCAGCTTTTGCAATTTGCCTGCACAGAGTGGAGGTCAGCAGGAGAGAGCAGCAATCCCTCACAGCATCTCAAGGTCCTCTCTCTCTCCTGGGGACAAATGCAAAGMGATCTAAGTACAGCCCTTTCTCAGCAACATCTGTAAACTGCAAATATGCTCAGTCCAATCTATTTCCCCGYGTTCCTCTGAGAATTCCCAGCTTTTACATTGTTCATGTGTCTGATGCAATTGGACACAAAGAAACAGCTTGGTAATACCTGCAGGGTTATTTTGCAGCTCAAAGCAGTGACCAGCCAGGTGCACAGCAAAAAGAATGTTTTATTCTCTTTGTTCTGACTGCTGGGATACCCTGGCTGGGACACAGCTGAATTGTATAAATGCAAAAGCCCAAGCTTCACTTTTAAAAAAAATTTAGCAAAGCCTTGAATGAATTACTGGCCTATTTGTCATCCTGGCATAGAAAACATTTTCCRTCTCTCCTCCTGAAGCTGTTCCATTTAGTATAAATAATGAAATATCCAGTGAGCCACAGAAAAAGCCTGGCTCTGTAGCCTGGGGGGCTCCACTGAGTATGAGAAGGCCAGGTGAACAGCTTTATCATGGGGGGATTGSCTATACTGGGCATGATCTGATAAAACTGCCATGAAGCCTTTTGGCTTCAATGTAGTCAGCCTTTCATAACCAAAAAAAAGAAATATTGTGGAAAATTTTTCATCAGCT
The DNA here is from genome assembly GCF_030028575.1 of Malurus melanocephalus. NCBI lineage: Eukaryota > Metazoa > Chordata > Aves > Passeriformes > Maluridae > Malurus > Malurus melanocephalus. The sequence goes on along the minus strand of NW_026623274.1, from coordinate 1,924,355 downwards.
CTGTTATAGATGTGCAATACAAGCGAGAGTTTGTAAGGAAATGGGAATTAGAAGAAATACCACTGTGAGTCCTACCACCTTGCACAACATACCTCACACTGAGCTGAGCGTTTCCAGGGGAATAAGATGTTAGAAATTAATTCTGAACTGTGACAGATTAGGGATTTTCTGAACTCAGAGGGGGTCCAGACCACTCCCAAGCCTGTAAGCTATTACAGACCAGAGCAGCTTACACACTAGTAGCCAGAAAGGGAAACTGCATATACATGAATACGGAGGTAGAGTAGTTTGATACTACTCTCCTTAACTTCAGCAAGTGTGAAATGGAAAGTCATACAGAGGATGAAAACTGTTCATTCAAAAAATATATTTTATAGAAATAATGTATAGAGATTGCTTTTATTCCTTTTTTATAGCTAATTAATTTTTTTAAAGATTAAAATGTCTTAAAAAAATATATATATTATAATATACCACACTTACTCTATTCCTGAAACTGCATAAATCACATGGTCATCACAGCCTTYAGAGATGTTCAGCAGACCAATATGAATGTATCTTCAATTGTAAAAGATCTTAAATTAATGTGGAATCAGAGATCCTGGAGCAAAAGGGAAGAAGTTGAAGAATTTTCTATTAGTCTGGGTTTAATGACAGACATATCATATCTCCCCAGTTAAAGCATTTGTACTTTCTTTGCAATTATCATTACAGCTAATTAACAGTAAATGCTCACATTCCCCAGCTMTACTTAAGAGGTGATGATACCAAGGAGGAGTGGAGGGAAAGAGATGTAAATTTTTAATACCTTATTTGCCTTACGCGGGCATGGGAACCATGAATTATTGATGGTAATGGTGGTTAACCCTGAGCCCATCAAAAGGATCTTTACATGTTATCCATTCCCCAGCCTCTCCATAACAGCTCTCCCTGACRCAGAGGGTGGCTTTTTGAGGCATTAATCTGTGATGAGAGTTGTTATTACCAATTAAGGATGGTGATTGACAGCTGCTCTCTATACAGAGGTTTCCAGAAAATGCTGAGGCTCCCAACCTTTCTCCAGCTCCTTGTCACAATGGCTGGAGGTTGGAGTCCCCTCRGATTTGCCATCTGATCTCTCAGGGAAGGCTGTAACTTGTTTCAGTGGCAATCAACCACCGAGCTGAGCTCCAGAGGTGTCAGCACAAGGTCTTTGCCTCTTTGGCCCCTGTGAATGGAGTGGGTCAGGGATTGATGGCACAGACTGCTCAGCTGGCTGCTCACCTTCTGTGAGGGGATGGCCAGATGTTTCTTACAGCTGGAAAAAGTCATGTGAATTAAAACATTGTCCATTGTAGTGAAGCCAGCTGGACCCTCAGGTTACATTTGTACAAAAATAAAATGAGAAAGGAACAGTTCCATTGGCCCAGGGGCAAAATRCCAAACCTTCTTCTCTTCCTCACAAATTGCTGTTGTCTGTGGGGCTTAAGAGACACAGCTTCTGGTCCAGTCTGTTTCCTAAGCTTCAGCAAAAGCTGACTGGYACATGCAAAAACTGTGCTAGAGAATGTGGTGAAAAAACCCTAAACTAAACTGAATTAGTCAATGASCCTTGTTTAATCTACTGATATTGGGATAGCCACTGTGACACCTGAGCCATCTAATGATGGAAGGTGTCCTGTTGGTAGTCTCAACCAGAGGATATTGGGCTAGGATAGAGCTTCAGTCACGCAGTTTAACAGCCTTGTTCAGTTTTTTTCTGAACATCATGGGGTGTCCTGGAGCTGTCAGGGAGCTCCCAGGGTTTGATATCAGAGCTAGGTCAGATTTGGCTTTTTTAACTGCTGCGTTGTGGGCCTGTGATAACCTTGTGGAAAATCAAAGGCTTGTCTTGAATTGCTTTCTTAACTGAAAGTGTAAAGGAAAGTGTGCTCTGGGACTCAGGAACTCCATGTGTTTCAACTGGACCAGGAAAACACCCATTTATCCTGTCTGGTTTYGGCAGAGGTACCAAAGATATCTATTAAAACAACTCCATCTTGGTCCTAAAACTCCCTGGAGCTGTTTGACTATATCCTTATCTTAACACTCTTGAGTAATACAGACAAGGGATCTGAAGTAATTCCTCACTTCATCACCAAAGCAATCCTGATCTGAGGGATCAGATAAATTGGTTAGCCTTCCACACAAGAGTGTAGAGATGGAGAATCCCATCATCCAGCTTCCCTGGTCTGGCCAGTTTATGGAGCTGGATTTCTGTGAATTTCCCAAAAAGCTGATGCAGTGTCTAAACCCTGGGCAGGCTAAGAGCAAGCCAGGAGCAGCTGGATAGAAAATTAATTGACTGGATTCATTCAGGAGGTCAGGAGGAACCAGATATTTGATTCCATGTGTCCAGCAAGGTGTCTTAGCTCCTGGTCACRAAGGTACAATGAAGTACAGGCTCAGACAGTGGGAAGGTGGGGAGAATTTTTGGGCAGATACAACCACTTTCTGCTCCCTTTGTATGAACACCAAGTTGTGATTATTTTGTGCATTGTATTCCAACAGTGTGAGCTTTGGGACCAATTCAGAGCCTCTGGTGCAACATTTTTCTCTGAAGCATTTAGTGCAGGCTGGCTTTATGGGGCTCTTCTGCTCAGTAATAATAAGCAGAATAAATGAAGCTTTTGGCCCTCACAGCATCAATCTGCCAAATTGGGGCTGTTGAAACAGGGCAGGTTCACCCAGCAAGGAGTGTCCCATCCTTGTACCCCAGACAGTGACCAGAGGCAAATGGCAGGCAAAACTCACTGCCAGGGCTTGCTGYTCTCTCTGGGGAGACAGGGAATAGAGGTAAAACCCTCACTGCTGCCATTTGCTCCCAGGAAATCTGGATGCATGAGTATCTTCTTCGATCAGCTAATCTCACTCAATTTTAACCTTCTCCTGGCTTTTCAAAGACCCTAAGAGGAGTGATTTCTAATTCCAGTCTCTGTGTTACACCTTTTGCTCTCTGGGCCGGTGACAGAGCCTGTGGCTGCTGACAAACATTGACCACGGTGGCAGCTGCAGCCCAGCATTCTGCTAAAGCCTGGTGCTTTGAAGTGAAGACATGAAGGGAAAGGCCTGATTTGAAGGAGCCAGAGGTACAAATCTCCTTCCTGCATCCCCCAAACCAGATAAGCAGCATCCTGGTGAGATGGGCAGGAGAAGATGGAGAAAATCCTACAAGCTGAATTAAATGGCACATTTGTAACTTACTCCAACACCCAGCAGTCTTGTACAAATAGCTTTTTTTTTTTTTTTTTTTCTGCTGCCTGGTGTTGACAAAGGGTGTTTTTCAGCAAGTTACTGAGATAGAGCACAACAACTATTTTCCTTTACATGTGTGTTTTTCCCCTTGCAGGGCTTTTTGCCAGACTGGGAAGGGAGGAAAACTCATGTACGTGCACAGTACAGCCACTCAGGAAAAAGGATGTGGATTCAAGGGTATTTGTTCAAYCCAAAGTCCTGGATGCAAAAGTTAAAGTTTCCAGGGCTAATCAAGGAGTAACACACTTCTCTTTTGTGAGAGATGCTGCTTTGCAAACTCTTGCTGAGATGGCTCCATTTCAGACCTTTCCTCCTATGTGATGGTGTTTTTTCACTGCTGGACATTCCCTGGAGGATGGTGAGGGAGGCAGGTAGGGATGGGTGGGCTCCTCTGCCTCCAGGGAGCTGATTACTTCCTTTTGTTTCTGAAAAAAATAATCCTGCTTCCTAGAACAGAGCTGAGGGGTTACAGGAAGGCCATCAGGGATGGGTGGATGGTACAAAAACATCCCTGAGACCCACACTGCCTGCTAGCATTGTCWCATTTAAACAGCTTGATTCTGCTTTGAATTTGAGGCTGCATTGGTAGAGCTGCTGGGGAAAAAAGCTGTCATCAGTGAACACAAATTCTGCTGTATTTAGGGAAGAAGCATTTCCTGACTTGGCTGACAGGAGAGGACTCCTGTGGGAACACAGTCCCCTCTTTGGCACGGGGTCTGCAGAAAACAAAAACTTTCCACCCCTTTTCTAGATCCACATTTAGGAGGTTCTATCGTGCATTGGGCTGCACAAACAGACAGTGAGATAGGCCAGGAGTTACTGAGGGGAAGGAAAAAAGATTTTCTTTTCTCTCCTGCACACCAGCATGGCTGTTGTAGCATCTATTCACCAGCATGGGTACAAGGGAGGCTTTCACTTTGCGACTGCATCAACCTCTGAGAGAAACCTCTGTGTCTGGAGAAATTTACTTTTCATTATTAAAAACAACAGAAAAGAAAAGTTGAAGGAAATGTTGTGTCCAATCTGGCATCCCCCACATCTCAGTGATGTCAAACATTTCTTCTGCTCCATCTTAATAAAGCTGTAATTGGCAGTGACTGTTTTTTTATTTCCCACGTATGCCAGGAGATTTTCACCCTTTTTCTTCAAGGGCTGCATTTCATCTCAGCTTTATTTGGTGTGAGGCAACTGATGTTTAGCACGTAGTGATTGTGCAGCCTGCAGCAGTTTGGGTTGGAATGTGGGGGCTGCAGAGYTGTGCTGAGCTGGGGGAATCAGGGATTCAGGAAAAACAGGCTGATGAGGCACCAAGGGACACATCCACACRAGTGGGAAGGATGCAGGATGGAGCAGGGCAGAGGAAAAGGGATCAGATGCTTTCTGTTGTTGAAACTGATGTGAAGCCCCCTCCACTGTGGTTAGAAAAAGAGAATTTTCCTCTCTAGTGGTGCTGGAGCAGATGCTAAACCAGCTGGAGAGAAGATTTGCTTTGGGCTGATTGGCTGAGCAGGAGCTGGAGGCTGCCTTGGAGGCACGGCACGGGGAACGTGCAAAGCTTGTGGTGATTTCTGGCACCACGAGSAAAATTTGTGCAACAAAGAACCGGGGGGAATGAGAGTTGTCAAGAAATGCCCAACAGCATTCAAGGGCTGTCTAATTTCGGTGGTCATGGCCATCAGAATAAAGCATATGCTTACTTTCAATCACTCATCAAAGTTCTTTTTTCAAGAGCTCTGATGCCACTCCTGCCACTGCTCAGCCACTTGGGGTTTAAGTTGGATGTTTCCTTCTGCCACCTCCATCTTTTAGCTGGGGGAGGTGGGATTGACATTGCTCCCTTTGTGCAAAAATCGTGCCAGCACTCATCCTGTTTCATGGAATGTTAACTCTGTCTCCAGAATGTGTGGAGCCATGTGGAGAGCAGGCTGCAGCCTATGGTGAGATGCCTGGCTTAGCTTTAAACTAACTGGATTGTGGGCTGCAAAAAAGCTCAAGCAAATTACAAATTCTAGGTAAGGATTTATCAGACCTTTTTTTCATTATCCTCTCTTAAGTGGATTAGACCACGCTGGTAGAAAGAGAGYACTCATGGAATGAGTGTAAAGCCACGCCAGATCTGAATATATTTGTCTAGTTATTATACACAGAGCAGTGAGAGGCAGCAGGATTCCAGTAAGAGTCAACTTAATGTGTTGTTAGTTTCAAGTGATTGTACATCCCTTCCCTGCAGAAGAATTGTTTGCTACACAAGCACATTACRTTTAGCAATAAATAAAAACACATTCTAAATCATAGCATTAGTGTGGACTCATCTTCTGTCTCCTGGGGCAGCACTGATGCACTGAACTGATTCTGGATGAATTCTGCTTCACTGAGACACTCTSTGCAGTGCAAGAGCATCTGCAAACCTTTCCTATTAACTATTAAATGTAGTTAACAAAGATCTATGCCTGCCATGGGTACCTTTCATCCAAAAAGAAAGTGATTTTCTTGCCAACTSTCCATTGCAGACTTCATTTTTTCTTGCCCATTTCAGAAGACACACTTAAAAAAGTCATAATGACCTGCTGTTTAAATGAAAAGGCTCATTTTTAGCAGAGTATCCATGCCAAAAGCCATGCTGTTTTGGGTCTGCTATTTTTGAATTGTGATTTTTAGGAATAAAATTAAGAAGAACATGAATAAGAAGAAAGRTACTGATGAGTCTGAACATTTTGAGAATATCTTTCACAGCTTCATGTCTGATCTTCAAAGCAACTTGCCCTAGAAACTCCATGTGAAGTTCATAAGAGATGTACTAAGTCCACTAGGAAGGGAATCAACTTTCTGGATCTGTAAATGGCGTTTACTGTCCTAGCAGCAAAAGGAGCATTTGACAAGTTGCTCTCCAGTGATTCTGGATCCCCTAAAGGACCCATCATATAGTAAGAGAGATGTGTAAATATCTCAAATAACTACTTAAAGCCTTCTTTCTTATTAAAAAGAAAAAAAWATATATTCTGCCTTTTTTCCTTATGGAAATTGCCTTTAAAATATTACCCCTTTGCTGGCGCTGACAAGTCTGTGAGTGGAAATAAATAGGTAAAATCACAATTTGCCTGAAACCTCACCATCTGTGCTGCTGCCTGATGCCTCCCCAGCTACCACACAACAAGTCCTAAGTCAATTAGGCTCCTGGCAGAGCTGTGTGTGCATTTCATGGGAGCTGCCACATTTTTTGAAATTTGGGCTCTCTTTTAKATATTAACCTACACTCTGAATTTCTTGGGGCTCTGACGGATGTTTGTAGAAACAACAATGTTCTGTTTAATGGTGATATCTGTAAGGAAGGAACCAAAAGATCAGAAAAATATAACAGACTTTCTTAACCTGAACTGAGTTTTCTACCAGGGTTTCTTTATATRCCTGTGTATTTCCCCTCTTTCCTCTGCTTAGATCCATAGCCTGGAGCTGGCAGTTTCTTTACAGAGCCACTTTCCCCCTATCAAAGTTTGTTGTGGGAGGCACAAGGAAAGGGCTGGACACCACTGAATRAATAGCAAGGGGCTTCTTAAAATAGAAATACACATCTTGAAAATGTCTGTAAATTCAAGCCCAGAATTCATAAAATTGTTTTAAAGCCCAAGTTCTGCCATATCCTTCCCACTTGGGTTAGGGCACATAACTCAGCCTGTCCCACATTGCTGCAAGGCCTCAGCATGTGTGTTAGGAAATACTTTCAGCCTTAATTTCAGCAATGAAAAAGTCTCAGCATATCTATAGGGTCACTGTAGTGAGCCTACAGGAAGTCAATGGGATCAAGAACACAATTTAAGGCAAAAAATTATTTAAGTAAACTGAGAAGCACTACCCCTGAACAGGGACATCTCCCCTCTTTGGAGCACTACCCTTCCACCTTCAAATGTCCCAGACCTCCCAGGAGCTCAGATGGCCCCATTTCCAAGTCTTTACTCTACCTATAATGAGCAAAGTAGACTTTTTGTCTCTGTTTCCCTTACCCTTTAAACTGTTGACATCCAGACTGTCTCAGTGTATATATATTTACCATTAAAATTTAAAACGCAACCCTCATCTTATTTTATGAGCAGGTTTCATGCTCTTTCTTTAATCATTTAGTTCCGCTAATTTAGACACTTTCCTTTGTTTTTCATAATTAGCCCTGCAGAGTAAGAGCACGACAGTTTATGCAAATGCTTATTAATTATTKGCAATAATTATCAGCAGCAGAACTGCAGATGATTTTAACCTGTGGAGGAAGGGAGGAAGGAAGAATTGGCTGATCTTGTCCCTCTCACAATCTGATATACCCTGTAATCTGAAATATTTATTGACAGCTTATTCTTCACTGGAACTCTTAATGTGCTCCTCTGTAACTTCCTTCTAATCTCCAGCAGCTGCAATCAGATACTTTCTCTTGGCAACTTTCTGCTTTGCTTCCTTTTCCAGATTTTCATTTTGTTGTGGCAACCTCGTCGCTCCACAAACATTGTTTTCTCAAACTCTGTTTTTTTAGTGTTCCCTCTCTATCATTTAAAGGGATAAAATCCTATAATTGCCTTGTCCAGCAAGGGACCCGTATTTTGATGGCACAATAAATGGTGTCACTGATAGACCTCTCAAGCAAGAGAATCAGAAGAGCCTGTACTGTCCACAATGGGAGACTTTGGCTTCAATCTCTCCTTCACCTGTGCTAGGTCCTCCCCAAGGCTGTGTGTGGATAAGTTCTGTATTATAAAAACAGTGTAAGGAGGGGAGGGTGAAGYTTTACAGCATGTGACATTCGAAGTGTGAAGTCCTCAGAAATAAAGAAAAGACTCATTTCATATGAAGCAAAAAAGCCACACTTGCAGAAAAAAATGTATTTCAGACTCCCCTTGAGATAAATGTAATTAAAGATAATATATGCCAAGAAGTAGGTAAAGAATATGCAGAGGAAGCCATTTGTCATGCAGAACAATGACGCCCTATTTTAATTGGTCTCACAAAAYCTGGTAACTGGAGTGCATTGTSACATCCATCCACTGACACCTTCCTMATCAGTMAGTGCTGGAATGTGTGCAGGAGTCCTTCTCAAACAATGGGAACTCCACAGCCCTTGCACAAGGTGTACCTGGAGGGGCTGTAAGCCACTGTCCCCAGGTGTGAGGGGTGTGGGAATAGGGCTGGAGGAGAGCTGCCAGCTCTGTAACACAGGCTSAGTGTGCAGAGGACACTCTGGGTCAGTGCTTCAGCGTGAGGACAGCAGTGCCAGGAGGGAAAAGGAAAATGCTTCATATTTGCTGCAGACCCCCATTCCCAGACCTTTACAAACACAAACATTCTCTCCTGAAAAGCAGAGATCAGCCATTGCACAAGTGAATTCTTTGTGGTGTGGCTCATGAGATGAAGTSACATGCACAGGCTGGAGGCTGCTGGAGCACTTGGCACCAGCCATATTTGTACATACAAATTGTACATATGTACAGTTTTTTGGTGTCATTCTCTGTCTGATTAGGGAGAAGTAAAACTGTGAGAGGTTTTTTTTGTTTGTTTGTTTAGTTGTTTTTTTTTTTTTTTTTTTCCCCAAAGGACTGCTGCTATATGTATTATTGAAAAAATTAATGTTTCATTACACAGAGTCTCTTGAGAACAAAATACATTCTTTGGCTGTTGTATCCCAGTGACAGCACCCTCTCTGTATTAATTTCTTTTTTGTAAACCTTGCTGGCAAAGAGAGGTACATGAAGTAGGAACAGCCATTTGACATTCCTTTGGAGATTCATCCAGAAAGAAGYGTTAGGACTTTTATGTCTGATGATCACTAAAATCTACAATTACACTGGTGCCTCGCGGCCTGCTGGCAAGAGAAATGAGATCCCAAGTTTGGAGCAAACTGGGGAACTGAGGAACAGCAGCAAGGGAAATGAAGGGTTTGGAAAAACTTCACTAACTCCTCTGGGAGCATATACTGACAGGAGCATACGCTGCAGCACCTGAAATTAGAGTAGGCAATGCAAATACAAAGCTGACTAAGTTCTTATTTAAAGACGGTGTTACATTATGTGTCTCACTTTAAGTCAACATATGTATCCAATAGAGATTTGAGACTGAGATATTCAAAGAACATCCAAGGATAATTTCAAGATGAGGGAGYCCCACTTTATCATTTAACAAGTAGATTTTGAATATCTGCCTTTTGGCTTTGGTAGATAAAGTTCTAATCTGAGAGTAATACACATGCTTAATTATCTTCAAAAATCAAGGTCTCAGGAAAAACTTATGKTGATATCAATGGAAGGGACAGCTGGTATTACTGTTCCAGCTTTCTGTTACTGCAGGCAACTGTTTCACAGCATTTTTTTTATACACTGAGTCATATTTCCTCCTGCACCAGTTAGGAAGTTAGCCTTCCCTATGGCTGAGTGTTTTTTTCCAGCTTCCCTGCTCTCTTGGATAGGAAAGTTGTTGGTTTTTAAAAAAAAAATTACAGCCTAAGTGTTTTCCTGGGGAGGCCGCAATTGTTGCACTTTACAAAGATCAGATTCAGAGAGACTCGAAATTGCCAAACTCCTTTTTTGCTTCTCCTCCTGTCTCTCTTTCCTCCACACAGGTGGTACATTTGTTGCTGTCAAGGCACACAGTCCCCTTCAGAAAACTTGGCAGATTTATCAAAAATCCTTGCACCTGCAATTTTCAATGGTGGGGGGAAGTCAGTCTGAATTCAGTTCCAAATTTTCCTTTTGTCTCAGATATAGCCATGTTTTCTCTGCACTCTTCTCCTTACCCTGCATTTGTGCCCACAGCCAACACCACTGCCCTGATAGAACACAAAGACAAAGCATGCAGGGATCATGCTGATACCATCTTTAATCTCTGCTSTATCCTCACTGCTTAGTGGCCCAATCTGTTGCCTGTCACCTGAAGGAGTATCTGAGCCTTAGGATTATTGGTCGCATTTATTTTTCAACATATGCCTGGAAGCCAGTGTACCTTAATGACACAATTCTCACTAGTCTGTCTCTTCCTCTAATAACATTACAGAAATTGCTATTCATATCCAACTCTGAACCTGGAGGGGGAAGCATCCATAACAAACTCCCAGCACTACTCAATAGAATCTCTTATTAACCGTTCTGTAAGCAATTTCACACAAACGTAGCCATTTTATCCATCCTACTCCTTCTCGTTCACCCTGTTGCATCAAGCAAGGCCACTTGGACATCTTTGCCTTTCTGTTTCCAAACCCTTATAACTATGGTCATTATTTTGTTATGTTTATTTTACTCAATTTATTTCTGATTTGATGTACAGTATCAGTGTTCCAGTGTCCTGCCTTATTGCCCATGTACCATACCTTGAATTAACATACCAAGTCTCACTGGTAATCTTAAACATCTTGTCTGGACCAGGAAAGGTCATTTTAACAGCTGGATCAGCATCCTGACAACTGGGGAGTCTCACAGTGTGTTTGTCTGATAACACATCTCTGTTTTACTCYGATGGAGCCAGTGTGGAGACCACTGTGCAGTGAGGACCTTTGCTGCAGTGCAGCTGATCCTTACGCTGTGCCAGGGACTGATCCTTACACTGTGCAGCCCCTGCAGTATCAGGCTTCCTTCCTTTGCTCTTCATTTCCCTGCTCTCTTCTATTCCATTCATTTCTATTTTCTTGTCTATTTGATTTTCCTGTCACTCTTCAGTAAATGCAGGGGTGGACTCAGCACACATAACTCTCTTCCCATTATCTAGTTGGAAGCTTATCTACTTCATCTCATCTTGACCCCATGATGACTGGGCAAAGGTCAGTAACATCCTGACTTGCACTGAGAATATTACAGGCAGCTGGGCACACTACAGGAAACAAGGATACAGGCCACGGAATTGTGAGGCAGTGGAAGGAAAGCAAATGAAAAGATAAACTTAATTCCCCACACTGCACCATTAAAYGGTTGAACTCAGGATGTATTCAAACAGAGGAGTTCAAGAAAAGATTTAATGAATTCAAGGCAAAAAACCTGTGAATGCTTTTATGCACAAAGAAACAACCTGAGGCACAGGATGATTCTTAGAGCCTGAGATTATCAGGGAGCACCACCCCAGGGAGGGGTTGCCCTGTCCTTTTAATCCATCTTTAAGCTTCAAATCACACCATTAGCTGGGATAGGACCCTGAACTAGGTAGAATTCATGTAATCCTGATAATCTCACATCACTTAGGGAGAGTTTACCCTTCTCTGCATCCCCAGTTTGTAGACATTTTTCTGGTTATACAGCTTTAATGATGATTGTTTTACTTTCATGATTAGCAACTCCCTTTTTTTTTTTTCTTTTAATAAGGCAAATGGATCTTGCTCTTGCTGAATGTGTTGACTGTGTATTCTGCAGCTGAATCTGTAGTGCTGGCATAACACAGCAGTACAAAGTAATACTTGAGAYGATGAGAGTTTGCATTTCTCATCTRKCCAGGTTCATTTGTTTGGSTKGTCTGRTGCATTCTGCAAAGTGRGGAGAGAAAGAGAGAGACTGCTTTTGCCCTCTGAAAAGCAGAAAGCATTATGAATAACTGCGAAATACAGTACAGTGCTGATTATTCAGATGCTATAGGGAAAGCTAAAAAAGCCTGGGTAACAGAGATTTCAGAAACTCAAGGGACTTGTCAGCATAATTAGTAGAAACGAGGGGACATGTCCATGTTTTGGATAATAGAAAGTTTTGGACAACAGAGAGGTAGATGACCCAAGGTTATATTGCAATACTAAAGCTGTGTTGTAGCTTCCATAGCTCTCATCTTAAAAGTCTTTCCTAGAATTTCTGACTACCATCCAAAAATGCACTCTGCTTGAGAGAGAGACAGTAACCATCATGGGTAGTACATACAGTAAAACAGGACCAAAATTCCTGAAGTTACCAAGGAAGGGAGCACTAACTAGGGATGTTTATATCTTTCTCCTCCAGATGTGRTTAATTTAGTCAAAGTGAAACTGCACAGTAACCTACAAAAGCTTCTGCTTGCTTTAGTTCCCTAGGACTTTCCCCTTTTCACAGCATCCTGTCATGCAGCACATTTTTGTCYCATCACAAAAGCCACCCTTGCACGTGTTGTTTTAGGTACCATTCACAAACCACCGTGGGGTGGCAGTTGGCAGAAGCTGATATTTAAATAGAGGCATTTTAATGGCAATTAGAATAATTTATTCCCATTCCATTTGCAAAGTTAAGCTAGGATCAGCTCTAAACATAAAGCATGCAAATAGATAAATGGATCATCGTGAAAGCATCACACTGTCAAAACKAACACTTGTTAATCACAAGGCAAGATTACATTTGGCTTCTCACCCTGCAAATGTTGCTTTTCCAGGAGTATCTGTAAWGTTTTTCTCAACGGAATTTTGTTCATTGTTTTGTGAAGTAGTTCTCAGAAGTAAAAAAAATATTTTATATACTTTGGATCTGAAAATAAACCTTAACTGGTTTTAAACGCCAAGACATTCAGAACTGATGGAGATTTGGTCAATCTGACTGTCTATAAAGTTGTTCAGAGGACAATTCTTTCTGATGAGGCCAGTGGCAAGTTTGCAAATAACAGTATTCTTTTGAAAGTGCTTTTAGCAATTACTTTATTTGGAAATATATTAATGTAATATATATATTAAAAGTTCCATTTTTAAACAAAAATCCCAAAATAGCTTTCTTTTCCCCTCAAAATTCATCCAGTCAAAATGCTATTATTATGACAGACAAATTCTGATTGTTTCATTTTTATACTTCATGGCTGAATATTTAATCCTCTCACAAGTAATGCAATGTTTTAACTTGTTGTTTTCAAAATCACACTTAAGAAAAAGCATCCACTTGTTTTAGATCTGGATGTTACAGATGTACAGCAACTGTGACTGTCTCCTTTGCTGTGATCCTTTTTCTCCAACACTGCTTAGATTTGTGAGGCTATTCCTGAGCTTCATAGGGAAACAAATCCAGGCTAAAAATAATTTTTTYCCCCTCGCCCAGCCAGGAATAGCTTGGAACTGCTAAATATTTTTATTGTCGTTATCATTAACCATTCAATCAATAGTGACTCATTATCTTCATTAGCAATGAAGTTCAGGACAAAAGCATGGAAAATACAAGGATGACCCCTTGGCAGCTGTCACTGTRCAAACACAAGATTGAGAATGCTTTGCTTTCTGTGAGGAAGATGCAGAAAGGATCAATCACTAGGACTACACACATCTGTGCTTGAAATGAAAATATGACAAAAGTTCAAGGATGTATAATGCAGAACTAGAACAACCAGGCTTCACAAGGCAGTCAGTTCAGGACCCAGGGCATTTTATTTGATATATTCATTTTTCAAGTGATCCATGCTGAATTTAAATGGTGATAAGTCATACATCTCTCTTTTAATTTACTTTGCTAGAGCAACTGGTTCTTCCCACAGCAAATCAACTCAGCTGATGAACATGCATAAGGTRGATTTTGCTGGGTTTTTTGTTCCTTCTGTCAACACTATATCGCTTGCATTGATGGGTTTATGACATGTGAACTGTRGTTTTGCACTGTTGGGCAGCTCTGTGCAATATCTGGGGTTGGGGCTGTTCTGGGCTCCACTGTCAAAAAGGGTAAAACCTGGAGCTCCAATTTCACAGTGGAAACTCTGTTGTTTGGTACTGCTTCCTTAAGGGTAACAAATGGATGATTTTAGGAAAACAAAAAAGAAAAACACCCCAACAAATGCATCAGAGGAAAATTTCTGATTGCATTATGAAACATAAAGACTATTTGTGTTGTCAGCCAAGGAACATTCATGATTCATTTGGCTTCCATAAGAAAAAAATCCAACCAGCTGATAGACAAAAGAATTACTTCGAGCATGAAAGGAACATTTTATTTTTATAAATATACAGGAAATTCAAACCAGCTGAAGTTAAAAATATTCTTCTTTGCAACCAGCCAGTTGAAATTTTGTTTTGACAGAGTTTTTATGCAGGTATTGACACCATTGACTGATTGAAAGCCTGACATAATGACAGAAGCCTTTATGTACCAGGTGATCCTCATCTCCTTCCAACATTCCTGTGACAAACATCACACACACAAACCTCAGGACATGATAGATACACATAATTCCCAGTTGGGTATTTGTTCTGGAAGCCTTGTTATACATGTTGATACACATACTATTAAATTATAAATCAGATATTCACAGCCAGGAAGGGGTTTGTTTGCCTTCTATTGCTATTTTCTGGATAACCCAATCTACATCAGGATTAAACATATTACCCAGGTCTTAATCAACTTCTTCAGTCTACCAACTTTTTTTTTCAGTGACAATTTCTGACTTTGACATGATATTTTGTTATTACATCTGCCCTCTTGCTTACATATGCATGTAAGGATCTTCAATAATTCTGGCACCGAGTATTCGGTTGACATTGTGGGCCTAAGATGGAATCAGGGAATAAAGGACCTGAGGGAGAGGACAGATGCCCAGCAGTCCAGGAATGATTGGAGCAGTGTGGGATGGTGCTGGAGTGGGAAGGTAGTGCAGCTGAAGGCTGAAACGTGAGAATGGATGGATGCGGGAGGAGGCGACCCAGAGATCAGYGAGGAGGCTGAGAGGGCAGGAGGAGGGAGCCAGGAAGAAGGGATAATGAGATTAGARGATCAGAGAGTTCAGCTGCAAACGAGCTTGGCAGGGAAGGTGTGAGAGAAAGTTCAAGGAGGTCAATGCGCTCTTGTTGGAGAAAGCAGTGATGCACTGCAGAGGAGYACTCAGGGCTGCAGCAGCCGGGAAGGGGCCTCTCAAACAGGCACAAAGATCATCAGCTCAATTGCTGAACTATTTGAGCAAATTAATTACGTAAATGCTGCATGCTCCTTGTTTAACGAATGGAAAATTAGAGGCTTACGTTGCAAAGCAAACAGCAATTAAACCTGCTGCATCTGCACATGTGTATGTGCACCTGGATACCAAATCACTGTCACCCAGGCCAGGACAGTTTGCTTCAGTGGAAGCAGCTGAGAGGTGAAAAAAGCGTGGTGAACTGTTCAGAAAAACAGTAGCTGCTGCAATGCTTTTAGGGGACACACTTTCAACTGAAACATATTTTAATTGAGTTATTTTCCATAAATCTATGGATTTATTTCCATAAATCTATGGAAAATAGATTTCTATTTGCTAGAAATCCATTTCTAATGTATATGCATGAGACAGAGTGCTGAAAGCCAAAAGTTAAATCCTGTGGTATATAAACACACATGCATGCATGCGTATTGTTTTTGGAAATAAATTTAATGTAGAAGTGGCTCGTTAAGCYGCTGTAGTTTTTAATTAAAACAAAAACTAAGAAGGCTGGATGCCACACACAATACCGAAGTGAGCAGAAAAGGGTCAGGCAGGGTGTCAGCCTTGAAATTCAGATTAAGGCAATTATTCAAACCAAAGGCACAAACAAGAAAGCCAGATGTAGTGAGTACTCAAACAAATACCTTCTTCAGAGGAGAGCAGGCAGAGTGAAAAGCTACCATTCACCCGCAGTGGGATGTCCTAAGGCTGAAATACACCAGGTGGGGAACGACTGCAACATTTGGACTGAAGTGCAGRTCAGTTTGGTGTTGTGCCTCTGTGGGCAGTGGAATGGGCACAGCGCTCCTCGGGTTGGGGACACGGCAGGATCCCCTCTTGACAGAGCTTCCACCCATCCATGCCAGGGTGTTGCTCAGGCAGGGTCAAAGGGCACTACAGAAATGCAATGGAAATTCAAAAAACAGGATACAGTGCTTCTCACCTTGCCGTCTGATAACCTTAATCTGCTTCACAGGYGCTGACTTCTCTCTCACCTCCTGTAATCTTTTCTCCCTCGCTAAATGCATTCCTACTCCTCTTGCTGCCAACCTCCCTTTCCCTTCAAGTACCTGATTGATTAAAACATTTAGGTTAACCTGAGGGCATAACTTCTAACCAGTGGTCACAGCTTGACTCTTTCTGCACCTTTGTTGGGAGAGATGAAGGAGCTGCACACCTCCGAGCTTGCCTGCCTTTCCACCCTTTAGACACCTCTGAAGGATGTCAGCTACAGACTTAAATTTCAACAGCTGCATTTTTGACCCATTAAAGTAAATTTCCTCAGGAAATCCACCAAGATTTTAACCTGGGAGAAGAAAAAAAGGTAGAAGATGAATATGTCAAAATCGTATACTTTCCAGCCTGCACTGAATCTCTTCTGTGGTAATTCTCTCTCCTTTGACCAAGGGAATTACCAAAGCCAAAAAAAAAAAAATGCCTGCTCCACTCCAGAAAGGAGTGTGGCCCTGGAAGCACCTGCATTCCCCTGGGTAGGAATGACAAAGCTTTACTGGTAGGCTTCTTTGTCAGCTTCCAGCCACCAGCACAGATGCCTATATTTGCATCCAGGTTTGAAAGGAACGACAGAAATATCTGGGAATAAGCCACAGGAATCATCCATTCATCCTGCTGGGTCTGCCTGACCTGCCTGGCCTTGTGTCTCTCCCTGGTCAAAGCAGGGGCTCTCTCTGCAGCTCCTCAGTCACTGAAGAACCCAGGACATGCAAGGGTTTTGGTTTTACTCCTCACATCGTACTTGAGCCCACAGATTTATATCTGTGCAATGGGCAAATCTGAAAACACATCAGCACTCCGCCTGGCCACAAAATGCCTCATTACCTTTAAAAAGCAGAAGGACACTTTACAGCCTGTGAGAGGCCACAGGCTGGGACTGGGACCCGGTGTAAAGCTCCTGCAGGAGCAGGTGGGAGGAAACAGCTCTGAGCATCCCCACAGAAATGTGCCTGAGCCCTGGGGAGGGAGTCTCCAAGACCCTGCGGGGACATTTCTCAAAATGTGTCTGAATTTGGCTTCTGGTTCAGATCCGCTCTTT
Source organism: Malurus melanocephalus (assembly GCF_030028575.1). NCBI lineage: Eukaryota > Metazoa > Chordata > Aves > Passeriformes > Maluridae > Malurus > Malurus melanocephalus. Next base: position 1,907,206 of record NW_026623274.1, on the reverse strand, counting down.
GCTGATTTAATTTGGGATGGATGAATAAGTAGTTTAATGCATGCTAAGAATCMGTCTTGGCCCTCCCACTCATATGTTCTCAGACACGACAGCACTGGGCTGTTGTACTCATCTGAACAGAATTTATCCCAAAATGAAACTGGACACCTTAGAAACTCTACAGACTCTGCTCTGTCCTGTTGAGGTTTAGTGAATCCGTGCTGGAGTTGTGAGGTACCAAACTGTCTGTACCTGTACCCTGAACACTGTGTGTCTGCATTTCCAAAAGGTCCAGAATCACTCCCTTCAATGTGCTCAGAAAGTGACTTTCAGCCAAGACATTARCAGTCACAGGTTATTTGCAATTCTCTCAAATGTAAGGATTTTAAACGGATCCTCTTCCTTTTGTTCCTTCTGAGCCTCATGGCTTTTCAGCTGCAGAGCTGCCACAGTTGCTCCTTTTGTTTACTCGACTGTGTAATGCCCTCAAAGAGTTCCCTTCTCAGAACCAGAGCWGGAAAAGTCCTGGTGCGGCTGCTGGGGAGAGCAGCGCTGCTCTTGTGCGCTAAATTAAGGCAAAGTCAAACCCTTCTTTGSAACCCGAATTTGAGCTTACATGGGGATTGTAAAGGCAGAAATATCCCTGCCATTATAAACCTCAAAGTGCTGAGGTGATGGCAGCATTCCTGTTTTCTTCCAGAGGACTGGATTGTGTTACTTCAGCTACACAGGCAGACACAGACCGATGGAGAGGGCACACCAACCCAGTAAAGGGTGGTAGTCTGATAAAAGACTCACCAGGGTCAGTCTTCAGGCCAGTCTTCCCCAATTCCTGCTTTTCCCAGTGTGCTTAACTGTCTGTGTGAGAGCTGGAAAACTGAGGAATGGAAATGCCCTGCTGCCATTTTACCAGAAATGTGAAATATAAAATAAGTGTTTTCCTTCAAATAGCAGCTTTTGGAAAAGGCAATGCCAACAGAAAATTGAGGTGGTCCCTGAGGCAAAAGACTGAACTTGGTTTTGTTTTCTGGTCTTGCATTGACTGATGAGGTTGCACAATGTTCAAGGTTGGGAGCCAAAAAATTGGATTCCTCTCTGATTTGCCATCAGGCTTACTTCTTCCTCTATTCTACTAGAAAAAAATATTTGAGTTGTCTAGAGAGGCAACCCYCTCTCTCTGCCTCTCCAACACCCAGCCCATGATTGCTCCACTCACCTGGGATGTTTGGGGCTCTGCTTCAACATATAAAGRTCTCATGGCTGAAGTCTGCTTTCTCCAAATCATGTAGTAAACCCCAATTTTTCTGCAGGTTACCTTAACCTTCTGCTCCACATCCCAGCAGACAGCCATCTTGTTAGATGGAGAACACTGCTGTTTTAAYTTTCTTGGAAAGTTTTGTAAAATCAGAAACAGACTCACTCAGTGCTTCATTTTTTGTGCTTAAGAGGAGTTATAATTCACCCTACAGCTTTAGGAAGCAAGACTAGGGAGTTCAAGCTGTGATATGTCTGCTCTAAATACGAAGGAAACCAAACCTGATAAGCAAACACCAGTGAGCCAGAATCAAAACCTGCAGATCAAAACCCTTTTGGGGAAATTCAACAGGCTGTTATGGCGATATAAATCTAAATCTTGCAGGTGCCTTTTCTTTCTTTTCTGATAAGCTGAAACAAATCCCTACATCTAAAGGTCTCACATCTTCCCAATGCCCTAAGAGCAGCTCTGAGCTCCACGGTGGGAGCTGGGCTCCATCCAAAGGCAGATGAATCTGCTGTTCAAACAAAAACACATTTGCCTGCACTGACTCAATGTGGGGCYGTGTTCTGCATAAACCACCTGATATGTTTATATGAGAAGGGGCAAAACACTGCCTTGAGCTCAGCAGTGAGCTGTGAGTTATGAGACTGATTCCCTCTTAAGCCTTTTGAACAAGCTACAACTCACAGCACTGGCTTGAGGGTGGTGGGGAGAGAAGCTGTGGAAAACACGGTGCTCCAACCGTGTGGAGCTAAGATCCAAAGATATATTTCTGACTTGTCCATCAAAAGGATTGAACCTCAGGCCAGAGAAGTTTCACCAGTGATTTAAAAATCTGGGCTTAACAACAGACAATAATGTCTTCATGTGTTTGGAAGGATGAACGCCAGTTTCAGGGAGGAAGAGTTAAAAGGAGTTGCCAGAAGTTGTTCTCTCTTCTGGAGAAGCCAGAGACAGCACRCAGGGTTTGAACAGCAGCTGCCGTTGAAGCATCTCAATCAACTTTTTCTTTAATCCAGTGTCCTCATGCTATCACCCAGGAAGGAATACTTAAAGCAAAGCTTTTTCAAAAACATTCAATTTTATTAAGGAAAAGGTTTCCTATTTCTTTGGGTTTTTTGTGTTTTTTTTTTT
>NW_026623274.1:1763260-1904755 GCF_030028575.1 Malurus melanocephalus | reverse complement strand
CTTACATTTTCAATCATCTGGCAAAAAAATCTCCATATTTTTGAGAGATGCTGGCACTTCTACTGTCATTCCAACCTCTTTTTAACCTTGATGAAAAATTGTGGCTTGGCAGGTGATTTCTAGCTGGAGACCCCATCAAGAGCAAGAGCAGCAAAAAATTACCAGCTTCAAGAGCAGAAAAAAAATTTRAATGACACCAATACGTCCAGTAATTACCTGCCATCACTCTTCTCTCTGTTTTCCTCTCTAGTAGCCAGGCCATRCTTTATTAATTTAATTACAGCTCTCTAACCTCCTCAGGTGGCTGCCACATCTCAGACTGAGTGGCAAAAGGAGCAGCGTGGCAGACAGATTCCCCCAGCCCTTAATTTTAGTGGTTCAAAGCATGTCATCTTATTAAATAACAACTTAATTGCCAGCAGCTCCAGTGCTTTTGTAGATCAGAGGTTAATTTTTATTTTCTCTCCCTTGCAGCAAAGCCTATCTCCCTGCAGTGATGATGCAGTGGTGACCCTGGCTGGAGGGAAATGGTGTCTCAGAGTTTTGGGGAATATCTTGTCACTTTTTTAATTTCAGTGGCCTGGTAATTATAAAAATCTATTCCCACCCACATTGTTAATTTTCATTAAGAACAGACAAGGGTAATCAATCCTCAAGCTTGTATTTGAGGACATTTTATAAACTGCCTAAACCAAACTGCTCCAAAAATCCACAGACTTCATTAACACCAGAGAAAACGGGAGTCCAACCAGAAAGGTGGTGAGGCTTCCAGAGTCCCCAGCATTGCAGAGGTATTGGCCTTTTAGTGAGAATAGTAAAATGCACCCCTTTCACTGTCTCACTCAGCCTAAACAACCGATGTCATCTCATCCATCAGGATACTGAAAATTATATAAGCCCATCATTTACCATCAGTAAAAACAGATTGAGTCTGGCTATGCAGCCTGAGTTTAGTTCAATATTTAATGACTCATGTGTTGCATTTTATTTCATCTGCAGTAGTTTTCTGCTTCCTTATTTATTACAATCAGCTTTATTCCCTGTAGTAGCACCTTGCAGTCAGATTGTGTTCCCAGSTGCTTCCAGGGGTTAAAGAAGCCAGCTCCAGAGCTTAGATGATGTGAACAGAGAAAATGAGAGGGCAGAGGAAAGAGAAGATGGATGAAGAGCAAAGGAATGGCAGAACTTTTGCTGGCCTGTCTGTTTTACATAATAAAGTAGAGGATTTTTCAAGGTCCTTTTGCATCCTATTTGTGATGGTTCCACTGTCCACACTAAACTTGTAAGTGAAGGGCTCAGAATCTTTGTGACATTTTGCCTTGCTTCATTTCTGTGAKGTGCAGCAGGACCCTGATCCTGTTGTATGGAGCTGTGCACTGCTCCCCATGCACCCGAGGAGCCTCAGCTGAGTTTAGGACTGGTGCTCCTGCAAKTGGGGAAGAGAACACTAAGGAAAACCCCCAGATACAGTAATTTCTGGAACAGATGGCAAATGTAGAGGAGTYGTCAGGGTCACTGAAACAAACAGCAGCTTTGGGCTAAGGAACCTACCCTGTGTAATATTTTAAATCCAACAACTAATATGAAAATCAGGCGGATGAAATCRAAGGGCTCCCTTCTATCTCAGAATGGAAAGCTGGGATTGGTGTCAGTGTCTGCTTAAGAGATTTCTGGTGAAGGAGGCTCACAGCAGTGATAAATCCTGTGCAAGGGTATTTGCACACAGAACCAGAGCCTGAGCCTGCCCCATCCAGCTCTGAGAGCTCAGGCTGATTCTTATTTCTTTTGGCAACTGAGTGAGCTGGAGTCCCTCTGCTCGAGCTCACCAGGCAGCTGGTGCACGACTTTCCTCTGAAGAAAAGTTGAAATGGGCTGGGAGGAAGGCACTTTTTCACTCACTGGAAAGCAGGAGTAACGCTTACACATTCAGTGCAGTTTGGATGATATGAAATAGTAACTTGTTACCTGCAAAGCTGACATTTTTTTCCTAAATCTCTCAGTGATAAAGGCTAAATGGTYATAGCAGAAAACTAAATAAAGGCTTCCTGTGCTTTGGTCAAATCATCAGGCCTGGGTATAAATATATTTATAAAAATGTATAAACATAAACATAAATATAAAAATAAATGTATGTATATATAGGCAGAAAAAAAGCACCCCATGTTTGAATAGCAATTGCTTTTCAAAAATCCGTGACTTTAAAAGTAGAAAATATAGAGAAATCAATCACAAGAAAATTCTTTCAAATGGATCACATATCATGAAGAATTTGACCACTTCAACTGATAAATGTAAGCAGCTATAAGCCATTKATTTTATCTGAGCTCCTGACTAGAGTGATCTTAACTTCAACTGCATACATTGCAGTCAGGCTTGCAAAATCCTTAATGGATGACCTGGAGAAGAAATAAAGCAGATTTYTGGTGTCCATATGCTCCTGGTTCTCCTGGAGGCTCCTGGGGGGTGCCCCTTGGTGTGTCTGACACTCACACACCTTTGTGAGAGAAACGTGATTTTTCTTCTCTCTTATTTTGGTTGACTGCTTTGCCAGAGGGAAGGAAAATACTCTGTGGGAAAATGTTTTCTCAGGAAAGGAGGATTAATTAATGTTAGCAAGAAGGTCATATTATTTAGATCAAGATAATTTGCGGTGTCTTAAGGGGACAAAAWTGTGCATCTTTGTAAAAACCAGAAAAATACATCCCTAAATATAATCAACCTCAAACAGAAGATGAAAGATTTTGCTTTATTAATTTTAAAGGATTCAGTTGACTTTCAAAACCTACTGTTCAGGAAACTCAGTCTTGGGAAAATGAGATTGAAAAACTGTTGCCAAAGTCTATTTTTTTTCAGTGAAGGACAGCTTGTGTATAGAAATTTACTTCAGAAGATGAAATAATGTCTTGAATCTTAGAAAGGCAGATGATAATATGGTATAAATATGTCACCTTTAGAACCAGGATTCATTAGAATATGATTTTCACAGGATTTATGTCTATTTGTCATAGACAGATTTAGAAACTGTATTGTGCCCTCACAGAGAAAGGGTACGATTCCTGCACAAAAAGAGATGAAAAGGGGTCTGCCAGGGTCTGAGCAACCATATGTGAATGCCCACTGTGTTTTACCTTTAAATCATCTGAAGCTGCCTGGAAAGGTCTGTCCCAGCTCAGAGGGGAAGAAAAAAGAGCAGGCAAGAGCTCTGTGTCACCAGTGGTTCTGTGMTATGGAGGAGGCAGMAYGGCCAGAGGCACAGGATAGACCCTMAAAATCTTCATTATYTCTTTCATTGACATAATTGGAGCTGGTAGTGGCTGTCTTGATTAAACCTGAACAGGCTTTGGGGTCCTCTGACCCTGAGCTCAGTCAGGTACAGCATCATGGCACAGAGCTGCGTGTCACCTGTGGACACATTTCACAGTGCTCCCATGAAACAGGAAAAAAAAAAAAAAAAAAAAAAAAAGAAAAAAACCCAAACAGCAAAACATTCTTCAAAGCAGATGAAAGGTAAAAATCAAGCCCTGACAAATTGGTTAGTGACACAAAGTTAAGCCTTCTGAATTTTTCTGAAAGAACAGATCTTTTAGCACAAACCCTATAATACAGAAGGAAAGGAAGAAAGCCCCAACCAATGTGATGTAGAAACAAATAGACTGATGTGTTTAAATGAACACTTAGTTACCAGGACTTCAAAGTCATGAGCATTTATGGATCCAAACTTTTGTCTTGAGTGAAGAATTGACCCAGTTAATTTATAAATAACCCAGATTGACTGGGTTACTCACTCCAGAACAAATATGGAGTGGATACAGTTCTCAGTTTTACTCATTTGGAAAGTTATTAGTGACTTCTAGTAGATTGTTCCTAAGCACCCAGTGCAGATAATAAACAGAAAGTTAAAAAAAATTATTTGTCTCGGTGTTTACTCTGGAAAAACGGAAGAAATCCCATTCTAATACAGGAGACTAATCTGGAAAAAAAGACTAAAATTGAAGTTTCAGTGTTATATAYACCATAGTTCATTGAAGAAGTCAAGGCACATGCTGAAAATCATGACTTAGGCTGATTAAATGTGCTTGGGATTTTAGGATGTTTTGGGAAGGAACAATCAAATTACTGGGGTGAAAAAAGGTGCAAAGAATTATATCTGTGTAAAGCATAAAGTCATGGAGATATAAGATAAAAAATCTCATAAATTAATACTTGTTTACTAAAGTAACCACTTTGCAAAGTCTGCTCCTTAAAAGGAGTMGCAACATAATACAGAAGAGTGAGAGACCAGGGAACTTGAGATAATCAAGATATTAATGAATGATCTGAGAAAAGCAGGGAACAGTGAAATGACAGAGTTTGTATTAAAACAAAACTTATTTAGATTTTACCATCCTGAAATTGATGGTGCAGATAAATAGTTACGGATGGATGGAATGGAGAGGCTGRGTAATAAAATGGTAAATGAAATTCAGTGTTGCTAGGTGCAAAATAATGCACAAGAGGAGAAATWACTCCTGCTATCTATGCAAGTTAGATCTAAGTTAGTCATTGCAGATTTCCCTGAAAACACTACCTCATGCTTGGCAGGGGTCAAAAATACCAGTCAAATCAAAGTATAGAAATGACTGCCAGTAATTATGAGGAAAACGGTAAGAAAAGGGCAGAAAGCACCATTAATTCAGTCTCTAGACCTGGGCTGTGCTCATGTGTCCTCTCTACAATACAACCTGAACATAGGGATGACACAGTTTGGATATAGGGACCAGAACAGGATCAAGGGCAGAGCTGGAAACATGAATTTCTCTGGGACACAGCTGAACTATGACCTTAGGGACAGGAGAGAGGAACGCACGAGGGCTGTCCCTTCCCAGCTCCTGCTTGGGACAGCAGAGGATTGTGAATGCCATGAAATGCTGCTGCCCCYCTCCACTTGCTGCTGACCCTTTAGGGAGGGTGAAGGATGCAATGCCATCACCTCTGGCCCCATACAGTGGGAGATCTGTTCCTTCCCATGTTTCCAACTGCTTTAGTTGCACAGCAGATTGATGTTATTTAGTTTTGGTAAATTCTTGACTTTGTAATATTCAGATTATGCAGCCAGCTGCATTATAGACTACYAGGCCAAAGCTGCCTCTCACTTGCTGTAGTTCTGCTATAATAAATATTCAWAGCTTCATTACAGGCCGTGGTTTTCCAACCTACGTACTAAGGGATTATTTGGGAGTTTTGCTTTAATGATGCACAAAAACTGTAATAGTCCTTTCAGAGTCTTATGCAACAATATGTTTGCTTCTTCTAAAAGCTAAATAACTCTTGTTTTGAATGATTTAGTAGCAAACTCACTTAGTCACTGTGCTGTGGTTCAATGATCTGCAAAATTTTCTTTTTAGAAATACAAACCCATTATGTAAATACTAAGGAGCATCTTCRGGAAAATTAACTTCAATTTGTTTTTGTCAGGGTTTTTTTTGTTTATTTCAAATTTTATAAGCTTGAGATCACTCACAGAGCGTTTTTTCCCCCTTAAAATATGCAAAGTAAAATTGTTAGCTGACTCAAATCATTGATAAAAGTTTTAGCCCTGAAGCACTGCTCAAAGTGAATTTTACATCTCCCAAATGTAGAGGATAGAAGAAGAGGGGTTTGGAGAGCAAATCCCTGAGAAAGGATGTTTATTTGATTAGGAGCTATGGTTTCACAACCTGGTCAAGTTCTATTATTTGGTCCCTCCATCTTCTTGCTCCTGAGTTTCCTACTTCTGTCTGCCTTCCCTCTCAAAATGCTACCATCCAAAGAASGGAGGGATCTAAACTTAGCATTTTTCCAAAGATGTGAGAATTGACTTTTCTGTATGTCCAGCTTCTTCCACRCAGGTATCTTGATTCTCTCTAGTAGGTTTATGTACTAGTGGAATTCAGTTCTTGCTATATAAATTTTAAYGCCAGAAAAAAATTACCTCATCAAAGATCCTTACAATTTGATGACTACAAAAGCTTATATTGTCTGAATTTTGAGACTGAAAAAATTACCTCACTGGAAGGACTCTGCTTGGAAACAGGTTTTGACCTTACTGAAATGAACGGGGTAGGTGTCTCCTAGCATGTTCTAAGTCCAGAACTCAAAAGAGCCCTAAAGCCAAGAAAACTTTTTTTTTTTTTTTGTAAGCACTTGGGGGAAATTGAGATACTTACTGAAYCTATTTTTCACACAGTGGCATTTACTGAGCTATTAAGTCCCTGTTATGAAAAGTCAGGTCATTACAAGAGCRGTGCTGTGCTGATAAAAATAAAATGTGTGAGAGGTGGCAATGACTGGGGAGGAAAGCCACGTTTTGCTTTATTTTATCCCATTCTAAACAGCACAAAAGTGTTTAATTAATTGTTTGCTCTGCATTTAACAACTTTGCATTAGTTCATTTGCCTAAGTGCAGCAGCAATCAAGAACACATTAGCTAATGCTGCTGCTCAGYGAGGGGGGAGGCACAGGCAGGTGCTGGGGTCAGTGTGAGCAGAATCAGGGGACCATCAGTCTCCTCCTGTTTTAATTTGTCTGCAGGAGTTTCCCAGAGTCACAGCAGCACGGTTGGAGTCACCAGCCATTTCCAGCTGGAGTGTTGAGGGTTTTTATGAGTAGATCCAGCTGAAAAAGGTCTGAAGTCAAAGAAGTGAATTCTGATGAGTGACACATTGCACTGCCCYCCTGCCAGTCTCCATTAATTCTGCTGTGTGCTTCATCCCCTGCCAAGAAGGATGGGGAAAAAAATGAGGGCACTGTGYGGGAGCCGTGGAGATTTGAATTAATTTACTTCTCCTCCCTAAACTCCCTTGAACAAATAATTCATGGCGAGATTTGAAAAGGAACATGAAGGTATGGTTTCAAACTTTCAAAAGAAGTCATTGAATTATCCTCATTTGGCTTCACTTGGACCAAGACTCACAGTCACACAATTTTCAGATGAATAATATGAGACATCAAGACTCAGCTCAAGTCTGCCAGATGCATTGCAAATGAAGTTTATGAGAACTCTATGGGAAAGAACCTTTAATAGGGACCAGGAAATCTTATTTGTCGAGGGATTTTCTCAGAGATTTCCTTTTGGTTTATTTTGCTTTTATCAGAGTAATGAGGAAGATTTTGGATTTCTTGGATACACATATTTCAGATACATCTGTCCCAGAGAGGCCAGCTGGGCAGAAGCTGACATAAGTCCAAGGTTTTACCTCAGTCATCCAAATCATGAGCTATGGTGAAAGTTTAGGCTCCTTTTTAAGAGCAACGAGATGTGGCTGAGCAATGAGGAATTAACATTTTTGTTATCCCCCAACAGCAGTAAACAGCCACGTAGATACTTCAAGTTCATTGAAAATATGACACAAGTGCCTTGGAGTGAACCACCACGGGAGGGTTTTACATCACATTTGCTATGCAAGGAAGAAGGCAGCTGACCAGCATAGTGACACTGAGATGRAAAAAACACTCTGTATTCTCATCTAGATGTCTGTATTGGGGAATTTGGGCCAAATACCAATGCATCCTGGTATTTTCTAGCTTTTCATTTAGGTCCTTTGTTTGAGTCTAAAACTATYCCAAAGCAGTATCCCAGGTCTGTGACTGGAGGCAAAAGCAAGAGACCCAGGAAAAGGGCCCAAAGGGCTCTGGATTAAAATGTAGAGACACAGGAACAGAATTATACATCTTGCTGTATTTGAATACGCTAAACAGATCTCATAGGCAGAATTTTTTTTTTTTTTATTTTTTTTTATTTTTAATTTCTCCCCCTCTCCCTTCTGGGTATTTATACTTCTATAAAAGCATGTTTAATCTTGGCCAATTAAACTTGCTAGCATTCAGCACTTAACAAGCATTTTCTTTTTATTTTTTTTTGTTTGTTTTTAAAGAATGGCATTAGTTGATGATAATAGCTTCCTCAACCCAAGAGGCTCTTTTTGAATTAAAACAGATAAAGGAAGGGATCATTAAGAACAAATACGAGTTTGATTTTTGATTWTCAGATACTTAAACCTTAATTGATCTATTTTTATTCCCTAGTGTGCTTTAAATCATTTTGCTAAACACATGTGCTCTTTTCAGCTGATCACAGTGGCAGGCACAGGTAACTGCAAGAAAAAACAACATAGCTGTCTGGAGCTGCAGGGGAGGAAAAAGGGGTACACAGAATGTTGAGAATATCCCCCTTTAAGAGCACAGAAAGATCCAGGAACACTTCCTGAATGCAAACCAGGACAAAACTCTCTCTTGCTCCTACAGTCTCTTGTATTTGCAATCATCTCATCTRTTCCCTTCCCCCACCTCAGGACTCACCTTTCCCAAAGTTTTAAAGCTCATGCCAGTTTTTGCAGGGGTGCTCTAAGGTGAAAGCTGTTGGCTGCTCTATCTGCAGGGGCTGTAGCAGCAGCCCTTGGGTAAAACCTCTGCCAAAGCTTTGGAGTGCCAGACTGCTGCTGTCATCTGTGAGGAAGAAGAAGGAACACCTGGATGGTCAATTCACCACCTCAAAGCCACACCTTGCACCTCCCATCACCACTCTTCATCCCCTCATCTCTTTTCCTTTTCTGCAGCAGGAATGGTCTGTCCCAAATAACCTCCAGGTGACAATATTCAGCTTTGCCTACATTTCAGAGAAATTGCCTTCCCACTCACCACAGCACAGCTGACCCCATAGCTCCCTTCTCTCAGAAAGGAGCTGAATGGGGAAGTCTCCTCAGTGACAGCTGCCCCTCAGGGTTTCCTGATCATCCCACTGCCTGGCTCAGCTCTCCCACAACAAAGCACACCGGGCATTCTGACCACTATACATCTACATTCAAATACACCATTTGAAAATTCCATTCTGGGAGCCAGAGCAAGATATAAGGCTCTTGGCACCTATTTTTTTTTTTTAAATTTAAAAAGGCCTATTGAAATATTTTACAGCATTTAAACACCTGTCATTCTCAAGCTGGTAGATAAAAAAGCACAGTTGTTTATTAACTGTACCACTACAGAGGTGAGTTGTGCAAAAGCATGTAGATTGGGTAGTTGTGAAATCTCTGATTTAAAAGGCAAAAGAAGCATTGCAGCTTCACTGCCTAGCTAGAATGTTGATATGCTTCAGCCTTTCATAATTTTTCTAGTTTGTCACAAAAAACCTGTACCTGGCTGTCATAAATGACTGGAAAAGCGAAGCCAGGCATGGAATCCTGTCGACAACGGTGCCAATAGGAAATTCCAAGATGGGRTGCCATCTCCAGGGATCTGGATCTTCATATTTAGCACCACTATTTACATTCCTATTATTTTTCGAATTCCATTTCAAACCTGTGCCAGCTTTTAAAATTACTGGCTAGGGCAAAATCTGGGCCAAAACTGTCTATAGCTGGGTTGCCTAGCATAATTTCCTTGTCTTAAGTTTTCCTTATTTCTTTGTTTTGGATCAATGAAGTTGTAAGATGAAATGCAGCTGAGCTCTTCAGAAGCTATGGGAATCTGCCAGGAGGTGCAGGTTGTTATCTCTCCCTCCAGTGCTGCTGCTGGCACAGCTTTCCCCAGAATGACATTGCTAAAACAGGGTCAATAAATTCCACGTTCACCAGCCTGGAGGGGATCTCCTGCTCACTGGCCTATCATGCACGTTAAAAGCTTTAACAGGATTGATGCAGAGCTTCGTCCTCAGCTAAAATGTGTGAGCTGGGCTCTGGTTTATCCTTTCACGTGTGAGCTGCTGGCACGCAGAGCGTAAATAGCCAAGGAGGAGATCCATCTCTGAAAGGACTGTGCAGCCCCATTCCTGGTTCAGTGCACTGCTTAAATTGCAGTGAATGCAGCTCAGGCATCCTGCTGCTGCCTGGGAATACCCAGGCATTCATCAGATCATCAGATATTACCTTGCATGTCTCCCAGCTGGCAAGAACCTGTGTTTATGGCAACACTCAAGATAGCAAACTTACAAGGACAGCATTTTTACAGTGAAGTTTAGAGCCTCCGTCAAAAATAATGGACCATAATATTCCAAACTGCCCATTGGTTCAGAGGGGTGGCAGTAAAAATGCTTCCCAGTGTCCTGTRTACATCAGAGCTATACAGTAATAACCCTGTAAAAAAGAAACATTTAATGAAGTAGCTGAATAAAGGAGGTCAGCGGAGAAACTCCCTCGATCTCAGCAAGTTCTGAACCTCCAGCTGTGTCCCACATGATCGTGAGAACAGCACACAGTGCTTGATCCTGGAGACAGATAGAGTTTTCAGTAAGGGTAATGATAATTATTCTATTGCCTCAAAGGTGACAGGCCATAAAAAGAAACAGCTTGCACTGAAGCTATAACATTGCTCAAAATGAAAGGACTTCTCTGTTTCCATCAGGGTACACGTGTGTTTAACCTATTGCTACCACAGGGGAGTGTGAGGACGCCCAGCTTCCTTCCCTAATTGTGCCTCAGAATCTTTTCTCAGCCCAGAGGGCACCAGATTTTCTTTTTGCTTTGAGTCACACATAATAGTTTGAGCCAGGGCTGGGGCAGATGAAGTCAACAAATAGGCTGTTTAAATGGTGTCCCTCACAGATTTCTTTTGAGAAATCCTCCATCTACTCCTTATGGAAAATTCCTCACCTAGATTTTATACTGCCAAAGCCAATGATGAAGATAAAACTTTTCTGCAGAGTTTCCTGCTCTTTCTACTTGCTTTTTGTTACAAACTAAATAATGACGGGCGTGTCTTCCACAGCTGGAGCATTTGTTCTCATTTTGCAGGGAACTCAGACAGCTCCAAGGAGCTGCTGTGTCTCAACAACAGGAGCTGTGCTCTCAACCAACACACAAGTGTCAGAGGCTTTGACCAAGCTCACACTCAGCACAATGCCCAAGATCTGCAGGTTTGATACAGCAAATTGCTGCTTTYAGCTGTGAATGAGCTGCTTGATGCAACACTCTCCCAGTGTGTTGAAGGCAGCACTGTGCACCTACAATGTCTCACTTCAACGAGAGCTGATCCTTTAATTTCATCCACCAGAAGAAGGGAAAAAAGAGTTGCTTCACATCACTGCAACTTACTTTTCTCTAATACAAACCCTTGGAAGTTCTGCGAACGGGGATTGGTTTTACTGCATGTGGCAAGAGTTAGCATTAACTGTAAAGACTTTCCAGGGGAGACAAGTAAAGAAATCCAGTGGAGCCAATTCTTTTCACAGTGGAGTAGAAGGAAGGTGGCAACCTGTGCAGCCCATAATGAGGGGTTATTGTGATATCTACCACTACGGCAGCAGGCTCCTGGATGGGATTCTGAGCATCATTATAATATAAATCACTCATGGAAAGAGAAGGAATCCCACATGGGATTGTCCTGGGCCGTGGATCAGAGCAGAGGGTTGAATCAGCAGGAACAGCTCATGTGGCACTCCCTGCCCAGAGTAAGACAAAGTCCTGCCCATGGTTTGACACATTCATCTGCCAGGTCAAGCTCCAAATGACCTTCTGAGGACACTGAAAAGCTCAGGATATCACACATGCTACTGGGCAGCTGCTGGCCCTACCAGAGACTATGATCAAAAGTTTTGTTACCTGAACTGATCTTGAGCCTCATCATCACGATGGCCCTCAGTGGACAGACTAAACAAGTGACAGTAAAACAATGGCATTGGTCCCCAGTGCAGCATCAGAGGTCAGGAGCGTTACAGTSACAATAAAGGGACAGCAATTCCAGCCACCAAACTGCTCATCATTACTCAAGRAGTGGTGCCCATGAGCTTTATTCAGTGCTGGCTAACATTTTGTTATACAAGCTAAATCTTYCTCAGCATCTTTTAAGTCTAGAGGATATAAACCTCACATATGGCACAAATGTCTTAACAGTTGTGGTGTAGTCTGAGGATGAATTGTGTAGGGTAGGCTAACTTCAACCACAATTTTGCTGTTGCAGTGGGTAGATTTGGATGACATAATGCTGGTAAAGATGGTTAAATCTGACTCCTTCAGTCCTGCAAAAGCTTATTTTTTTTCCTTTTTAATTATTGCCTTTGAAGCACCCATATGAATTTTATTCAGTTTTTCATAGAGAAAAGGAGGTCTCTAGAGAGGAGAACCCCAGCATGTTTGCTGTATATTTCAGAGAAGGATGGCAGCTTTATAGCAGAGAGTTTGTGTGTAAAAGTATTGAAGAGACAATCAAAACACCCCATGAACTCAAACAGGCTTAAACAAAACCAGATGAAAATCAAAGGCACAGGTTGTTGGGAATGTGCAGGATAGTAATGAACATTATATATCAAAGAGCTTTGGGTACAGCCTCCCYGTGCTTGACAGGGTGTGACTGCCAGACCAACAGGCCCTGTTGATGGCAGATGAGGGAGGACTCCAAAGAAATAACAGCACCATTTTCAAAGTTTCTAATMCTGACTTGTGTCCAAATATTGTAGTTATTTGGGCCTAAATAGTGCCAAATTGCTAAAGTTTTCCTTTTCAGATAGATTAATCAAATTCTAATGCATAACAAATGATGAAARTTAAAAATAGACTGCAGAATTTAATGGCAGCAGCTCCTGTGCCAGCAGAGATATGTGACATGGGGTGCTACTGTTGTGCAGTACTGGAGATGAAACTGTGCTGTSACACTCTGCACTGCACAGGAACATGGGGCAAGGCACACAAGAATTATGCTCCACAAACACAGTTTTTATGGAAACAGTTTTTTATTGAAAAGGGCAAAATTAGCATGGGATAGTTAATTTAATTTCAGTCAAAAGTCAATCTTATATTTTTTATATTTTATATTTATGCAAAACAATTTCTTTACTTCTGAAAGGTTTTTTAATTGAGCATTTTCCCTGAATTGATTATGAATCATCCCAGATGAAAGAACCAAAATTAATCTCCCCTTTGCTAGGCCCACACTACTTTGAATTTTACTAAAACTCAAAGTCTGAAAATCAGAGAGTGATGATCAGCTCAGTGCATTCTCGTTCTGGGCTCACCTACAAAGAGCTTAGGAAACGACAACCTTGGAGAGCACCAAGAGCTGGAAACAGCAATTCACATGGTAAGGTAGGGTAATACAGGAGAGTGGCATCTCTCTTTAACAGAGCATGGGAGTCTCTTCAGATTTGTGGTTTTGGCAGGATGGGGTTGGTTCTGTCATATGCCTCTGCCACGTTTTAGAGCTTCCTTCTCTCCCAACACTTCCAGTTCTGTCTGTTTTTTCTGTGAAGGACAATTAGCCTTCAAATGATAACAACCCCTTTACAGAAACAGCAAGATAAGAGCAGCTCAAACCCTGCCCCAGAGGGAAAAGCAAACCTCAAGGTTTCTCTCCATATCCCCCTCCCACCCTGGGGCATCCTGCTGCTMCCTCCAGCTTTAACTTCTCCCCTTCCCCTCGAGAGGTTCGATCGCTTTCATCTTGGCATTTACAGATCTCACAATGCCCTGTCACAACATGAGCTCCCAGCAGCAAAAGGAACGATGCTGATTGAGACTGGGGGTGGCTGAAAGCTCACTCCTTTTATTCTTCGTTCTAAATCCCATTGAAAAGAAGTGAGAGTTTTCAGAGAGAGAGGTAAGACCTCCTGGGCTTCCCAAAACCCAGCTGTCTGTAGGTGCACACTTCAGAGCAGCTCCTCTGTATTTTACCAAGCATGCTATGATCACAAGTGCTTTATGCACTAAATCAAAGCAATCCTGCTGTCCTGGAATAAAACTTAACGATCAGGTATCAGAAAATTGTACTTAATTCCCTTGCAGGAGGGAGGTCTGCAGGTCAGAATYTGATTATTTTGGTATACATGGCCTRTGCTATTTCTATCACYTTTCAGTCATTTGAATCCTAATGGCTCAGTTTTCACAAAGCCACACTGAGATAAACAGAAACTTATTTATGCTGGCTAGGGAGGGACGGCTGCAAAAGTCACCCCAGAGTCCCTGTCCTCCTGTTTGCACACATGCTGAACAAAAACCTCTGCACAGCTGCACAGAGGAGGAATAGAAATACCTTCTTCTTCACTTATTTCTTCTGTAGCGTTACCTTGCAGGAAATGTGCCTGGGCTTTTGGCTTGTACTGCCCATTGGGCTGGGTTCATAGCCCAGCAAATGCTAAATTTAGGGTGTCCAAGGCATGGTGAATGTTTAGATGAGAGTTCCCAGTGCTGCAGTGAACATTTCATCCAAGAAAAGGACAAGGACCCACTGTAGCATTGCTCCAGGCAATGATCTAGGATGAGACCTGCCTGACTAAAGGGTTTAAAAATGCTGCAGCCTGCATGGACACAAACTGAATAAAAGGAGTCAATGATGAGCTGCTAACACAAGTCTCATGACTGCAGGAAGCTCAGCAGGAGGTGGGAAGGAAGGATAATCCTGTCATGTTTTCAGTGCACAAATCAGGTGAGAGGTGTAAAACCTGTTWAATAGAAACAATTATGATTGTGAATTGGTGTGAGAAAAAAAAATCACCATTGTAATTTCAAAGCATTATCAGTAAGTTCAGTTTTATTTCTTTTGCTAAAACCAATCTGAATTTTGATGGAATGGAAAATGAAACTAAGTCAGGCACATCAAAATAGGTAATTTYAACATTTTTTTACTGAAAATGCTTTCCAAGTAGGAGCTTCATCTAGATAGACTAATTCTTGCTGAAAGTTTTGCTTCCAAAGACAGCAGCATTTTTTTGAAASCTAAAAAGTGTTTGGTAATAAAATTTCCATATCTTTTTAAAACACCAAAAAGCTTGAGAAGAACATCACAGCAGTCCTGCTAGAAGTTGAGGTAATGTGCATAAAAGGGTTATTCTGTCTGGTCTGTCACAACTACTTAGGCTGAGTCCCCTGAGAAGTGCTGTAAATTAATCTCAGGAAAAAATCCCACACAGTACCTGCTACATTTTGAGTTCCTGCACTTCAGCTCAGCTCTCTAGATTTTTCAGTACACATAATTCATTTCCATCAAAACACTTCTGAACTCCTCACAAATGTACCTAAAGTAATTTGGTGTGATAAAAAGCCTCTCTAGGACAATGTGTACAATATGCCTATTTATTTCCTGCCTACTCTAAAGGCTGCTGAAATAAATGAGAGGTTTTCTGTTGACTTCATGGGGCTCTGGAGCCAGCCTGTGGAGGGGTGGCATACTTGCAAATGGTGGTGTTAGAAAGACTGCCAGACGAAAAGCAAATTTGCCAGAGGTATCTAAGATAGGAGGTGATTTCGTTGGGCAACTGAGTTATGAGGCAGCAGCAGAAAAATTCTATTTATAGGTTGTAGATCGCTCTACTCTGCTGTGGGGACCCCGTTTTCTGCTGCCTATTAACTGACATCGCTCAATTTGCAAATAGAGAGACACATGTAAGTTATTTTGGGTGTGYTGCTATTCAATTTGCATACCAAACAGAGCCTGAGACTTCATAAAAAGTTCCCTGGACAACTGCATGCAAGTTTTGTAATACTTTGGTTTTGCCTTGAGTCTTGCAGGTGGCTGAGTGTCTTGAGGAATGGATGAGATTTGCAATGTTCCTTTTACAGGTGTKTGCTCAGGAAATAATATCCTAAGGTTGTATTGGAGCTTCCTCAGTTTGAAGAATTTATGATACAAAATGTATATAAATTCAGTGCAAATTTGGGGAAAACCTTCGCATCCAACACTATAGAAATTTTATTCCTGTATAGAAATGCTTCCTTGTATGGAAGTGTCCTTTCCATGAGTACATTTGAAGAAATGTTCATCCAGATTCCCTTTAATCTGCTTAATTAGTGACTCCCCAGCTCCTTGTCAAGTAGGGTATGGTAATAGTCCCAGTAATAATCTGTGTGGCTCCCAGTAAATGGTTCCTCCTTGCACACCAGGCACACAGCCCAGGCAAGACACACTGCARATACAGGTCATGATACCAACAGTGATTAAGGAACTAGGAAAAAAATGAAACAAAATTCCAGACCCCTGTGTCACCTCTTTTTCCCAGTATTTAACTGGGATTAATCTTTTCATTYTTCAGCTGTGAAATGAGGCCCACACTGCCTTCTTTCAGTGATTCAGCTACACAGCCCAATATCTCACTATCAGCAAATTTTCATTAAGACTGTCTAAATTTTCCTTTGCTCAGCTTGATTTTAACAACTTTCTCTGTCAATTCCCCCTCCAACAGATAGGTTTACAATTCCCAGTTTTTCTAATATTTTCTTATAGATGCTYAGATTAATAATGATACTCTTTTAAACATATCTTCCCATTTAGATATRTTTACTGCCTGGAAATCTTCCCTAGGCAGAATTTGAGGATGTAGGACATTTGTCCAGAATTTCTAGCTGTGCCATACATATGCATGAGCACAAATGATCCAAACCATCCTGTGTTTTACAGTTTCTTCCTCATTTTATCTATTTATGGCCAGGAAACCTCAGCTTGAAATTTGTGAGTCCTGTTCATCAGGCATGATCTCCCAAACATAGTCTGCCATTGCACCAAAGCTGAGTGAGCAGCCCAGATCAGATAAGCTGAATTTCTCACCTGTGGGGTAGAGCTCAAGTGGTCCCTAAGGCAGGGCTCTAGAAGAAGCCACTCTGTTGGCAACAATGACACATAACCTTTTGCAGGCAGGAAAAAGGGATGCAAGTTTTGGATCTGATTTGGAAAGGGAAGATGTGAAGTATTGTATCTAAGAGAATCTGAGGCAAACAGCATTTGCATCAGCTCCTACATCTCTAGGTAGGAGTTCTCAGCAATAGGAATATTTATTAATCTACCTCTTCCATCACCCTATTTGTCATTCCCATTTTCTCTCTCTACTGATTTGATTCAAGCAAACCATAGTGTCTGAAGTGCATGCAAAGAAATTACAGCATCTGCCTCTAAAGTGACCTGCTTTTCTTTCCAAGCAATTCTAAACGCTGCCCAGGCTTTGGAGGGTTCTTTGCTGGGTAATGTAAAATGACACTAACTGGGCTATTTATACCACTGCAAAGTAGTACATGATGGGATAATTAACAATGCTATATCCGCTGGAGTGAGCGATAGCTCTRTAACACGTTTTTGTGTTAAGCAACACAAACAACAAATACCTGCAGGTTAAACAGCTCCTGAGCAGCTGACAGGCCTTCTGCACTTTTATTTCCAGGAGGCAATAGCTGCTGGCTTCACTCATTCATGAGGCTTGGCTGTAATGCTGGGTGCATCCTCTGTGAAGGKAAGTGATTTTTGCAAGCAGATTTGCTTTGGGCAGGTGTGGGTTTTCAAGACATTTTGCAAACAGGGAAGGCATTGTAGATTTGTGGATCTGCAAACCAAAACATGACCCTTGGATGGAAAAGACCAAGTGCTCAGCCAGTCGATCACACAGTTTAATTCCTGGATGGAGTCCAACAGCCTGTTCTGTGCTTTGGCTTACATATTGCTTCAGAAATGTGTAAGACAGCCGGTCTTGACCTGAATCCATAAAAGTGTGACTGTGATCCATTTAAACCCACATCTAGGCAGAAAGATTATAACTTTGCTGAGGAGAGACTGGCCTTTTTTTTAAAGTATTAGCACAGACACAGGCACAGAGGGCAAGAACTCACTATGCTCCAATTCTGTGTATTTCAGTGGTTAATCACACTCATTAAAAATGTTTAATATGAATTTACTCAATTTCAATTTCTATAAATTTTGTTATGTCTTTCTCTGCAAAATTAAAAGACGATTTTGTATATTCTGTTTTCTCWTGAGGAAGGTTACTAATACACTAATCATGCTCGTCTCAAGTCCTCTTTGACATAACATCAAATTCGCTCCCCATAAATATTTTTCTCCATCCCTTGAGCTATGTTTGTGACTCCTCCCTACACACCCYGTAGTTTTTCAACATCCTCTTTAAAATGTCAACACCAGAACTGGACATGTCATTCCAGTATGCAGGAAATGTGTAAGCATCAAGTGAGCAGTGCCAAATGGGGGAAAAAAATCATTGCAGTGCTTGATTGTTGGTGCATCCAAGGCAAGTGTTTGGTCACCCACTCTATCCCCATTACAAAGCATGTTGAGCTGTTTCTTTGTTATGAACTATAAATATGTCATATTGGTTACCAGCGTTCTGTTCCACACTTTCTTAGGTCAGTAATATTACATTTCACTTACTAAAAATGCACTTTGTTAGATGGACCACACTTTCAAAGTAAAATCTGTAACCACCCTTATTTGATCTTTATTCATCAAATCACTGATGGGGAGCAATTCTGTATTGACTTCCAGCTCACTGATGTGATACCCCAAAGGAAGGTGGTCTAGGACCTCTACAGGCTTGTAATTYCCTGGTTCTAATGCAGAGCTGGTTCATGTTTCATGAAAAGACAAGAGAAGTTCTATCTAACCTTGGTAAAGAATAGCTCTGTGATTGTRAAAAGAAACTGGAGAGTGATGTGTGAAACTCTGATGGGTGAAACATTCTGATAATGTTCCTGTGCTGTCAGCTAGTGAGAAATATTCTACCTCCATGACTGGATTTACCCCACCTGCAGCTGTTTTGTGCAAGCAGAAACTCCTGCCACTGATTTATCTGGATACCACAACTCAGTCCATCCAAAATAAGCCAAATTTAGGTCTCAAGTCTCTTATGTATCCATCAGTACTTTGCCTTGCAAATTATCCAAGTTCAGTCCAATGAGTTTTGATGAAATTGTTCATTGTCTGGGGAGGAGAATTGCTTTACTATAAAGTTTGAAAGCTAATTCTCCTTTTTCATTATTTTCTATCTTTGTTTTTTTTTTTTTTAACTATCAAAACTATATMAACTATRTCAAGACAACCTGAAAACCCTCTAGTGGTCTATAATAACATGAGAATTAAAATGCTGTTGCATAGGAGGCATGGATTGCAGAGTATTATCTTGAATAAAGCTGCTGCCACAAAGGCAGTGTCTTGCTGACTGTATTATGCAGAGAATAGGTGTCAAGCTTTAAAAGACTCRTTTAACACAAGTTGAGAGCAATACAAAAAACCTAAAGAATGTAACTTTCCAGCTAATTTTACATTTTTTGGAAGTGCTGCTGTAGTATTCCTCACACAARATAGATCATGTTACTGCTGCTGTCTTAAATAGCTGCACAGAAGGTGGACAGGGCTTCCAAGAGACATAAGGGCCACCAAGGAAGCTAATGAAAATAACTCATGGTCATCTGTTCTGATGCAAAGACTGTCAGGAGTCTGCWGAGAAACTGTCAGGAACAGGTTCAGAACAAAGAAAAGAAAGTATTGCTTTATTAAATAAATAAAGTTGTGCAGCTTCTTGCTTCAGCATGTCTGTGACACAGAAAAGAATTATGTTAATTCAAAATATAACCTATAAATTAATGAAGGAAAATCCCTGCAATCTGAGAACACCCCCTTCTTCTGATACATGAAATCTCTAAACTATCAATATTCAGAGTACATTTTAGAGAAATTGAACTGTAAGGTCCCTCTGTTCTTGTAGCCTTTCTTTATATAACTGCAGCTGGTAAAGGTTTGAGGTTACATGGACCTTTGTCCTGTTCCAGTACAGAGCTGCACACATTCCCTATAACACCAGAGTCAGCCTCTGCTGCTTCTGAATTTTACTGGGACATCACTACAAGGAAGGTGGGAGAGATTTGTAAGCCTGAATCAGATAAAGACAAAATCAGCTGAAAGAAAAGCTCAYCACACAGGGAAACAGTATTCACTGCTGGGAAGCAATTCCTCTAGCAGAAAAGAAACAAGGGCAGGACAAAACCAAGAGGGTGGTAGCAGGGTAAAAAYAGGAGAGAAGGGCAGAGAGGCATGTCCAGCAGAGGGGAATGGTGCAATGCTGAGTTCTGACTAAAAATTCCACTCCTCACTGACTGAGGTGAGCAGGGAGAGGAGGGGGAAGAAGTTGCTTCCCTTCTGAGTATCCTGGTCTGCCAGAAAATCAGCCTTACATAGAAAAGCCACAGAGAATTATGCAGAAATATGGCCTGTTCTTTTAATTCAGAGTATCCTGCTCTCCAGGAAGAGCTATTTTATCACTAAACATCACTGTATTTTCACATTGCAGTGTTTCTTCCCTCAAACTTTTCTCCATACTTCATCTTTGGCTACAAATACATTCTGAAACCCAAATGAAACCCATGCTGTTTTGCTCCCTCTAGTCAAATCAGAGGATGACTGAAAAACTTCCCTATAAAATCTTTTTTACCAGCTGTGACTATTTGCTAAATCAGAGAGGATTTGCTCCCTAGTGGAAGTCATCACAGAAAGTTAACTGCACMTAGTTGCTGTGTTAGATTGCAAACCCTGGGTGACTGCTAGGATTCGTGACTCTAGGATAATAGCAGTATTTTGGGGAATGAAGTCCAGGTGTGCAGCAATTGAGTCAGTGTTAAGAAGCAGGGAGTGCTGGGAGTTCTGAGTCATTGATAAAATGCTTCTGYTCATTGAAGCCTAAAATAGCTTTGGTGGAATATGAGTTTAGGCGAAATGAGTTTGAGGCACTTAATGGCAAAGTGCTATTGTCATTCTTGGCAGCAATGCATAAATAAAGTCTTTGGTATTGACCCTACTGGTGAGTAAATCCAGGCTTCCTGAGACACCTCAAGTGCAGAGGTTTACCCCTTGAATGCCCCTCTGTTCAATTTTCTGTTAGGTCTAAAGGATCCAGCTGTGTATCTCTGTTTCTTGCTAGGAAACAGTTACGGATAGGAAGGCTGCTTCTGAAGATAGGGTTCAACTCTGGCTTAAAAACTCTAATCAAGTCAGGGGYCTTCAGGCAGAGTCTGTTCTCAGTTATCTCTGTGGAAATTGAGCAGCTTTATCAAAACCAGCTGATAGTTTAAGAGCAGGACAGTGGTCTGCAACTGCTCTATGTAACTTTGTCTTCTAAATAACCTTCCTTGTGCTGCTACTAAATCACTATATTCCAGTTCAAAGAGTACCTGAAATCACTACTCTGCAGAACCAAGGGAGCAGCAAAATTTAGAGTATTCTTCTGGGTTCTATTTCACCCAGTCCTGCACTTAATTAAAAAGAAGGGAAAAGAAAAAGAAAAAATAACCAAATAATTTGAAAAGAAACAAAACTAATTTGGTGAACATTGGACCTTCACTTGCAGTTCACAGATCGGAAKGCATGGGAGGAGAATGTTGATTTTCCTCTTATTTTGTGCTTTAAATTTAAGGGTGATAGCTTTACTTTGCAAAGTGCTTGGGTTATGTATGATGGGAGAACAAATTCTATTTTCTATTTCTAATGTTGTCTGTGACTAACTCCAAGTTTTACCCTCCTTTCCTGCTTTCCTCCAGGTAACTCCTGGCTGCTGTATGAGCAGGACTTAACCACTTGAAGCATGAGAGATCCATCAGTCAGCTCCCAGCTCGCTGGGAATTCTAAGTCAGGAACTATACTATATGTGGCCTTTGAACAGCAATGGGAAGCTTAAATTTAGTTGACTTTTTAAAATATATTTTTTTCTAAATCAATGTCTTTCCAGGAATTTTGATCAAAAGTAATTGCACTYATAAAATCCATATTTTTTCCTCATCGGTTTCAATTTCTTGCCACTAACTTATGCTGTTGCTCTCTACAGAAAATGTGAAAAATTGACTTCTTAAGAGAGAYTATGCTGCTTACACCCAATGCAAGATTTTGTGCAAGAGGTGAAAAATCAATTAAACTTTTTGTTTTGGTCCTCTAAGACATTCTACACTTGTGACATAAAACTTTCAAATTTTTTCCCTTGATCTGGAAGGTAACCARCTTTAGACAGCCCCATAACAGTAAAACACTGCCAGTAAGTCTTCCTTTCCAAATGAGCAGAAAAACTTGTTTAAAGCACCTTCCATCTCTGAACGCATTTTCCCCCTCATAAACCTTGAAGTGCTACAGCAAAGCTGGCACTGTCTGCATACTGCCTGCCTGTCACTTATGGAAAACTCAAATTTCATATATCAAGGGCTTGTGTGAAAATTGCTTTGAGTGTTAATTGCCCAAATGATTCAGCTTTATAAGAGCCTCTCTTATGTACTGAAGTACGTCTCGTAGCCTGCTGAGTGCCAAGCTCCAGTAGAGAGCCAGCTGTGCTCTGCTCCCAGATGTTTGAAGAAGATAATTCTTGCCCATCATTTCAKTCCTCCATCACAAAATCCTGAAAATTTTGTTTAATGAAGTCATTAATGCACAATAGCACATTTCTTCCTTTTTTTTTTCCTGTCAAAAAAATACTCTCCCTAGAATGCATACAAGTTTGCCTTGGCTTATAATTACAGYTGCACATTGTCAGATTAACTGTGCTGAGGAGATAAAACAAAAGCCATCAGTTCTGCAAAATTAAGACTCTGCCAACATAATTTAGAACGGATCAGAACCCTCTGCTTTCAAAGATGCCGTTTTTTTGCYGTGTTTAAGGTCATTTTCATTCTCCAGTTTACCTATTGCAACATTAATTTTTCCTGGAAACCAAACAAAAAGTGCACTTAGTTCTAAGTGTTGGATTAAAGCCTTTTCATAACTTCTCTTCATCCAGTTCTCATTTTTCAGCATGTTCATTGGCCCTTGACAAATTTACACTGTTGAGTTTTTGGCGTTTTGTTTTTATTTTGGAATTTTGGGGGTTTTTTTTGAGTTGAAGTAGCTGAAGTGAATGGCATTGAAGTGAAGGGGTCTGTGTTAGTTTATACCAGCTGCTTGTAAACCCCTGGATACAAATATCAAGAAAACAGCTTTTACCGGGAGATCCTGCTTGGACTTTGCTTGTCTGTGTGCAGGTRCAGAGAATCTCATGGAGAGGTTTTCTGTGCTATGTGGTGATAAAATATTTGTGAGAATCACAGCTTGATCTTCACAGCGAGTGGCTACCATCAATTCCTGCTGCTTTCTGACTCAGCTGTCAGAAGAGATTTCTCTCAGACTTTCTTGCAGCTGAGTTTGAACAAGCACAGATCGGTGGTGTTGGGTTAATTCCCCCTGCCTTTGTGGCCAAGCTGCTCCTGAATACAAACATAAAGCTGTTTACACAGCATGAATTCACTTTCTGCCATTCCCAAAGTACCAGGGGAGAACTCATTGCCTTCCCAGGTCCATGTGCTTGTGCCCAATTTCCACAGTGTGCTGGCAAATAACAAAGGATCCAGTCTGTAGTCTTCAGCAGAGAACACTTCTCATTTCCTCTTTGCTCATCTTTGCTTGATCACCAGAACATTGCTAAYGAGCCATCTGGCTGATGGTGGCCTCCAAACAATCCTAAACATCAAAATCCTACAGCACATGAAAGGCCCATTGGAACAGCTTCTTTGCAGATATTAACACTCAGGTGATCCAGGTCCTTCTGGTCCCCTCCAGGTTTTCACTATTTTGAGGTATCATTTTGATGATGCCTCAATGCCAGTAATACAACCCTTAAAGACTTTTTCTCTCTGAGACGAGTGATCTTTCAAAAAAGGGGTGGCAGTGGCAAGACTGTTAGGTGTTGGAGTTGATAATCCTGCAGGTTTTTTCAACTTTAATGATTCCATGATTTTATTCCAACATTTATTATACCAGAAATCTTCTCAATGCTCTTTAACTGAGGATGCATTAGGATAAAAGATAAATTGYATGGCAAACATGAAGAACAAAGCAGAAGCATTCACATTTGGTACCGGCTGGGTGGAAGGCAGGTCATCCAACAGCAAACAGCCATTAGATGTTTATAATCTGCCCAGAATTTTTAAAAGCACCATGCCTTAGATCACAGAGCAGTGCACAGGTCCACACCAGCAGCCACAGGGTAATGTTTCTTCAGAGAATAATTGTTTGACTTCTCATTTGAAGATTSACTCCTTCTTAGATCTATCAGAAGYTTCTCTTGCTTTTTAATGCAAATACCACCAGTATATATTTTAGGGTTTGTATGCTCTATTAAGAAAAATTCTAGCTGACTATTCCTTTTTGATCTACATTCTTTTGAAAGCAACATAATTGGTGATTCAAAAAGTTCATGATAGCTTGAAAAAGAAGAAAAATATGAGATAAGCCTTTTAAATGCTGAAATTTACAATTTTAATTATAAAGGTATTAACTTCTTTTTTTTTAATTCAAAATATAGTAGATTTACACCATCAGTGTATTAATAGCTTTGGTAAATACAAATATTATAGTCAGCTTTAACATAAAATCAGCAGTAAGTTTTGGATGCTCTTTATTCTTGTCATAGCAATGCTGCAATCCAAATGGACTTTAGTACAATGTATCAGATATTTTCCATCATACATACAGCTCAAAACAACCAAAAAGGTGTGAAGGCATGAAGTTATGCTGAAAGATCAAATCTTATATGGATTGTACTTTAATATGTTTCTTTCTGACATGGGTGGAAACACAGGTTTTTTTTTTTGCAGGAAGGATGAATACAGTCAGTGAAACGCTTGTCCTGCTGAATTCAGTGGGATTTTGTCCCAACCACCCAGGGAATAGACACGTAGAAGAGGATTCCTTATTTCCAGTCACTGACAATATTACTGTCTTGAACTAGAGAAGAAGCTCTGCTACAACAAACTTTTAACGTCTTTGTAAAATGGTTGGAGTTTTTGCTCACCATTTAAGTTTTATTTTAATATTGTCAGGTTCCTTTATTAACCACCCGAATTTCCAGACATCAGATGTGTGCCCATTGCTTGTTCAGGGATTCTTTAGTTTTCTGTCCTGAATGAACTGCTGCTGTGAGGCTTCTGCACTTTCTAAACATACAAAGCTTTCTTATCTGAAGAACGGAGAGATTTCAGAAAATGCAATAAACAGCTTTTAATACATTTAATGTGACCATTCACTYGGTGTGTATGTACCATCATTTTTTGATTGGACTTACACACACAAGGAATCCAAACACCTCATTTAATTCAAAGAAAACTTCTCATATAATTCAAAGAAATTTGTTGTCAGCAGTTACACTGAGCAAATACACTTTGATTTCTCCAAACAGGAATATATATGTTTTTTTTTAAATGAAAAATTTCTCTCCATCCCTACTGGCATTTGATTACCTTCTTTTGCTCTGTACCTTTTTACTGATTTTCTCAGCATCTTGTCTCAGTGTTTCCTCTGTTCTGTGAGGGWTCTTTGCAGGCTTTAGCTAGTTCAGTCCCTTCCTGATTATCCAGGAACTRTAAATGTTTCAGCACCTTGTCAGTATTCCTTGTTGAAAGAAGACAGTCCTTTTCATTCCTCTGTACTGATGTACCCCCAGTGATCCCTAGATCTGGTTTAAGAGAAAATTTGTAGTTGGTGTTCTGAGAAATCCCATAGCCCAATTTYTGATAGTATCTCAAAGTGATTTGGTACATGTGTCTCCTTTCCTTGACAAGTGGTGACCGAATTTTCCTCAAGTCTGTATTAATGGCCAATGGCATGTTGGACCTGGGGAAAACCTGGAACAAAAGAGCACAAGCCCCAGAAAAAATGAGTCCATGGTCTGGTTGGCCAGATACACATTTGGGACTGATTTCTTTTGGACAGAATCACTCTGCTGAGCTGTAAYGATGCTTCAGGGGCTGAGATGGGCAAGCAGTCATTTTTGTGCAGGGGAGGACTGTCAGTTATTCTCATAAAATTAGAAGAAATTTAGTTCCAGATGCAAAGGCAGAATGTCAGAATACTAAATCTGTGAAAACTCTTTTCAAAGACTGACAAAAAGAATGGTTTAAAAGGAGATTAATTTCCCTTTGCAAGGGATTATTTTTATCAGTGAGGGAATTTGAAAGCTTCATGAACCCACTCTTAAAGCTCACCAATGTCACCASAAATATTGTGTTTAATTCTTGTCATTTCCATATAACTTAAAAAAATGTCCTGTGTTCCTACAGGATCATATTTCTTTTCTGTCTCCCAACTTCAGCAAATGTTGGTAATTTTAGAACACTGCTTTCCCATACATCATTGTAAAACGACTTATTTATACTTGTAAACGTGGACCTATGACCTCCTATGCAAAGTGGGATTCAACAAGCTTTCACAGGGCATAAAGGCATGAGGACAAAATCAAGTGGCTTGAGGGATCATCACAATGTTCCCTTGTTTAATGAACACTGGAGATTCATAGCAAAAAATTTAACAAGTACACAACTTGCAGTGCTATTTTTAAACCTGTTGTCTGTAAAAATGTGGTGTATGTGATGAATCTGTAAATTTGTCTAGGTTAGATTGCTCATGTTTGCCCAAATTTGACATGGGATCGGCAATCTGAACCAGGAACCTTTTAGAAAAATTTTCTTTGCTAGCAGAGAGGGGTAGAGAACCTTCATTGRTCAAAATAGATAAATAAATCAGTAAATGGCTAAGTCTTTGCCACAGAGAAGGCAGCAGAGATCCAGATGGGAGCTGGGGGACTGCAAACAAGAAGAGCAGCCACAGCTGAGGAGATGGGACACCAAAGAGCTGCAGGACAAAAGGCCACAGCACTAGAGGGACCCCACATAAAAACGTGGSGGAAGAAGAATTTGTTTCATCAATTATTCTATTTAGGAAGAAAATTATAAAAATCATTTAACCATCAGTGATGAAAAGATGTGGCTGCCAATTGAGATGTCTCAGCGCTGCACACAATGTTTGTTTTAGCACAGCATGCTGCTTGCAGAAGAATGTTTGGCTAATTACTCGTAAAAGTTATAGGAAATTTGTAATACATTCTTTTGACAACTAAATTGAATGACTCAAGACAGTAGAGTTATTGTATGAGTAAAAAACAGCAGGAAGAGGCCATCAGAGTCTGCCAGTCACCAGATATCATGAGCTTTCTTCATTATAAAAGCCAAGCTTTTCCTGATGAAAACAAAGAAACAGAAAATCTCCACAAACCATTTCTTCTTTCTGTTGAGTGTGCTTGGGTAATTTCTAAATACACAAACYCCTGAAACCCAGAAGTAAAGAAATAAACTCACTGAAACCACAGCTCATGCCACAGTTGCTGCTGCCCAACAATTCAAAGCAGCTTGTTACCAAYAGCAAAGCTGTTTCTGAATGCTTGGACTGTTTGTCAGCCTAGACAAATAGGGAAAATGGGATAAAGATCTTTAATTAAGCTATGAAGAAGAGATATAGTCAGAAACCAGAAGCTGCATTCAGTTCACATTTAGGGGAGCAATGACACAAAGTCTGAATTTGTCTGAACTGGTGGGAATTGGCTGAGCTCCTCTGAACTCATGCTGTAGCACCAGAAAATCTGGCCTCTATAATTCCAGTGTGGCACTTTGTCCAAGTACCTCATAACTAAAAAACTCACACCCACACCAAAAGAGACTTTAAGTCAGGTTCCTGTGTGTATCAGGTATGACAYGGGTGCCCAATTAAAATCTGCAGCCTTGAGTTGCAAAAGCCAGTATTTCATGACTGGGAAGAGAGGCAGGAATTTACTCCTTATGTCCACCACAATTTCCTCTAAAGTCAATTTTCTTTAACGGTTATAACAACGTTACAGGTTCTGGATGTCTGAAAGGGAACACAAGGCTGATAGCCCTCCACAGGTCCTGCTGGTGCTGGAGGAAAGTTCTTTGGTGTTCCCACTCYCTGTGCAGGGGAGATGCAGCAGAGCTCAACTCACCCCAGTTTTCCTTTTCTCAGAGGAAATATTTCCATTTGTATTGAACTGGAGGGTCAGGGGTCTTCAGGTTTATAAACTCAGTTTTATGGTTAAGATCAGTGTTTTTTCCTAACACTTGTCCTAGAGAAATAAAATATTTCCTATTTTAAAAGCAGTAAAAGGATTAAAATATTAATGTGTAAGAAGGAGACATCCAGRTGCATAATATCAAAATATTTGAGCTCTGCTAGTGCTGTGTTTTGTGCATTTTATACTGCACCAGCCACAGAATACAATATGGTTGTACAATGGTATATTACAAAACTTCTCCTCAAAATTTGGCACCAGTTTCACATTCTTTGGTTAAAATGCAGACTTAAGATTCAAAATCAAAGGTACTGGSATTCTAATAATAATCCAGAGTCCATCTTCTTCAAGTACTGAGAAAGGACAGAGATTGTGATTGAAAGACAAAAATATCTCATTTCTTCAGYTGGGTCCTCAGAGTCTTGTCTTGCTCAGATCTCTCACAGCTTTTTTGTGACCAATGTCAGGAAGGAGCAGCCCAGGAGGGGCCCAGGAGCTTTCCAAGCTTTGGTGCCAAGAAGTGAMCAYGAGTGATSAGCAGCAATKTCTTGAAAGCACAGCTGTASATGAGTTTTATATATGTGCACACAKATATAGATCAAAGCACAGGGAAAAATATATCAAGTTGAGCAGAGCTCATCAGTATCTTGTTTTTTATCTTGCATTTCTCTGGCTCTATTTTCAGTAGTCCAGGGCACCATGACAGCTGCGGATGAGCAGGTGCAGGGAACAATTATCCTATTTCTGGAGATAATTKTGGGCTTCAATTAGGCAGCCAACTTACTGGGGTAAAGAAATTCATCACCGTCCATTCTTAGGTGAGGCATTAGAGCTTTTCATGTGACCCAGCATGAAWAATCTATTTATTTATTTATTTATAATAAAGCATTGATGCTCGGTGTAATTCTCTTGTCAAGCACAATGCAAAGAATATACAGAGTGAGAAATCAAGCCAGTGGGATGCAGATRAAAAAGCTTCTTTTATAGTGACAGTCATAGGGTTGTGTTTGTGAAAGATGTATTGGTATCTGCACCAGAACTGAATTCCTCTCCCTGCAAAAATCCACAATCCTGCTGGTGGGCACTCAGAGAATTTTCCAATGCAAAATAAATAAATAAATAAATACTCAGGCAAAAATATTTTACATGAAAAAAAYGTAGCTGAGCTCCATTGTTTCAAAAGGCCTGCTCAAACCAGGATGCTTTACCTTTTAATATCTATCTATTTATGCATRTATGCAGAGAACCTACTGACTAATTGGAATCATTTGTAAGTCTACTGACTATTATATACTACATTTTAAATTCCAACATTTTGCAGTTCTCAAGCTGCCATGCAGAARAAGTCAGTAATAAATCCTTCATTCTTACATTCTTACATGGAAAACATTTTCCATGTTTTCCAAGAGTTTTATTTCTTTGAAGTATCTTTGATTTTCATATATGTACAAAATTCAAAAATTAAAAAAAAAAAAAAATCCCAGTGTAAATCCCCAAACAAACAAAATAAACTCCCCTGTGCCAATAAAAATGCACATTTAAGGAGATGGGGGGATATCTGAGCTACAGATTTATTTTTGTTGGAGCTAGATCAGCTTTATCTAGTTTAATGTTTGTTCTGTTACCATTTGAAATTCAATTTCAGGTAGTTCTGTATCATATCAGAATAGGATGCATCATTAACTCTAAGAGGATGTTTTCCTTTGGCATCTGCTATTTTCACCAAATGTCAAGGCTTGACATTTGCTATCTTTATCTGGTTTTGGTGTATCACTCATACTGAGATTTTGTTTCTTCTTATCTGATATTGATTTCAACTGTGACCAGCTGTGTTGATAATAAAATCAACAGGCAAGTATCTGGCATTTAGGTCTTCACTGCTTGAGGAAAAGAAACAACCCAGTGACAAAAAAAAAAAAAGTAAAGAGATACTTTTCAATTAGGATGCTCGCCTGTATCCTCATATTATCCATCTCTTAGTACTTCTGTAGATGTTACATTTCTGATTGATTCCTTTGGGGCAGTCTCCATGGAAATCCTTGCCTTTCAGATGAAATATTCCTTTTTGCTCTCATCCACTGCCTCCTGGAGAGCGGGGTCATTTTTCAAAGCGGCGTCGGCGCTTTCGGCGAACTCGGTTCCTTTGGCCTCGTTGGTGTGGTAGGTGCCCTTGTGCCGGTACATGTACCTCACCAKCACCACCAGCAGGCAAATGAGCACAAACACCACGGCAGCAATCACTCCTRSAGGGGAGAGACCACTTAAATGCATSACCAGAAATAAAACAKGAGAAGYGTCTCACCAGACAGAMRTCACAACTTGAATTGCTTGGTAGGGAAAAGCCCATGTACCATAAGGAGCTTGCAGTGGCCAGAGTCAGAACAGAGCCTGGCATTGCAAAAAAAACAAGATGGGACATAGATACTGCAGGAATACAAGACAAATTCTCACCAKCTTTCTTTCAAATCAATGGCTTGATTTGGTTGAACACATCGGAGCTAAAAGTTCATTACAAATTTGAGGAGAAATAAGACAATATAAAGCAAAACCAGTAGGTTTTTTTATCCTTTTGGTAATATTTTTTTGATTTATTTTCTCTAGAATAAAGATCAGATTATGTCCTGGTTTCAGAGTAGAATACTCAAAAAGTGATCTGGTGGAACTCTTAATGAACCACTTGSACAGAGATTTTATTTCTGACATTAGGAAATAAAACTTCATTTATGGCATGCTTCAGGAATTCTTATTTGCCTGCTGATAACATAATCCATCAGCAGACAGACATTGGAAAGCACAGGTCAAYCAGCTAATACACTGCTTTCTACTCTGTTTTGCATTTTCTGCATTAGTTATGGCTGGCTGCTATGTGACCTGCCAGGCTGCTTCCCTACATCCTCGCTTTAAGTACAAGCAGAGTGACCCAGCTATTGCTCCCAGTTCATTATCAACATTTTAACAATCAGATTACTAAAAAAAAATATAAAATCTGAAGACAATAACTTAAATGGCCACAGACCAGATTATTTCTTTGGAAAAAAAAAAGAAGTATATTTATCCTGTTTCTTTTGTAAACAACCCAACCCTGTATTTTCAAGTGTTCTCAATTTCAGGAGATGGTCAGGACACTGAGTATTTCATAGCAGATTTTCAACAAATACCAGGAGCTGTGTGATGCTGGAACTGCTTTGTATTTACAAGCTGCCATTTTATRCTGTGCTCTAATTAAGAATGTCTGATTGTAATGAATTGGAAATGACACCTGGCAGAAGGTGATTCTGGGTAGATCTCGTCTCCTGGACWAAGGCTATTTTCAGCTTTGTGTTGACTGGACAAAAAAAATTCTAAAGATAACTCCAATGCACACAGGACTAAACGGTGAATGGAAGCACGCCTAGTGAAATAAAGTAAATTCAAGTTCCTTATCTATTGTGGAAGGTAGAAACCCATAAAAGAGACAAGTCCTGACAATTCCAAAGAATGACAAGTCCATGACAAGTCCATTGTTAAAAAATGTACAATCTATCCCTTTCCTCACAGGTCAAATTCTTGACTTAAAAATCCTGACAATAAATTAAGTATTTTGAAGTTTATTCAACTTGTATGAATTTTATAATTTTTAAAACACTTTTTGCATGGATCCAGGATGTGCTTATAAACACTTTTGCTGTGATTCTGTACATGATACTGAGTTRATTCCATATTCACATGAATCCAAGAACAAACCAAACATTAAATAAATACACAATAAAAAGAACTAGAACAGAACATTTYTAGGGTTTCCTTTGCTGTCAGTGAAGGGTGGGTGTGTGTGGTCATTGTCTTCTAGAAGTGAATTCCTACATTCTGTCAGAAGAATTGCTCCCTAGAAATGCCTCCTACTGTGCAGAGCCAATGATGGCTGCGTAGAGAATATATATTTTCTGCATCTTATATTCAAGATAAGTGGCAGGAGTGGGTATCTCCAAAGCTTTAGCTTTATCAGCAACATAAACTGAGTGGGGATACCCTACTGGCAGGAAAACATAGGAACAGACAGAATATTAGTAGGATAAATAAAGATTGTAACTCTGCCTTAAAAGGTACACCTTAATGTTATCCTTCAGATTTCACGGTGCCTGGCTCTGGAAAGTGAAGTTACTGCTAGCAGGAATGAAATTGCTTATACAAAGAACTTCAGGTTTAAAATAATATCATGGTTCCAGTGTGGGCTTCATCAATTTTTAGGACCTCACTGGTATCCCTTGACACAAGAGGCTCTAATAGGCTTTAGATGTASCACAATATTAATAAGCCTAAGGGACTTGGTACAAATCAATTTACCAGCTACTTGTTCATAGAAAGCTGAAATTAAAGTTACAGGAGATGGGACCTGAGGGAAATATAGCAGAACCTCACCAATTTGCACTAATGATTGGTATAGCCCCTTGTGAATGACTGAAATTAGTGTGTTAGCATGGAAATGAACAAACACAATAAAAATAAAAAGACAGACTCGCTCTGTGAACATAGCTTTGCTCATTTATTCTGACAACTGTATTTAGTTTAAATGCATGAGAGAGCTTTAATGRAACACCAGGAAATGGAGTGTGGTGAATTCTGTAACAATACAGGGTCAGCTGGTATAGCCAGCATCGCTCAAATCAAAGGCCCTACACCAGTTCTGCACTGAAGGACAAGTCTGACCCAGTGAATAATAAAGGAAATCAGAGACTGACGTTTCTGCTGGACTGTTTGGTATTTTGTCCTAAAATGGGGAATGGATGGAGGTGGTACTGCTGGTGTAGGGTTTATGCTCATTATCTCACCTCGTTATCTTGCCAATAGCCCCTCTGGGAGCAGATTTCCCACTGGCCTAATTAACTCTAATTGCGCTGCTCCTGTTGTCTCGTCAGCAAAGCAGGGGTTGTGCAAAATGCAAGAAATCACCCAACCTGCTGTTTTAATTCTTATGGCACWGCTTAGTACGATCTGCTACTCACCTCCAATAACAGCCACATCTGCTCCAGCTGTGGGGCTCTCGACTTCTCCATCTACAAACAAAACACAACATACAAAAGTTAATTAAAAAAAAAAGGAATTGGATCATAGGAACAGCAGTGACTGTACTGGCGCTGCTGTATTATTTTAACCTGTAAGGTTCAGAACTTAATCAATATCTCTCGTTAGCAGGAGACATTTATGAAACTTCACAGTAGAGTTAGCCACACTGTAACAGCTTTCTGCCACCGTAACACTGGAAAATAAATAGCTAGCACATTATGCAAACTMTCATGGCCCTCAGGGAAACACCTACTGTTTATTATGAGCACTTACCTGTAACATCCTCCAGTGAATGATTAAATTAAGAGCATTTAGGTACTATGATTACTCTCAGAAAGGTAGTTTAGGGGAAAAAAAGGTTGAAGTCTATTTATTTTCCCATTTATGSCTCTTCAGAGTATGGTCTGCATCTTGATTTGATGCAAATTAATCTGTGTGTATTGATTTCAATTAATATTTATTTATCTGCTATGTCCTGTTTTTAATCTTAGCATTTGATTTCTTTTAAGTTTACATTTGAAATCAAGGCAAGCCTCTCACATGTGTAGAATAAAATATAGCCCACACTTAGAGGAAGTTTGATATATAAAAGTAAGTACTGAAAAATCAAATTGCATTAATTTTTATTATAATATATTAAAAAAAATAAACCCTTTAACATTTAAAAAGCAAAAAAGAAGTACCTGATCATGTTTTTTCAAGAAGGAAGAAACTGGTCTGAAATGTTGTAAGCTGCTGAAAGAGCAGCTAAAATTTGAATTACACTTTGATCTTAATTATAGTGCTTAATAAGAATATCCAAAACAACTAATGAATAGCCAAAGCTTTTTAAAGGGGAGATAAAAAAGTATCTCAAAAACCAGTAAGGATATTTCTCAATTTTTTAATATAGACCTTAAGTAAAAGTGAAAACATACAGACATTTCTTCACCAACTTTCACTTAGTTGATCAGGATAAAATGCCAAATTGTTTTCTGCTCTTTATTTCATGCCACTACTATCAGCCCACCTAATCCTAAGTTTTGTGGATGTCTGAGAGGGTGTTGAWTTTTTCAAGTTTTTCTGTGCTACATTAATGACAGGACACTCACTTCTTTGTTTAGTTTTCTAYTATTTATATAATTCTAAATGATACTGATTTTTGAACAAGACAGAAAGTTTYATGGGAGGTTCTTTTTTTTAGATTTCCCTTTGGTAAATGCAATAGATAGAAATGTTCTATGGAAAAGGTGAAAATATAACTCCAAACCCTTCTATTACTCAASAGTGGCACCATGGTGGGTACCTGGGACTCCTTTTGCTACATCTGTATCTATGATTCAAGAATAAAACACTATCAGCAGTTTTTGCCTTGTTCATGTGCAGTTTCTAACATCGATTTGCAACAAACTGAGGAGAGCWGAGATTCAAAGGATCCACCTCTTCTCAAACATGGGAGGTGCTTTTTATAGAAGGTAGGAGTGCTTTTCTCTCCCCCAGAGATCCTTCCCGCATTTTCTTCCATCTACATACTGATGGAAAGATTGGGCACACCTTGTGTAATTTAAAAATTCTAATTATATCTATGTCCATTCAAAACCCACGTGCTCAGAAGAGATTGATTGCCTCAAGGTCAAAATGCTCTGTATTTCTTCACACACCCAATACATGCTGCATGCCAAAAAAGCAGGCTCTTCTACAGCAATCAAATACTTGAAGGTGTGAATTCTAAAGTGCTTCCCTAGCCACACAGCTTGTTGCCAAATTCCAGATGAAATTATTATCCCTTTAATTACAGACAGGTTTATGAGTAAYYYYYKSYYYTWMCYKGSMWTYCCCAGGTGCCTCTCAGATTCAGATAACAAGCAGGTGCCTTATCTCTAGTACTTGCCATCACGGTGCTTTTTGATAAGGGATTACAGCACCACCACTTTGCAGAAAAGTTTTGATTTCCATTCTGTACTTTCTAAGTTTGCAAAAGAATGCTGTGCTTGCCTTGAGCTCTGGTGCAGCTGGCACTGATCTGTTCAGCTGGCAATGCTGTGCTGTTCAGCAGCCAGCTGTCTCCATGGTGTGGCTTCACTCGCCACAGCCCCCATTTTACTGCCACCACCAGGGCCTGACTGCTCCTTTGTGTGTCCCTTTTTGGCTYGCTCTCCTCCCAGACATCATTCAGAGTGCCAGAACATTGCACCTACCACCAATGACCAGAAATTTCCAAGATCTGCTCCCCAGATCAGCTCTGGAATGATGCTGATGGAGACGACAGAGGCACCTTCAATCCCTGTCTCACAGTCTGAAATTTCACATTGTTCAAAAACAGCCATGAGGTTCACAGCAATAGCAGGCCAGTGTGAAAGTATCCGTGCTGTTTGAGGTTCAAGCAGTGTCACTCCTCTAAAACAGGACTGCAGAACATGCAAGGCACATGTGATGGAATGAAACCATCTTCCCTGAGCAGGAGTGAGACAGCAGTTGYTGTCCAGAAGGGAATCCATTCTTGGCCAGGAATTTCAGCATGGTCTCTCTAAACTCATTCTGTGTGAGAAATACAGGGAATTAACATGGGACTGAATCTTCACTTTCTAAGGCAGGAAAGCTTACTGAAGGAATTTTTAGCTCAGCAATGGCTCTGGCCATCTTGTACCTTCTTCATTCTGCTCTTCACACGCAGAGTGTTCAGAGCTCTGTGTTTTCATAGCTGCTGTTGCACCTGTTTTGATTGTTCCCCTCAGTTTCAAGGACATCTTATGTGCTATCTGTTGTTAGTTGTCCTTGCAAAACTTCCTCTCTCTSTTAACTGGTCCTTGCCCAGCTACATTCTGGTCCTGACAGTGTTTAAAACAYTGTTATTTACTGCCACTGGTTACCATCACACACAGAGAAATCAAAGGATTGTGGGGAAACTTGTTTTTCATAAGATTTSTGGCCATCAGAATGAGCTGACTAAATCAAGAATAGAACATACAAATCTGATTGTCTGTTGTTGAAAAGTATGTTTCTAAAAGCCAGAATGATGGGAAAGAAATGCCTTCATGTCATGACCTAAAATTCATCAAATGCCAGTTTTGCTCATAAACTTACAGATAAGGAATTTTTGCAATAGAATGACAATTGCTACCCCTCTTATTCTCATCAATCACATCCTGCTGAGAAGGCAGCAACCTCTGAAAGTCCCAGAAATATTCCTGACTTAAATACTGCAAGAAGATCTCTGTCTTTGTGCTTCACAGGTGGCAAACCAGAACAACTGGCTTGTGTTTTAACGTGGCCAGTGGACATTTTCCTACTAAATTTGTTGGTAAATTTGTTAAACTACCTCCTCCWGGTTCTATTTGCCAATAAAACCTGATTTGTTTGAATTTTAGTAGTTTTTTCCCCCTAGTTTTAACCCACCCTCTTCCATTTTGGCTGAGGAACACTTGTTTSAAGCAGGAAGGCCCAGCAGCGAAAATCTTGGCTTGAGGTTCAGTTCTCTCWTACTTCTACTGTGCACTTCTCTGACAGTTGTAATGGTTTCTTTTTTTTCTATAAACTGCAGATCTGAACCACTAAAAACCATAAATCGTTTCCTGCCCCAAAATTCTGACACTGACTTTAAAAGAATTTAATTAAAAAAAAATTTATTTACACTTTTTTTTTTATATATCTGAGCTTCATTTAAGTAGTACTTTCCAGCTGTTCTTTTCAATATCAAGGACTTTGTGCTTTGTAGATGGAAACTGAGGTTTTGGCATGGTTTTGTGATTTTTCCATAAACAGRCCTTTATGGAAAACACAGAGAATCCTGAGAAAGATGCAAGACTTGTCAGTGAGCCACTTTACAAGTGTCTAACCATGTTAAGACATTCCAACTGACAAGCTGTTCACTACATGGTAGTGGGAAGGGGCACRTTCATTCCCCAAAATCCTTCTCCCATTCACCACAGGAAGCTCAGAATTTAGATCTTGCTACTCGTATAAAACAATACTTTAAAGCAATTCTGTGGCTGTTATCAATGGATAGACTTGGGATAAACTTGTAGAAAGCTTCAAACTTCCTAATTTTCAGACATTTTGCCTGATAATTTCCAAAAAAAAAATATACGGTATTTGCTCTGCAGTCAGCACTTTAGTTAACAATTTAAGCATGTATATGTTTGATTGCTATGGATTTACACACAGAAAAAGCATGAAAGGAAACTCATACCTCTAAAGGGATCCACATTTAACAGGAATGCATAGGAATCATCCTACAGAATCGATCTACAGGTGCCAACTGCCAAATCTCCACCATGCAACCCACAAGGGCAACTTGGGGGAATAACATAGACCTTACCCCAAACTCCTGAAGGTCTCTCCAATTTCCTAAGATAAAGTTCCAGACTAAAGCTGGCAGTGTTGAGTAGAGAATGAAAAGCCTGAGATGACAACTCACAGTGCCATGATTCCCGTGCAGCTGTGGGGGACCCTGCATTTTGGAGTTTGTCAGGCTGAGTATATGGATATTTATGTGTGATAGGCAGCTTTGACAACGCAGGTTTCAAAGCCACTCCTGCTCCTGTCTTTCAGGATTTTCCTACCCACAAGTTTGTGCTTTTTGATTCTTAGCAACCCCAGTCATATCTTTTCAYGATGCTCCATTGCTGACTGCTAATTGCAATCCCAGACACAGCCTTGGCTGCTAAATTACACTCAAGCAATGCTTTCTTGGGCAAACCATCTTCTCTCTTGATGTGCCTGTTCATTGCTTTAAGAAGTGCTTGAAATTYGTTCAATCCTTGTGAATGATGGATTGAACTCTTTAAGGCAGTCATTTCCTTCTCAGGGCTTTCCTAGGAATGCAGACTAGGAAATACATAAGGAGATTCCATCTTTAATCAGCTCACTTAATCTCTTTATGAAAAACTGTTGCTAATGGAACTTTCCAGGTGAGGAACAGCCCAACCTTATCTCAGTGTATCCAGGGATGTGCTTTGCAGCACCACCCCAAATACTGAGTGGGTGGTTGCAGAAAGTGGTGTGGGAGCGATCTGTATCTGTAGGCTGAAAGGTGTCTCCAGAATTTTAATCTAGAAATTAAAAAAAATTCTAGAATTTTAATTTTAAACAAAGACTTTTGTTTGATGGTTTTGCCCTAAACATTCCTACTATCTATCCATGCATGCCCAGYAAACATGGGAGATGTTCAAACTGAATGATATCCAGCTCATGATCCATGCCAAATAGAGATGGGATTTGGAAGATGGAATTTGCTTCAGGATTACTCTTCCATACATTTGAAAGAGAACTTTAGGTACAAGATGAATGAAATACAATTTACTCAGTAATACAGGTCTAGTGCATTTTGGTCTATTTTTTTAGCACAACGCACCATCCTAATCTTGCCTTATTTTTAGTAAGTTGTAATTTAAAAAGAAGACTGCCTCTCGTGTAAAGAAATTAGGTGAAGTTCTAATTGCCTCCACTGMAGATGATACTAAGGTACTTGATTTGGTTCAGTAAAACAATTATAAACTTCTGAAAGCACTGAGGAGTATATGGAGTCTACCAGGAAGCTTTTGCACTTGTTAAAAACCTTTACTATAATTATTGCAATTTATTTTTTTTAATATTCTGTATATAAAAATGTATTTATCATAACTRTTCCTTTCCCAGGGGCTCATTTTGTTCCTTGTATGCTCTTCTGCAGTCATTGTTCCTCTTGTCTGGAAAACCAGATYCTAATAGTGTCCCTGCTGTCTTCACTGATGCAAGACTTTTCTTACCACACATTTAGTAGGAAGAACTAATGAAGTCTWAACACCTCCATTGTTTATGCAACTGTGGTATGTCCTCCTTGCCCTTTGGTTTATATTTGTGCCTTGCCACACGCTGCATTCATGAGAAAATCATTAATCTATTAACCTTAGCACACTGATTTAATTTACAAGCTATAGTTAGAACTGGTTCGCTGCAGCTGCATCTGTAAAAATGAGTCGAACAAACTTCTGAAAACTTCATGTTAGAAATATGTTAATTGCTCAAGCTGCTCTCTGGCCCGTTACAATATCAGATGCATCACACTGAGGCCTTTCTGAATTAAAAAAAAAAGTCATTACCTATTTTAATATTTGCCAGTAAGTGTGCAGTGCCCTGSCAGGGCTGGCATCCCTTATCCCGAAGGGTCATCAGCCTGAACCCATCAATTTGACATATTCGTCTGAAAAAGTCATCACCATCTCCCATTGGACTATGAAACACATCAAGSCTGTTCTTTCAAAATTAAGGAACAGTTTCTCATCTGTCAATCTGGAAAAGAGACAGAATAATTTGGCTGCCACTTGTATACTAAATTATTATAAGGACAATAATGGTGTCATATCACAACAACAATCACATGCTCTTTTGGGCAAGTAAACAGACTGTGTTGCAAATATAACCYACATTATCCAGATTAAAAATACCTACAAAATGCTCAGGGCTCAATTCTCCTGCTATCCCAGCTAACAAGTACTTTGCCATTCATTCTAAGCAGACAAAGTACAGTTTCATTCAAAGGTCTGTTCAAGATTTTTGACACTTTGTAATATAGTAAGGATAAAAAGCAATTATCAAATTAGTTTAATTAGGTAGGATTRTCACATAATTATAGTACTCATTTGATTCTAGTATACAGTGTTAGCAAAATATTTTTTCACCATTCTAGAATGTTATGGATTAAATAAGARAAAAGATGTTTTACAATGTTTGGGGAAGTAATGGCTTTGCTCATAACATTTATCCTTCTTTAGTGAAGCTGAACTGCCCTTGGGTCTTGGGGAAAATCAGAGATGGAGAGATACACTAAAAGTCATCTTGTCAAAAAGTAATCATTATATACTTTAATGATAAGAAGGAAAACGGGAAAATGTTAATGAAATCTGGGATATTATTTTAGGTTCAAAAATAATAAGAATCTTTTATACGTTAACAGATATTCTGTATTTTGAAATAAAAAAATACATATCAAATTTAAAAAGATAAGAAAATTTTCTTTTAAAGGGTTMTATAAAACACACTGTTTTTTTAAAAGCTAACTTTTCCATTCATCCCCCAAAAGAATTGACAGCTGCCTCAAATTCCCCTTTCAGTCTGAGCAGTTGAACCACATACTCTTTTTTAGTTTGAAATCACTGAAAACTTTAAATCCCTTTTTTGGGGTTGCTGAATACATACCACCAATTCTGATGGCAATGAAGTGCATCCAGTAAGAGCATTCAAATGGCAATTCCTCCTTAGAAAAACTATAAAGGTTGCAACCTTAAAGCTCCCTTTCAGCTCAGTACTTAGAGAGAGGTTTTTGTAGGGCCATGTCCCCTCTGGTAACAGACATTTAATGTGTCCTGTGTACTCAACACAAAGAAGGTTTAAACTATTTAAAAAAATGTTGCATGTGGCAATTTAGAAGTTGTGTCCTGTTTTGTCTGCTCCATGTGTATAGTTATACCACTGCAAAAAGTTCCTTACTTTTCCCTCTTTTAATGTAACCAGGCCATCACTTACATTTTTCTTCTATAACCATCAAAGCCAGCTCGTGTACAACATCTTCCTGGGGAAGATAAATTGACCTGGAATTTTTTCATTAAAGGAGAGACAAATGGGGTATGAATCAACTTGTAATGTACAGTCCACGATCAGGGCATTTTCYTGCCTTTGACTCTCCTCTTCCCACCTCTTTCCTCCTCATTAGAACAGACTTTTCCTTTTAAAGACTTTATAATCAGGGAGGTTGTGAAAGAAACACTAAGTATCCCGTGAATCTGCCAATTTCTGCCTTTCACAAAATCACAGAATCACTAGGGTTGGAAGACACCTTGCACATCTTCGAGTCCAACTCATGCCCTAATACCTCAATT
The DNA here is from genome assembly GCF_030028575.1 of Malurus melanocephalus. NCBI lineage: Eukaryota > Metazoa > Chordata > Aves > Passeriformes > Maluridae > Malurus > Malurus melanocephalus. Next base: position 1,864,306 of record NW_026623274.1, on the reverse strand, counting down.
AAACCAAGTACCAAGCGCCATGGACTTTTCTCCAAAGTAAAAAAATTCAAGTTCTAGTAATTTTTTGTTGAATCAAAATGGTAATAAACCAGCCATTTGCTCTTTCACTGAGGTCAAAGCTGAACAGGCAASAGTTGCTGGCTTAATTGATTAATCATTGCAATTGTTGCAGATGACCACAGACACTCAAAGCAGCTGATGATGGACAGAGTGAAAGCCCATCTGACAACCTGTCACTGATATTCATCTTATAATTCACAAGAAACGGCTCATGAAAGCAGCACAACCCACTGACCTAAACTTTTCATGTTAAAAACAAGCATAAAAATTTGAGTCAGAACCTTTTAGTGAAAAGTCAGAGGTCAAGGGATCTCAGAGTACGCGATAATTCCTTCCCAGTCCCTTGCATAAGTGGATATATGAAGCAGTAAGACAACTTCACTGCTGAACTGCTTGTAATTATTTACCAAGACAAGCTTTTAATTTGTACCTAACAGGTCTCCAGGCCTCAGACCTGACTCTCAAGCCTTTTGACCGTGTCATARGAGGATAAGGTGATCTCTGTTTCTTAATGTTGTTGTGCTTGATTTTATGACCTTAATAACTTGTAAAGATTAGGTTTTGGTTTACATGTGAAACATACCCTCTTTTATGGGCATGGCACTAAACATTTATGGAATCGGCACATTAGTTAAAATTAGTCCCCYTAACTAAGTCAGAACTATTTGTTAYAATTTRAAACATTTTCATCAAATGCATTCAACAGCACTTTTGTACTGATTTCCTCTGTTCCTGCTATCTGYCTGACTGTCCTTTTATCCTTCACAAGTTTTGACTCCATTATTCAACTCCAACTGTTTCTAAMGGAAAAGCAGGCAAAGATAAGGACTGCTTCAATTTCCATGAAAACTGCAGACTGGGGAGAAAAGGGAGACCAGAGTAGCCCAGCACTGAATGAAAGGCAGCGAGGACTCAGCATTTTTAAGCTCCATTTAGCAGCAGCCAGTTCTTTGGTAACCACGAGCTTTCCAGCCATCGTGCACAGAGAAGAGGACCTGAAGCTCCCCACSCCTTGGGGAGCAGCTGAGGGAGGGGGACACTGGATGCTGGGGGTGGGATTTAGGAGGCAGAGACATAGACCCAAAAGCAAGAGTGTCTCCCTGGCTCTGTCGCCGACAGAAAAGTCATTTTAATGAACACTAACATGCTGAGATGGAAACACAGAGGCTGATAAACATCTATTTCTCACTGAGATGAAAGAGCTTGACCTTGTGCTTAAATAGAACTGATATGATCAAACTACACATGATGTCACCTAGAAATCACCTGGAAACTGGTGAAAGCCTGGTATTATTGCAAGAGGTGAAAGAACGTAGCAACAGGCTCCTGCCCTCAGGAAAGTATAATCATTTTCCCAACATGGGCATGTTTCTTCCTTTATACTCATTCCCACCGTCAATATTTTGTAGCAAAGCAGTCCAACAGGTGATAATTCTTGGAAATGGGAGTTGTCTGTGCWCTTCCCCTGGCTTATTTGATATGAATTGTATTCAGCTCCATCCAGCTCATACAGCAGCGCTTGCCTAAGGCACTGTCTGCTGTGCGCTGCAAGTGGAAATGTCAGGCTGTTTAGCATATGCTCTTCAGGGACACAGAGATCTTTCCTGGAGCACAGACGAGATTAATATTATTAATGGAGATATCTGTAGTSGAAACAGTCTTCCAAATGCTTTGAATATTGAGCATATTAAACAAAGAAAATAAAACATATTGAAACACCTTAGAAACTTACAAGGCAAATAGTAGCTCAGGGCAACAACATTTCTTATTTCCCAAGGTTTCTTCAATGAATATGCAGATTTCTTTTGCATATTTGCTCAAAAGACAAAGGCCACTTTATTATCTGAAAAGCATTTATTATCACTCCAAGCTGTCTGAATAGAGTGGAGGAATTTTACCAAAACTTCCTTACCATCTATCTTTCATCTCAGCAATTCTAGACAGATTGTGCAATCATTGTTGGGGAAAAAAAAAAGAAAAAAGAAAAAGGATCATTTGTGCATTATTTTTGGACAATTGTCTGGCATTATTTGAAAAATAGCATATTGAACACATTAACAGAGCTAAGAATGAAAGGACCTGCACTGAAGCCATATACTGAATGTTTTTCAGCACAGACTTCCATTGCTGTGAAATTCATTAASAGTTTATTGCCAGTGTTCCTCTCTCCTAATGCAGCACGAATGTCAAGTACCATGTAGATGGAAGGCTAATAACCAGCCTGACGAGATGTTTGACTGCTGGAAAGGAGTCTGTATGATCTCAACTGTGTCTGCAGGTGCTGCAGGAGAATACCAACAGGCATTTGGCTGAGATGATAACTGTACCTCTTCCAACTGGAGCCGTTCTGTTCTGTTCTGTTCTGTTCTGTTCTGTTCTGTTCTGTTCTGTTCTGACATGCCTTCTTTCAAGAAGATCCATCTATTCAGCCTCCACACCATGTCAGTCCTGGAGCATGCTGTGGGAATTTGCTTCCCATCAACCAATAAGCAAACTCACAATAGCTTAAAGAAGCCTAGATTTCTAGCGTCTATAATTAAGGAAAATAAATCCCAAACATTATTGCTGGCGCTGCTCAACCAAACCTTTCCAAAGCTTGTGCTGAGGGCTTAACCTTGCTATGAGGTAGTGTGACTTTTTTTTTTTTTTTTTTTTTTTTTTTTTTTTTTTTTTTTTTTTGCAGAGCTTTCAATATGCCCTGGTCAGAAGGGCTTGATGTGTCTTGTAGGGGCTTAGGTGGTGTCTTACTCTCCGTGTTTTTCTTGTCAAGTTGGAGTCACATTTATGGAAGCGAACTCGTCATGCTAAAACTTGATGCTACTACATTCCTAAGCAGAAAAAACCTGCATTTAGTTTAATCTCCTAATAAGCAGTCCTTTTGGTGCTACTGTTCACTTGAATGGCTCCCTGTGGACAGTGCTGACTTTCACACAACCTGGAAAATTGTAATAATTTCTGAGGCTTTTGTTTCTCTTTCAGATCTGGTTGAAAMTGGTTGGTGGATCCAAAAGTTCTTGATGAGAAGTGGCAGATGTATGAACAGATGATTAAGCAGACAGATAGACCACAGGAACACAGAAGACTCATTTCATTAGGAAACTGGACTGAAAACAAAAGTAGCAGTGGGTACTTGGATAATATCCACATTTTGATCACCAATTTAAAAAAATGCCATGTTTTTGAAACCATTTCAAAGCTTGTAGATGACATCCTTAGCGGTTTAAACAGCAAAGGAAAAAACCAAAGGAACATTGCTGAGACTTTTTCCAGCTTCTTTTTTTGGTCAGAATGTTACATTTTTATAGTTTGGACTGTGGTTTAAACCTTTTAAGCCAGATTCAACTTGGACAGCCCTGRAAATTTCAATGGAGGATTAATGTGTGTCATTAAGCAAAGAAATATGGTCTAGTAGTTTTCAATAGCAACAAATGCTTGCTGTGGTACTTCTCTGACCAACATATTTTTCATTTACTGTAAAGCCTTTGGGCTGCTCCTAAGTGTAGGAAATATCCATGCAGGAAAGCTGACAGTGAATTGTGATTTGAGCTGGCTGCTACATTCCAGCAACAAAGGGCATTCTTGTTCCCAAACATTCTCCTTCCAAGCTGATCCAGCCAAAAAACAGCTCACCAAAAGAGAAGCCCCTTCCCCCATTTAATATTTACATATTTACTCACATTTACTGTTTACTTAGAGGGCTATTTACTTATTGGCAAATTGATCCAAATCGACCTGTAGTGTGACTGTCAGTTGATCCATTAACAGACACAGGTTTGCTGGGTAGAGAGGGCAAAAAGCAGAAATGCCCTTTTGGGTGGCTGAAAATAATCATGAATCTACACACAGGAGAAACAAGTACCCCAGAAGAAAAGTATAAAGAGAAAAGCAGCTAGTTAAAACTGGACACTTCCTTTCTAGAGTGGTCTGAGCAGAGCAGAGAACTACAGTTATTCACAGCCCAGTGATTCCTTTGAACTACAGTGGCTCTRGAAGGCCATGGAAAAAGTTTGGCCTGGTATTCCCTGTGTAAGATGATACAGGAATGCTGTAAGAAGTCAAGTCCCTCTCTCAGCTGTCAAAAGCAGGGCCCTGGGGCAGAGCTTTCCCTTGTGCCATCCTGCCCTCAGGGATGCTGCTCCTCCCCTGAGGAGCTCTGAGGCCAAGCAGCAGCAGCAGCAGCCACTGCCAGCCCTGGTGGCTCAAAGGAGGGCACTGTCCCAGCAAAAAGTGAAACAYCAAGTGCTTCACACACAGGGGGGATTTGCAAAAGCTCTCACTGCTGAACTGCTTCTGCTTCCTTTGAACTCGGTTCTCTCACACATTCTGACTGCCCAGCTGGGCCAATGGTGAAAGTTTTGAAAACTCCATTTTATGAGAATAAGAAACACGACAGAATCAAGCCAGGAACCTAATATACACCCTCTGTCCACCTTCTCTGCTTTCCAGCTTCCCAGTTTAATTCACCAGTTGATGCTGCCTAACAGGTTGCAAAAGTCTGCCTTCTCAAGCAGTTATGAGAGAGCCTGCAAATTTCTCAAAGCACTTTCATAATAYATCAAAACTATTTACCACAGCCTCCAGAGAAGTATGCTTTGGAACACTCTCATAAGGTCAAGTTATCCCACTGAAACACCTATTAGTATAAAGAGAATGAAAAAAAAAGAAAAATGAACAAGCCAACAGCAGTAGCACAGCCCTGGAAAATATGAAGTCATAAGTAGAGTTCAGCCAGAGCAGACTCCCATTAAATTTTGTTTAAGAGCCAAGTTCCACCCTGAGCTATGTGTGAGCTGCAGTTTATTTCAGGGGGAGCTGTGCTGTATTCCGAGCCATGGCAGGGCTTGGACACAACAGTGTATCTGTTACAAAATAGACGAGTAAAGCCCACTTCCTTTTTGCAYTTTTTTGGTTCTGTCTGTATAGGTGACATCGAAAGAAGTGGATAAAACAGCCCACACTTTTACAGGGTGTCTCTTCCAAATTTAATTCCTTCTTCCACAAAACCTGAATGTCTGTCTGTCTGAATCCACGAGGCTTTCATGAGATGGGGTCGTCTTTCCCTGTGCCCCAGCCACACCCACGAATCTTAAACACACTCAGGAGCTCTGAGGTTTGCCTTTCCAGCTTCTTTGCTCTTGAGAGTCCCTTTAGGAGACTGTCAGCAAGAAATGTTCCTAGGAGATGCTTTATAAAGAAGGGACACACAGCAGCCTGGATTTTACTCTTTAAAACCTTACACTGGACTTTTTTGCCTGACAAGTAGGAGCCCCACTCAATGAGGAGGTGGCAGAGATGTTCCCTATCCTATTCCAAGACAGGGGCCAGGCTTGCCAGCACCTTTGTGCTGCTCTGAGTTGCATAGCTGGCCCCAGCCAAAAGCCTTTATCATTGCTGGGGTGGGCAGCTGCTGCACAGCTGGCTGATGGAGGGGACAAGATGATAAAGCCATGGTCACCTGCTCCTGCAGGCACTGGGGGGACCTGGGAGAACTGGACAGAGGAGCTCCCTGCCACCAGCTGTGATTCAGTAATGCTGAGCTTCAGAGGTTGAATTCTTTCAAGCACGAGTTGAAAGAGCTCGCTCATGAAGAGCGGGAGGCAAGGCTTGGTCCTGCCAAGCGCCGAGTCTGGATGTGAGCAGGAGGTTAAAGCATTTCATATGAGAAACTCTGGTAAATGCAAAAGCTTTTATACCCCAAGGCAACCATTTAAACACTGAATTAGTAATTCTGGCTCAAAACTTTCCCATTCCTCAGATCCCTTGATGGTTGCCCTGTGCTTTAACTCTCCATTAAGCATCTGCTGCTGGCTCTAGCGGGTACGATGGACCATCAGCTCCATGCTCAGTGCAGCGCTGTCATGGGCACAGCTGAAAAAGCTTTTAAGTCCTGGTTAGTCAGGAAAACCCAGCACCAGCAGGATCAAACACACACTGGCCATCACTTGTCATGGATTCTGCAGCAGACGGGAAGAGGTGGCAATGTCCCTGGGAAGGAAAGTCTCTTTTCCTTCCTGCTGGTGTGTCTTAACAGCTGGTGAGGACCAAGGGAGTCACACAATGGCACTGAAACAAAGGGTGGGCAAAATCTGTACCAAATCCCATTAGCTGGATTGGAAATATTCCAGCAAGGTAGGGGAATGGAAAAGACAGATGTGTGTGGCCCTGGGAGCCTGGAGAGACGTACAACCCTCAGCCACAGCTGACGTGCCATGGCTTTGTGTATATTAAGGACAGAGTTTGCATTTCTTGCTAGACTTCCTCTCACTCAGGATATGAACAGGGGAGGGGGGAGTGGGAGGAAATGATCCTCTTAGAGATGTGGATGCTCGTGTCCACAGACAGAAAGCTGGTGCCTTAAAATGCCAAATAGTGGAAAACAAAATCAATTGCAAAGCTAAACACCCACATTTTTCAGTATTTCCCTGGCAGATTTCCCTCAGCCACYCCCAGGACCTGGACCCTGCTCTGTGCTGCAGGCAGCAGGGCATGGCTGGGGAGGGCTGATCTCCAAGGTTTGGCAGCTTCTCCACAGGTGTGAGCTCTGAAGGAAATCGCTTGGCTGGAAAATGGCATTTGCTACATGTTGCCATTTCCGAGTGTCTTTTTCTCATTCAATGAGGAAAATGTACCCCTCTCCTCTGGAWTAAATCACAGACACAATCTTTAATTACAGATCACATGCTTTCTCCACCTCCCCCATCTCCCCCCAAAGACTGCTGCAGTTTCACATCTGACAAAAATAGCCCTCCAGACCTCCAAAGGGAGGAGTTTGTATTTCTCCCTCTGGCCATCTCCAGCAGCTGCCAGCTCTGCAAGGCCCTGGGGCTGCACCATGATTGAGAGGGGAGAAGATTCACTCAGCAATGTGGTATTCTGGTCACTTAAAAACATCACAGGGGGAGCAGCAAGGTGGAAGTTATGCTGCCATCTGCTCTGCTGCTGGGCTCTGGAGAAAACAGGACACAGGATGTGCTTCCTGTCTGGGGAAGGCTTGCAGCAGCCTGGGAAAGAAGGCTTGACCTTTTCCTTAAAGGAAATGCAAGTTGTGGAGAGGAACAGGGAGCAAAAGTCCAGGCTGCATTTTTTTCCTTAAAAACAGAGCCGTGCAGCTGTACTTCCTCTCCCTTTCTCCCCCGTATTTAAAGCTGATATTGACTTATTTAAAAATGCCACATTTTAAACAGTTCCATCCCTCTCTGCCAGCCCATTGCTGCTCCAGTCAGTCCTGAACCTTCTGACACAAGTCAGAGGCTGTTGAAATGAAAGGTTTCATTCATTGCAAGCAGTGGAAGCCAGAGGAGGYACCTCAAGAGCAGAAGGGCTCCACTCGTGCTCTGTTTCAGCTCACAAATGGTTATGTCTCCAGGATGCAGAGATCGAGCACCTCACACAGAAYGTGGGAGGAGGAAGAAGAGTCTTTGTCTGAGATTCACAGATTTTAATGGATTCCAGAAGKGGAAATCTTTTACCCAGGAGCAACAGCAAAGTTCAGAGAAATGTAAAAGCATTTATCTCCCCCATTACATTCCTGCCTGCCAAAAGCAGGAGGGGTGATTTACTCCTCCTTGGTACAAAGAGTCCCTTATGGATCATTAATCCACAGGGAGAATGAGCTCAGGAGCCACAGACATCTTTTCYTAATGTGCAAGAACCTTGAATTGGCAGGAAGTTTTCTTTGGGAACATACAGGGTCAGTTTATCTTTATTTGCTCCCCACTACCCTGTCTTCAGCAGTGTTCCTACAASAGTTCTAGTTATCACTGATAAATCACTTTGCCTTCATTAAAATCTGTGCTGAAAGCTAAACCAAGGMATTTGAAGCAGAGAAATATTAAAAACTTAAGATCTGAAATCAGCAAATTCTGATACAAACTCCAACAAAATCAATATGAGCAATCTCAAGTTCCAGGGTACAAATATCTCAGCAATACTGATTCCAGCACTGCAATGGCAGCCTGCAATAAGTAAGGCATTTCCCAAGAAACTCTGCAGAATCAGGAAGGACACAGAAATAGTCAACTATTTATTTACATGCCAGGACCTCAGGTGATGAAGCTTTCTGTTTACAGGTAGAGCTGATCAGAAAACATGCACCGAAACTTATGGTAGGAAAGGGGTTAGATCTGGTGGGCACCATTTGTAAATATTTTTTCAGTTCTTTAGGAGTAATAAAAAGAAAAATAGCCTCATTTTGTCTCACTTTGACTCKGTGAAAGCRCCTGAAAATATTTCTAYAGTGTCTCAGTTGCTGAMTGAGGAAGATCATGTATATGTATTTACAACATGCAGATATTTGCAATATGCCCCTGTTCCATGGTGGATGGCATTTTTACCTAGGCAAAAAAAGAACAAGTGCAGCAGAGAATTACATTTCTGTATTCAAATCTCCCAAGAAGCACTCACTCCATGCTTAGATTTGCCAGGTTCCACATAAGTCTGGTAAATCCACATCCTTATTACTGTAAATGACTTACAAGATCAGAAATGTGGCTGAAAGGGAAAACCCAAAGTTGTCTGCTGTCCTTGGGTTTTATGCTCTCCTGCGTTTCTGCGTGTGCACACAGCATCCTTTATTTTGGCTCTTTGTCAYACAGTTAGGCTTTGACAAATTTAAAGGTATTAGGATTAGAACAATCATGTTTACATGTTACACCGCCTGCTACTTCATTTCATCCATGGTGCTTAAAYGTTCAGGCGTGTGGCTTTGAAACACGGTGCCTTTAATGCACTTAAAAACTCTGCTGGATTTCCAGCTTGCTTTGATCTCCACAGTCTAGAGACTATCTCAGAGAATACAAGTAAATGTGTTTAGGGGAAAAATATTTTCAAGGAGAAACCCCTAAAGTCCTTCCAGCTTGATATACATTGCCAGTTGATGTCATAGCTGAGGTTGTTTTTTTGCATTTTATCTTTTCACTTCAGAATGCTGAAATCTCCRTCCACAATCAGCAAATTGATGAGGAAACGTGGGAAGACAGAAGCGGTCAGTACCACATGAGCACCAAAGTGTMAAATAATTATTTGGTGATTTTTGTTTAGAAAGGAGCTGGAAGGGGAGATCATTCTGTCCTGAGAAATTTACAGACTAGACAAAGCAAAAAGGATACATTTTTGCAACGAAGAAGACTGTATTTTGTCAAGAGGAAATGGSAAGGATGTGAGGGGAAAGCTTGCAATTAATCATGAGTAGGAAGGAGACATTAATTAGAAAGCTGGAAACAGAGGAAAGACTCAGATAACCAAGTCTATGAAAAACTTTCTTTTTGGGGCTGTACAACACCATCTATTCCACCTCACCATTCCAAGTCACCATGCATCACTGTCCTTGTGGTAATGGCTTGGATTTGAAGTAATTTTAAATTGTCCCCTGTACAGCAAATAGAAATCAGATGTGGGTTCTTAGATCAGGGTGTGGGATACTTAACAAGCGGTGTTTCAAGGCACCAGATCCATTTAGTTATGCAAAAGGTGAGATTTAAAGGTATTTTTCATTTTTTAAGGATGTTCACTGGCCCAGTCACTGAACATTGCCTGAGCTCTAGGTATGAAGAGCAGACAGCCCTTAGTGTGAGATGGTAAAATGCCAAAGGCAATCTGCAAGGCTTCAAAAGAATTGTTTTCTTCACWTTAGGTGGACACAGCCTTCACAAGAAGGACCTACCAAGCATTCTTTGAATCATATAATCATAGAATGGGTTGGGCTGGAAGGGACCTGAAAGATCATCCCTTTCCAACCACTCCCCCATGGTCAGTGACATCTTCCACTAGACCACGTTACTCAAAGCCCCTGGCCTTCTTCTCCCTGGCCTGGTGATGTTCTTCTTGTCTTTACTGATATTAGCAGAAGCTATTCACTCCACTCTTCTTTAGGGATAGGATGAGTAATAGGAAAAGTAACAATGTTCAGAGCACACTGAGTGGTTTTGGAAAACACGGAAAAAAACCTTTTTTCCCAAAGTAAAGGGGAAGCTGCAACTTGGTTCCCAACTCCAGATTTGTTTCCAGGTGTACTCAGCACTTTATGCAGCGTTTTCTGTAGAGAGAGATACAGCCCCTGTTTCCATCAAGGGCTTAATTGCCATTAGTAACTGGTAGCATAGCTTCTTTAAACAAAAAAGCAGTCCCTATGAGTTCAGTGAGGGGAAAACTGGATTTTTATGCAACAGAGTCCAAATATCAAAGGCCACTGAGGTTATTAGAGAAATTCAAGACAGACAGACAGTAATCATCTCTCCCAATCGTGTGATCCAGAATGTAAAAATCATGTCCCAGTTGTAAATAAAAATTCCTKTGTGATGACAGGAAAGATCTGGAGGGGGACGGTGTTGTTTCATAGCAAGCTGTGAGGATGAGAGAGCAAAGAGAAATCAGCAGAGAAGAGGGAGAGAGAGCGGAAGAGGGGGCAACTCCCAAAGGAAACAAAGCCCCAGCCCAGATGTGACAGGGAAAGATCYATGTCTTCCTGTCCTGTTCTTTTCTTCCTTCCCACTGGCAGCACTGTGGAAGGTCCTTGAAAGAAAAGGGGAAATGGCATTTAACAACCGGGACCTGTGTGTCCTCCTAAGTTCAGATATAACCATTTACTTGTGGGATAAGGAAGGGACAGGCAGGATTAGGAGGTGCAGAGGATATCTGAACCAGACAATGTGAAAGACCAGGTGTGTGAGAGGCCACAGATACATCAAGATTTAATTTCCTGCTTGCTTTGTTGGATGGGACAGGGACTGCGCTCATCACAGTCGAATGAACCATTGCTAGTTAGAAGAACAATCTCAGCTACATCATGAGTGCTGGTTATAAAAGCTTCAGGAAATAACAGACTAGATTGTTCCACAATAAGTTGGTAAATTCCTAGCCCTAATGCATGCTAAGAAAATCKTGAAAGCAAAATTCAACTATACATCCTAGAAGATGGAAATAAAATGTAAAATATAAAAATCACGTCGCTTTAAACATCAGGGTTTTTTTTAAATGTACACAAGTTTCCTGAGCTTTTGGATGACTACATTTTTAYGGTAACTCATCACTAGAAATGTTTTTTTCTTCTACTCAATTCATACATTCAACTCTTTAATCACCTGTGTTTAAGTGATTTGTGATTTATTTGTTTTACCTAAGGATTATTTGGTTGATCTCAAGTCAGCTTTTTCATCCCTTCTTAAGTGACTGAAATTTTTGAAACATCCAATTAGTAGACAAGAARTTTCTTGCTTTTGTCGTAGTAAGAACACTTTTTCAAAAAAAATGAGCTGAACAAGTAAGAAGTTTGCCTACCTAGTAAAGTTAAAACTGGAGTAACAATTCTGCAAAACCTATTCCAATATAAATTAATCTTCTCATAACTGTTTGAGGGTGATGCAGAATTACATAATGTGATTGAATTGATTCTGGAATAAGTATTTGTTTCCAAAGGCGGGTATTTTTTTTTAAAGAATAACTTTAATTTCAGGATGAATACACTCATATGATCAGTGTTTCTAGAAAACTGTCCTAAAGATGCAGCTGCCAGTATCTCCCAGCACAGGTGAGCCAGAAGAGGAACATGAACTGATCAAATAAAGCCATATAAGTAGTGGAAAGGGAAGTGTGTATAAACATGGCTTTGTATGTGTATGCATACAGAGTACATTATATAGACATACACTCTGGRTGTGCATAGATGTGCATACAGACAGAATTCAAACCCTTTTTCTAGGTCTGGTGTCACTAAAAGAGTCTGTGCTTGCAGCTCTACACACCTACACGTATGTAAGGATTTGATGTCTGATTCTGCATGGCTGTGACCTTGTCACACATGTTCTTTATGGTGTGGACTGCCTCATAAAACTACAGGATACTGTAGATATTTTAAACATGCAGTCCCCAGTAAAATAGGCATTTATCACTCATGATAACAAAGAACAGTCTCAGGGTRTGTTCAAAAGCCCCCCTGCAACTTACTGATAAAAAGCTTAACTCTGTTTCAGAGCTTATCAGAAGAAGAAAGAGGTAGAGACCCTCATGAAATAACTGAATTTTTTTTTCCCTCTGAAGATGAAAAAGAGAGGTAGAGGAAAGGCAAAAAAAAAATCACTTTAAAACTCCAATGCAGCAGAACATGTTTAACCCATTGAGATTTTAAGTGAAGTTTTCTGCTTCATCAGGAAGAACCCTGTGGTGAAACATATGTCAGAAAATAAGAAGATATGAGAAACTGGCCTCCTTTGCATGTGAGATGATTAATTAAGGGGAAAATCACTTAGCCAGCTGTCTCATTGGTGAAACTACACGTGCAAGGTACATCTGCAATAAGGGAGCARCATAGCACAGGCAGTGCATTTGATTTCCATGCTAACATAGCAGAGATAGGAATCTGATGTGAATTAGATCATGCTGACTCTCAGAGAAACAGAGTCCAGACCTTATTTCAGCTACAAATTATGAGCTGCATGTCTGTTGTTAGAGCATTGCAGTATCGTTACTTGATGCAGTTATAGGTTACAAATAAATTATCCAGAGAAGAGATGCCTTTTCTCCATTCGTGTTCATAAATTGTTGGCAAACTAAACCTGATTTCTCCAAGTGACACTTTTCTCCATTCTCCAAGTAGTTTTTCAGAATGCTTAGCAGCTGGTGAATTTTTCATCAACTCATTACCAGGGTAATGCTGTCAAATTCATCTGACTTAGGAAATTAAGTAAATAAAACACAATTGTGTGCTGCCTGAAAACTTGCCCTCCTAAGGTTTCCTRTATTCTTGTCACTGTGGTATTTGGGTTTTTCATACATTTTCTATTACAACTTGTATGTGAAGCAAAAAATTGTAAACAAAGTTCCTACTTATTGCAAATGCTGTTTTTTTCAAAAGTTTTCTGATCTTTCCGTGGGAGACAAGCAGGCCAGTTRCTAAATGACTTCTGAGCTATGGTTTTTTTTTTCCTGAGCATGTATTACAAAATTAGGGAGTGGGAAACAAAGAGCTGTTGCCCAGTAGATCTACTGGAATCCAACCAACTCCTGCCTCCCCAGGTTTTCCCAGCTAAAAGCTGCCTCACCAGCAGTGTCTGTGGAGAGCAGTCATTTCTCCCTGACCTGTAATCTCTCCTCTTTACCAGCCTTTTGAAGAAGAGGTGACTGTACAGCACCTAGCACAATCAGATCCCTCTGTTGGCTTGAATTTCCCTATGCTATAGGAATACTAATCCTTCCCCAACAATAGAGACAGGCACTGCACAGAGCACACACACAAACAGACTTTCATTAGAGAATGCAGTCCTGAAAGCCTGTTTTACAAAAGACTTTGCTGAYTGGACTCAGTCATTTGAATAGTGATGGATACAAAGCATATTACACCAGAGCCCAGAAAGAAAGGTGCAGCAGTAGCAGCAATGAGATGCAGACAATGCATGATTCTGCAATATTAACAGGCTTAAGCATACAACTAGCCATAACCTGAATCTTTAACATCCACTGTGTGCATTTTTTTTTTTTTTTAATGATGCCCAGCAATGTTGAAAATTGTRTATTTTAAAACAGCAGACTCCTATTTGGGTCAACATCCTCCCTGTTCTCTCCAGCTCAGCGGTTTGCCAACATTTATGCTGTTAATTACTGAAATTTAAGGTGCATTCTGAGCTTTTCAGTTCCCAGACTTTCACATAAATACGTCAGACAATGAGGGTGTCAGGAGAGCCCTGGGGTATAAAGCCAAATTTTCCAATTCATATGCACAGTGCTGGGAAACAAACATACAAGCAGAGACATTCAATTTACATAAATGCTTGTGGGATATATTTCGAGATTTCTCTGCTAGAAATGAGAGGTTATTATAATCTGTAGGTTTCCTTTCCATATTAATGCTTACAGATTTACCAGTGAAGAYCAGATTTTCATAATCAATAGCCTCCATTTTTGTTTATTAGTAACTGTCACAGGCAAGCACTTCTGTTGATTAAGGGCAATGAAATCACAGATATTGCCAAGGTGTGAATAAAGTGATTAAAAGCCTACAGGGTTCATTCAAAGCTTTCACAGGCCCTGCATGAAAGGCAAGTGGTTTTGCTCCAGGAACATCTGAAGGACCAGGTGGAGAAGCTTGGCCTGATGGAGTCAAGGACTCCTGCTCGTAAAACAGGGACAGCACCTCTAACAGCACCTAAACTCTAACAGTACCTAAAACAGGGCTCTGCTGGGGACAGCCAGCAATGCTCAGAGATTCCACACAGCTCAGGAGCCTGACTTTGCTTCTCCCTGCTCCTCGCCCTGTTCCTCCCTCTGCAGCTGGGCCATGGCCTGAGGACCAACCTCGCTTTCTGGTTTSCTTTTGGGCCAATTCTGCACACACCACACTGCTTCCCTGTCCACCCAGGAGCAGGAGCTTATCTGCTGAGAGGTGATGAGGAAGAGAAGTCTCCACAACCTGCTCTCCTTTGACAGCTGCCATTTGGAGTACAGGAGGCCYCAGATAAACACTCCTGGCCTGCTGGATACAGATGGAATCCTGTAAATTGCAGAGCACCTTCTCCAAGGGGATGAACACTTCTGACCCACAAGGATGGCTTTGCATGGATCACTGCCTCCCCAGGCTGAACTTTTGACCCAATGACGTCTGTTGTCCTAATCCTTCACCCCATTTGAGCTGTCCCACTGCCTCAAAATAGGGTCACTGCAGGCTGAAAGGAAGAGGGCAAAAGCTGCCAGCTGAACTGTGACTGCCCAACCTGTGGAGTTCATCAGGTTTCACAGCAAGTCAGGCAGCAACTGCTCGTACAACTGAGCAGGAGGCAAATGCACCCCTGAGTTCTGTGTCCCTTGCCTCTGTTGTGTGCACAGAGACCCCACTCAGTGTCTGGAGGATGTCCGAGATGGGCATGGGAAGTGCCCAAGGTGAGAGAGGGCCATCCYCATACAGAGGCAGAACACATTTACAACATTCACAGAGTTGAMTATTTAAAATCTGAAACAGYARTCTGCTCCCCYCTGGATTGACGGGATCACACTGCATTTAGAGAATGAATAAAAATTTCTTATCAGCTGTGAGAGAATACAAGGAGATAAGCAAAGAACATGAGCAATTAGGTAACTTAACACTGTTCAGTTTACATCAGTTGGCAGCTGCTCTGTGGTCTCACCTGCAGGTATTCGGCAAAGATTTAATAGTTCAGTACAGTSAAATGTTTTTGATGCTTTTTAATGCATTTTCACACCCATCTCAAAGATTTTCACTGTGGCTATGAAGCAAATTTGTTTTCCCAATTATTCTTCCTCTCTGGCAAACATCTCCTGTCCATGCTGCGCAGTGCCTGTCATAGAACTTTCAATGTCTAGTTTCTTGCAAAAATGGCATGAATTTTACTAGAAAATAAAACCTTTTTCCCAAAGACCTTCCCTCAAAATCTCAACCATTATCAATGCACCAAACTTGCACTATACAGAAATATGATATTATCAGGCTTCCCTCTAACTTTTGTTCTTAAATTATAAACTCGTTCCATCTAATTAAAAAGAAAAAAAACCACCAAAAGGACAATCAAAGACAAGAATACMTTGTGGCTATTTTTCAGCCAGAATACTACTTCTAGATGGATTGCAAGCCATTAATTGTCACAGAGAGAGTCATAYGATTTTAAAATAGTTCAAGTTGAGAATTCCTGTCCATTTTGAAAAAAAACCAAGAGAACCTGATGCATCTGCCTGTTTCATTATGAACAGACAAAAGGCCCCATGGGGCACTAACTCCTCATCCGGTTTCCCCCTAGGACTTTCTGTGGGGTCTGGCAGAGAAGGGGTTTGTAACGTATTCGGGACTGTAGAGCTGGCCCTGGATGTGTCACTTGGCCAAGCCTGTCCCTAAATACACCAGACTGGGTCTGGACCCTTGTTGATATTTCACAATACACGAGGAGAACCTCAGTGAGTCATGACCACCTCCTGGACACGCTTGGAGAGCACCAATGGCAGTAATTTACTCAAGCTTTTCCAAACCCATGCTCTTACAGTTCTGAATTGCCTGCCTGTATCTTTCCTAGCCATAACAGAAAATAAACTGCAACAGAAAACAAGCTACAATACTCCAAACTGCGGAATGAAGCAGAATAAAATGTAAAGGTAGCATCTAATCTTTCCTGTTGGTTAGAACTTGCAAAAAGGACTAAAGGGTAACTAGAAATTGCTGGTTGGGATTCCAGAGATTCTGCTTACTGTGTCTTTTCTKCTGGGTCAGCCTGCCTCATTCAAAGCTGGGGAAACATTGTCAGTGTCCACAGCCATACAGAACAAATACCCCACAGCAATATCTGGATCAAACCCCGAATTGCAGGCTGCTCCCAGCAGTCCTGTCTGCACTTTCTGCCTTCATTACTGACACCATGGTATGATAAATAGTTCTGCTATTGGCAGTTTATTTATTAAAAGCATACTTGTTTAGGATTAATTAATTAAAATAGGATCACACTAAAGCCATAAAAAAGTAAATAAAATATATTGCAGCACCAAAAATTCAAGACTTTTCTCAGCTTATCAAATCACAATCCATCCCCTTTCCCTCACCTTTTTTTTTTTTTTAATACTGTCCCAAAATGAACACTACCATACTGCAGCTGAGCCCCTGTGCTCACTTGACTGTTCGGGCCAAATTCTCTCTTTTAAAATTTACTGAAATATGCAGAGTTATGCAAACAGAGGACTTGCCCTCCTGTACCCTCTCTCGCTGAAAAACTTATTTGCTTGTCCTCAAGCCCGTGTTTCTAAATTTCCAGGAGCAGAAACACAGTGTGGCTTTAAATATAGACTGTCAGTTTGTGGCTGGCGTCTCATGTTACACACAGACAGCTTGAGACTCTAAACGCTAGCTGGGCAGCACCATTACTATCTCACAAAAGTGTCAGTACGCTTTCGAAATGCTCTATAACTTCATTCCTGAAGGCGGAGAGAGAGAAAAACACTCAAATGAAACTTTTCCAAGCTGGGGTTTAGGCGGAAATGTTACTGACTTTGCTCGCTCCTATTTAGGAGCCAGAGTTTGCAGAGCCTGTTTGAGTTCTTCACTCACACACGCGCACACACAAACACAAAGAATTAAGAAAGAAAACAGTTTCTTCACAACTTTTTTCCTTCAGGATTAGTCTCAGGCATTCCTTTTTTTTCACCCCCCCAGATGAAAGGCATTAGACAATCTTTTCCTTAAGCGACAGACTGATAAATCCACTCTTACTGTAAGCGGGAGGGGGGGTAAGGGTACTCACGTGGTTGAGATGTCGCATTGTTTTGGGAACTCATAATTTACGCCTTTGAAAAATGCCTTATTTGTGTTGACAGTCTCTCTTCCCTGCTCAGAACAGGCGGCGGGATTGAACAGAACAGCTGGAAGAACCCAGGAAAATGCTCCTCTTGTTCGGGCTCTCCTTGCCTGGCTCCTGACCCCTTTACAACTGGAAAAGGAAACAGCACATGTGTCATTCTCTTTTGCCTGTGTAGCTCACATGAGCGGGGAGGGGCACCCATTTGCAGATAGCAGTAACTGTATTCAAGTTTTGCAAGTTGGATGTATTCCACCCCTTTGCTTTKATTAGCCAGCAACCAGTGGAAAGAAAATGCTCTTTTCATTCTTAGCCAAATCTAGACGCACCTATTAAATCCACTTCCCAAACCCCTATCCACTGCTGTTGATGTTATTTAAGTGCTAAACTTGCTGCTGACTCCCTTTTCTAAAATGTCCACCATTAGTGGGTGAGATGGAAAGTAAGARTTTTCAATTTTCATTGCCCAGCATCCCCCTTAACACTCACAGTCTGACCGATCCTGTCCTTTTAACAGGTGAAAATTGAGGATGGCATTTACCAAGTCACAGTAGTTACATCAGAATACAGCACGAACCTACAGTGGGCTCCAAACAAGGAGGAACCTGTGGCTGCAGAACACACTGAGGCACTACTAACTCCAGTCATGGCTCTGACACATGGCTTTGATGGCACTTTTGGCAAAACATTTAATCCGTGCCCCAGTTTGCCATTGGTAGAATAAAGATGAGACACCTGGCTTTTGCCTAGTCCTGGTATTTTTATTTTACTGAACAGGCAGGTATTATTTATGAATAAGATGTATTTATTGGTCTGCAGAGGTTAATTTCCTCATACTCCACTGCGAGTTTTTCTGCCTGGACTAGGCTGCCAGCTGCCTTGTTTATATTGCTGCCATTTAAAGCTATCTGTTTGGCTGTCTGCATGCTGTACTGCAGTCAGTGGCATGAAGTTATTGTAAGGGTGCATACACAGTCAGTCTGTGTGCATCAAGTTATTGTAAGTGGGCATGGAGCAGCAAACTCAGCTGACATGGACTTGGACTTCTAGGTCACACCAGAATATGTCTAATTTTTAATGCATATGCCTTAAACAATGGACAAAGTTTCCATTTTCCTGGTGGCTGTTATGGAGGCAGGATGAATTAACAGCCTGCCCGTGACAGCAAAAAAAAAACACAGTAACCATCAGGATGGAAGTGGAAAAAAACGGAGTAATGAATTCAGGCTGGGGCCATCCTGTTTTGCAAAATTGTCACAGGATATTTCTGTGAAATCATTTGAGTGACCTCCTACAAGAAATCAGTGCCATGAACTTGGCTCACAGTGTTTATTTAACAGCTATAGGATGGAAAGAACAGTGACTTATTTACATGCCAACAGCAAATAACAGCTTGTTTGTGAGCATGGATGCAGTAAACTACTTCAGTCAGCATTTCCACACTCTGGGCTCATGGCAGAGAGCTCTGGAACATTTACTGATACAGCAAAGCAAGGCACAAAACAAAGACAGGGAAATAACAGGAAAAAACTCCTGACGTTGCTTCACTGGCTTCAGCTCTGTGGTGTGACATTCATTTATACCTGATGAAAATGGTCTCTGAAAATACTGATGGGCGTGTTTTTGATAGCTGCTTCTTCTGTGTAAGAAACACAATGTGCACAAGTAAAATTGGGGTTTTCTGTTCTGAGGCACGAGAATTGTTGTCTTGCAAAACTTTTACATCTTTCATCATCCTATTCAAGAAAAAGAAGGGTAGTCTTTGAGCAACGTGGTATTAAGATGGTAGGAGGGTAGTGACTAGATGATCTTTAAGGTCATCTAACCCAAACCATTGTATGATTTTATGGTTCTTTGACACTAAGATGTTTCAAAGCTGCTGTGGAGAAAAGATTCCTTATCTGCTGCAGATGAACTGAAGGATGAGGGTAGTGATGGCTTTACTATGTTAGAGCCAGTAGTGTGGACCTTGTTAGGAATTTTGTGGCAAACTACTCAAAATGGCATGCACAGTTAACTGCTGGTGCTTAACCCCTTTGCTTCTGTGCAACACTTCCTGCATCTGTCTGTGTTCTTATTAAAACTTCTTTCCCATCACCAAAATCACTGGAAGAGTTATACCCAAGTTTATACAGGAGGATTCTGGTGGAACCAAACCATATGAGAAAGTCCCCTTAACATGTTGTTATCTTCACTTTTCTTGAGACTTCTTTCTTTGCTTATTGAATGGACTGTGGTTCCCAGAAATCAGTGACCCATTTCCCAAGGCTGCTGTTTGCCCTCATACAGGCCATTAAAGGGACCTGCCTGACCTTTCCACTCATCATTAATGGGAAATAGGTTGACAAGGGAAGCACCAAGCAGCCCTGCACGCTTCTGGGAGAGCCTGAGAATGGCAYTGAACAAAAAGCATCCCAGTGCTCTCAGCCAACTGGTCCTGCGGGAGACAGGAGGTACCAAAAGAACCCAGAGCAAAAGATGAGAGTGGAGGGGAAAATATGTGATTAATCATTAAGTTACAGTTCGTCTGAACGCTCTCCTAATCTTTAAATAGCAGTTGCTTCTGTTGGAGAGCAAAAGCTCCCTAAAAGGGTTAAAGGGAGAAGATAACAGAAGTGTATCTGAAAGCAATTTTTATCTAAGGACTGTGGCTTTCATACAGGATTCACCAGATCTGTGGGATAACACAGGTATGCTGGGAAGAGTGTGTGTCAGCTCTGTGRTTTTCATCAGCCAATTACTTGATCTTGGGGCCATGGTGTTCCCATTAACCTATAGAATAAATATTGCTTTCCTGCCCTGGTGAATACTTTTGCATCTCCAACCTTTGAAAGAGTGTTTTTCTGAGTAAGGATATGAAAATTCCCTTTTTTTTTTTTCTCAGTAGTGCTTTCAGATGTGACAGTGCTTTCAGGTCCAAGMGTGTTAACTCAGAAGTGGGACCTCTTTTGCCTCTGATACTGCAATTTATCCTTCTCCTCCCAAGCACAGCTATGTAATGAACGCATGGTCAGGCCCACATGGCTGTTCTCTTTGATGCTATCTTGCTCYAAGATAAATGATATTTCACAGTCATTCAGGCTTGGCAGGCTGATGCCRCATGCTGCAGCTGTTCCCAACAGGAAGGGAGGGTTTAGGCTGCACTTGAAGGAAAATAAATAAATAAAACAAAGGACAGAGGCTCTCTTCAGGAAGTTGTGTTTTACAACAACAGGACACTGGAGATCCCTTTCTCTGATGGGTTTTGGTAGCAAAACATAATGCAAAATCTGTARTCTCAGCCTGGAAAGGCAGTGGCAGGATTGAAAGAGGCTGAGTGGAAAGCTGACAGCAATGTCTTTGACTGCCACTCTGCAGAGCCTCCCAGCCTCAGAGGAGGTGTTTGGATCCATCACCTGGACATTTGAGGAGGGGTCATGGCAGCACCTGTGGCTCTGGGTTCACTTTGGGCCTCAGACGGTGCCGATGGTGGCGTTGGATGAGCCCGCGGTGTGTCCCACTGGGCTATGGGCCATGGCCACCYGGCCAGCTGGCTGGAGATGTGGTGTTGGCTTCCTCCTCTCCTTTGATGGCTACACACTTCAGGCTGTCTTAAACATGCCAGGCTGCTGAGCTGTGTGTGCTTGGGTGGGATCCCAAATTTTAAAGACTKTGTGCAGATCRAGCCYAAGCAGAGCTTTAATGCTAGGCTGAATCCTGAAGGAGGGATTCTTCACAGAAAGGCATTTGACTCTGGGCACCCCATGAAATGCTATTTTCTACTGATTATCTACTCCATCTTTGGAAGGAATAATAGTTTATTTGTTTTTTACCTTGTGTGGGTTCTCCCATGACTTATTTCCTTTCTRTTTCCCATTTATTTTTGTGCTGAAAGAGTGAGAAATACCAGCCATGGACTGTTTGGACTGTCTCAGGTCTGATGTAATGTCATGGAGGATGAAACTTACATGACCATGCAAAAGGGATCAAAATAGACTTCTTACCCAGGATGGACTGTGATGCTAGAATAACTCATGTTTTATGTGGTGCCTATGCAGCTTGTGACTTTAAGTKCAACAAGATTGTGAAATCCTTGGAGCACAGAGCAGGAATTTTCTGTCTGCATTCATAACACTGAACAAGTTCTTGACCCTCACACAAGGCCAAAAGAGAAGGATTTACCCTGGAGATAAGAGATCAACTCTCCTTCCTACTTTGTATCCYAGGCGTTTGTCTTTGTTTTTACCACTCCTCTGACTTCTGCTTGAACCTTTGGAATATATTCCTATGCCTGGAACACACAAATCCCCTGCTTTGCCTTGTTGCACAATTATTAATTGTGGTTAAAGGATGGAGAGTGTCTGCTTGTGTTTAAGGTCCTCATTCAATTGGTTAATTTATTTAGGCCAAATCCTTTTCCTTTTGTGTCTGTGCTCAGGGGAACCTACAGTGTCACCACAATGCAAATACTTGCCAAAACGTGCCATCTTTCTCTGAAATGGAAATATAAGGATGCTCTACATCTTCCCTGGAGCCTGGTGCTTGGCTTTCCATTAACTGTGGCTCATTTAATGTCCATTGSAGGGAAGATGTGTGAGGTCAAGAGTTCAGTGGACAGTGGTGCAGGATCTCTGTGACTGTAGTGTCATCATGTCCAAAAATGAGACAGGATGTCTTAGAGCCACTGCCTTCTCTCCAATCTAAGGTCCAACCCCACTGGAAAGCACATCTGCTCAGGATGTTGACATGGAGTTTGATAGTGCATGTTTGGAACAGGGGAAATGTCATCTGGGTAGATGTGGAAAGGGTGAATCATCCTGTCAGCTCTTGCCGAGCTCCAGAAATCAGACCAAGCTTTGGCACATGGATTTCTCATAACAAAAGAACAGAATGATAAATAAAATAAAGTGAATCATTCTGAAATTTAAAACAGAAGGGAAGAATTGTTCACAAAGCATAATTAAACACTGGAAATCATAATTCCTGGAGGATCTGGTGTAGTTAGACCTTCAGTTTGACTGAAAACCTTTATTCTTTACATAGATGGGACTGTTTTACTGCAGCATAATTTCAATAAGTAGGGTTTTTTTAGTTGCTGCATGTTTGAGAGCATCCAAGGAGGGCAACAAAGATGGTGAAGGGCCTTGAGGAGGAGCTGTGTRAGGAATGGTCGCTTGGTCTGTTCAGTGTGGAGAAGAAGAGAGTGACAAGAAACTTTCAGTGCAGTTACAGCTTCCTTGTGAGGGAAAGAGGAGRGGCAGGCACTGATCCCTGCTCTGTGGTGACAGTGACAGGACCTGAGGGAATGGCCTCAAGTTGTGTCAGAGGAGGTTTAGRTTGGATATTGGAGAAWGGTTTTTCACYCAGAGGGTGTTTGGGCATTGGAACAGGCTCCCCAGGGAAGTGGTCACAGCACCAGCCTGRCAGAGTTCTGGAAGTGTTTGGACAATGCTCTCCTACACATGATGTGACCTTGCAGTGGTGCTGTGCAGGGTCAGGAGTTGGACTCAATGATCCTTCCAACTCAGCYTATTCTGTGATTCCCTGATAGCAACAAAGAGGCCACAAAATTGGAATTGCAGTGTTCTGATGACTGTGGAGCCTGCAGCGTTTTGTTACCCAAGTGTTAAATTATGCTTTAGTGGCTATTTAAGTGCAGGTGAAAATCCTCTCAAGAGTTGTCCAGGACAGCATCTGGACTGCCCTTGTGTAACATAATGATGGGCTTGTCTCAGCCTGAGCTCTCTGGGAGATGGATCTCCTGCAGCGAGGGCTTCAGCCTCTTTTCTCCCCTTTTCTAGCCCGGATGCATTGGACAGAGGAGTCACATCCAAAGCAGAGATCTCTCTAATCATCGGCCTTTGGCCACAGCAGTAACTGGATTACAGCCAACAAAGGTGCTGGGTAAGTGTGTGTGCTTAAAATCCATTCCTGAGTCTGATTCCCACCTTGCAGGAACCCTTAGCCAAACAGACACAGCCAGACTGGCTGATGATATTTCCTGAAATATAATAACACTGAGGTATTTGCTCTTTTAGCTTGCATGCATTAATGTCTCCAGAGAAAACAGCATCAGTTCAAGATTACTTTCTCCTATAAATGCAAGCCCAAAAACCTTGTGCATCCCTTGTCATCTWCTGAGATACTTCAGTGCAGGGTTTAGTGTTTCAACCCACTCTCTGAGCAGRGAGCTGGCATGTGGTAAAGTCACAGTTACACTGAATGAAACTAGGGCTCCATATGGACATGTGTGATGACCCCAAGACCTTGTTGGTTAGCACTGCTCCTATCACTGCTTTAAAAATAGCTCCTCAAAATTATTAGCCCAAGGGAGGCTTGAACTTAATTTTCTCATGAATAACAACTTGAGTTGTTTTTATTTTAAAACAACCTTAAACTCCAATAACTTTTTCTTTCACTCTGMARCTTGTTTGAACTATCATGAACAAGKTTTTGTTTACTGACTTAGGCTGATTCCTTTGTTAAGTGATTAGTTAAATAACTAGAAGATGCAGTCAGCAATCCTAATGGAGTTCATTAGAATCCCACAAATAACTTGGCACTGTGGGGGGAAGAAAGGGTTTACAAGAGATTAGAACAGACCTTGCTCCTCTCAAAGACTCTCAGGGTGTGTTCTCCTTTGATTCTTGACTGTAACACTTGCAAATCCTTAGACTCCAGGAGATAATTCCCAAGTGGCAAGGTTACCATATCCTGTGCACAGAGCATGAATACTTTTATGTCCGTAGTGTTGGTATTGCTTTTTAATTTTTTGGTTGGTAGCTGTTTTATTTTTGTTTTGTTTTCTTTTAAATCTTATTCTAAACAATTCCTAAAACATTATAGGTATAGGATCCAGGGAACCCTGAGGTAAACTTAGAGCTGTGGTAGAAATAATTTTTTTGTTTTCTGCTTACCGCTGCTAAAAGGGTGGTTGTAGTTCTCTCAAATAATAAAATATTAATCTCACTGAAGTGAGGTTCCTAAGGCATTGATAATAMGTTTGTTTTTCTGTTTTTGTACAGRTTGTGGGAGAGGAAGAGTTCCCCAAGTGCAGCTAAATATGCTGGACATGGCTATCCTTGAGGTCCACTTTCCAGTCCAGCTGAAAATAGGATGGTTTTTAAGCCAGCTAATCTTCTGTTCCTTTTATTTGTGCTGAGTGAGTTTTTATACAAAAATGGATATAGCTGTCTGCTGTGATGGGAGTGAAAATTTAGAATGGTCTATTCTAATAATAAATTGCATGCTGATGATTTTTCTTACTGCAGTAAAGGCAATTCAGCTGTATCTGATTGGCACTACTTCAAGATTTTTGATGTTCGGCAGGAAAATATCCAGCTGCAAGAAACAAAACAAAGCAAAAAATCTGAAACTGCACATGCTGGGATGGCAACAAGCCCAACTGCAACAGCTCACAGTGACTCGGGCACTGGGACACACAATGAATGCTTTTGCTGACTAAATTGCACAATGAGTTTTGTTTTGGTTTAATGCAGAGTCCAAATGTTTCCCTCTGGGTACAATGCCATGGACTTCCTCGAACCTTATTTAAATGACGTGTATGAACGTGGCTGAAGGTTTCAGCTTCAGTTTTGCAACACTCACACAGATCTACTTTTTATTGTCCCCATGTTAGACATGGAAGGCATTAAACTGCAAGGGAAAGGTGAGATGCTGAGTGTATACAGATCGTTCCCTTCTTGAAGTGAGTTACAAGCAGAGTCTGCTGAGATAAATATATATACACTTCACTATGAAATATGCAATGCTTTATTTGGAAATAGTTTTCTTCCTTATTAAATCAAAGAGCTGCCCAGGAAGTTGTAAGTCAGAACAATAAACATAACTACAGGGAAAATATCTGAATAATCTAAACATATCTTTTCTCTATGAGGTAGATAAATACTAATTCTGCCTTGTGAAGTCAGGCTGAGAAAATGTTACAGAGAGAGTTTGGGAATGGAATTGGTTTGTATCAGGAAGTTTTGAGAAATCTTTAGGATCCCTGGATCTTGTCAGTTGTTTTCAAACATTGAAATGTGAGCTGGAGCAATGCTGTGAAGCACAGTGCTGCACTGATGATTTGTCTCTGGGAGCTCAAACTTGTRTTAGGGAGGCACTGAGGAATGCCCCTATGGCTATGAAGATTTAAGAAAACACAAAGCTTCCTCTTAATTTTAASCACATGATTAGGTCTTGTTACAAGTTGAAAACCTGCTGAAAGATTTTTCTGATTACTCAAGGCTTCCTATAAATATTCATATATGGACTCTTCCTCTGCAACATCACCCAAATTAAATTTTCTAATTGGACTCCATGATGAGCCAGTCTATTGAAGAGACTTTTTGAAGATAAGGGGTTTGTGTCATTTTATGTAAATTTGGTGTTTGAGCTATTGGTCACATAATCTATCCTAGTCTTATGCACACCSTCCAGAGTCAAAAGAGGAGATAGAGGTTTCCAGAAGGTGATYCATTCTGTGGCTAAGATTAGGTGCAGTGGACTACATCACATTCAATAATTTTCTCTCCTCCCTAAGAAAAAAATAACACCCTTCTTTGCTGAGATCCAGACATGAAGGATGTTGSAGCATTTCTGTGAATATTGAAATTTGCCATTTCTATTCTGGTACTGTTTCGTGCTCCTCCCAGAGGCCATTCTGCTTGTACTTAGCAAATGCAAATGGACAGAGTCCTTGTCTTTACCATGTGGAAGCACTGCTATCCTTTGGAATAGTGGGCAATCAAATCCTCATTTAGTAAGTRTAAGTGATAACGTGCACTATGTAGCATGAATAAACACTCTGTGTTAATTAACACTCTCTATCAATATTCCACCATTTGAATTTTCACCTGCCACAATCTTCTGCTTTTTTCATTTTTTTTAGCTTCAAGAACTAATTCTCAGATGTCCTCTGAAATGCTCTGCTGTRGTGAGTTGGCCGTGGAAGGACTCCAGATGCCCACCAAAGCTGATCCAGCCYTTCCCTCCTCAGCTGGACAGGGGAGAGAAGATRTAATGAAAGGTTTGTGAGTCGAGATAAGGGCAGGGAGGGATCACTCATCAGTTACTGTCATGGGCAAAACAGACCTGACTTAGGAAAAAGAAATTAATTTCTTCCCAATCAAATCAGAGTAGGATAATAAGAAAGAAAACCAAATCTTAAAACACATTCTACCCACACCTCCCTTCTTCCCAGGGCAMAACTTCACGTTTGATTTTCCCTCTCTGTTCCCCACCAGTGGGATAGGAGGACAGGGAATGCTGAGGAAGAACTTCCTTACACTGGAGTTGGCGGAGGCTGGGACAGCTGCCCAGGGAGCTGGTGAAGCCTCCCTCTCTGGAGATGTTCAAACCCCACCTGGATGCATTCCTGTGTTCTCTGCTCTRGGTGACCCTGCCTTGGCAGGGAGCTGGGACTGGATCATCTCCAGAGGCCCCTTCCAACCCCAACTATTCTGTGATTATGTGTTTCTAACAATTCTCTGTACTCTGCCAGTGAGCTGATATTGCAAAATTGCCATTTTCTGGCAGAGRCCTATTATTTGGATTCCTTAGAGGAACAGAATATCATCTAAAATGTGCTGCCAGAAAAGGTTGGAAATGCTGAGCTTTTTGATCACTGGGGAAAAAAAAGATTTGAAAACATCTTGCACTGCAAATATTATCTATAAAGAGAAATACACCTACAATACTGAGCTATAAAGGGCTTTTCTCCATTTAGAAGTCACATTAGTTTGACATAAATGAAGTAAAAAATGTAATGTCAGAATAAAAATTAAATCAACGTGGTCTGTCTYCTTGTAAAATACACACAAGCACAATAAGAATTAAGTTCATATTCACTTTACTCTTAACTGATGTCTTTGCCACTGATAGTTATTGATAAATCTCTGCCGAGAAGTTAACCTTCTGCTGGGGTCATGGCATAGTGCTGTGGTTAAAACTCATTCTTCTTTGATTTTTCCACTATCAGGCATCTGTTTTGAATAGTGCATTAWTCATTGTGAAGGCAGAATGTTTGYTATACAGGATTTCTTTGGAGTCACRTTTGGACTTWCCCTGAGCCTCACTGTCTCCAGAYTGGGAGGTCCATGTGGGAACTCCCTGAGTGTGAGAGGGTGAGAGGGTCTGATCACCCCATGGAGAAACAGAGGTTACCTGTTGAAAGAGAAGATCAGGAATTAATCTCTTAGACATGCTAAGTTGCCTTTTGGTGTCATTTAATTGTCCCTCCTTGACTGTGCAGAGCCTTTAGCCCCCTTTTGTACACTGGCTGAARTTCCCAGGTAGGCCATTTGACTCCTTCAAACTGAATATGTCCTTTCACTTCYACAAAAATGTCTCATCAGCTGTAGTTCTTTGTAAAAAGTCTGTGATTAACAGCCCATGGCTCACCTCACCTATTCTGGAAGTTGGTGGCTTGAGCTAACTTCTGTGGTTCTGTCTATATTTGAAGAACAAGAAGAAACAGCAGGGATAACTTTCTCTTTTGCATCTTTAAAATAAGGATATTTTAAAGTATATTGGGTTCATGAATCCAAGACCAAGGCCTTGCTGCAGAAATACCTCTGTTAGCTTATCAGAATGATCAAGAAGCAAAATTATTATTGCTCACAAGGATGTCAATGGGAAGCAAAAATCAGGCACTAAAAGAGGATTTGAATCAAGTGGACTAAACTTTAATGAGTGTTAACAATTGAAAAATTACTCTCTAACAATGTTAGTGATAAAAAAGTGACAATTTTTTAGCAATCAAGATTTGGAAGAAGGTACTGAGAAAAAAGAAGGATTTTTCTATTTCTTGAAATCTTACCAACAYCTTCCTGAAAGATTTATGAGTCAAACTGAAATTATTAGTTCAATATCATTCCGTGGCCTGAGTGGCCTTGAAGATATTAATCTGTGAACCAAGCAGTGAAAATCTATGGCCTGTAAAGGGCAGAGAAGTCACCAGCACAGTCCTGATGTCTCTTCTGCCCCTACAGACCACAGGCAGGCGAAGCCATCTGTGTTGGCTCATTCCAGAGCTCGCTGCTGCAGCACTGCTCAAGAATTTCACTGTAAACCACCCACTTTGTTCTGCTTTTTTTTGTGCATATAAGTAGATTTGAAACCTACACGTTCAGTCACGAGCATAGAGGGTGCGGGGTGTCACCAAGCAAGCCATCACTGTGACATTTTCAAGCTGCTGGCTGACTGCTAAGATATGTAAGCATATACACGAAGCATATGGGGAGGCAGGAGATATATATTGGCAGCAGCTGCCATAGCAGGTCCAGGGCAGCTTCTACCGGGGAAAGAAAATAGATTGCAATTCCAGGCAGAGTGTCTTAACTCTTCTCTCCTTACCTCTGAAGATTTTAATTTCTTGTATTTGTATAATCCAAATAATTTATGTCCAAAGCTATTAGTTTTGCTGTATGTTACTTCTGGTCTTAATGCACCAAAGCACAGCTTATTTTCTGTTATCTSCCTGTAAATTGGGACAAACCTGATGGAGTTGAACTCAGTACCCTTAGCTCAAAAGGATGGAGTAACTTCAGATTTGTCACGTGCAACCAAGAGTGATATTWGGTGTTAGATTTAGGATCACCCACCCCTGTGTGAAAGAGAGGGCCAAATTCTCTGCTAATGTAAGGCAATAGGGACTCAGTTGCAAATAAAATAAAAGACATTATGACCTGGTGCTCAGAATACTTAGATTGAATTGAATTGAGTAGGAGGGTGTATTGTTTTTYACTTTATTCCTTGTTTTCAGTGCAACTGCTTTTCTCAGCTTGAGCCCAAGTGATCAAAGTTCCTCACTGTGGAGTCATTCACTACAGGCTTTTTCTGCTCACCTGCTGGGGATGGTGTCATGGGCTCTCTTGCACCTGTACTTGTGGCTCCTAAGCAGATTGGTGTTCCCATGGAAATCATGAAATATTTGTCCTTTWGGTGTAAACTCTTCTTCCCTGATGTGACAAAATGTGCTCCACCAAAAATAACCCGCTTGTTGTTCCTTTCCCAAAATTCTCTCTAAAGGATGTAGTGTTCCCAGCAGATGTTATGCTAACAAAATGTGACAAACAAGGGGGTCACTGTGGTTTGGTGCATGAAAGTAAGAAGTAGAAGATTTAGAAGGTAACAAGAYAAAAAATAATGGTAGTTGAAGTACTTGAGCATGTGATATTGTTGTAAACAGTAGGAAATTATGTAGCGTTGCAGAAGAAGATGCAAAGGGGAAGAAACAGGAGTGGGAAAGAAATTCTCCTTTTAGAAACAGGGAGAGCAGGAATAGAGAGAGATCATGACAATTCTCTTGAGTGTTAGAGTGCAATAAAGTAAACCAAGCTACCTCTGAATGAGATGATCTGTCTGTCTCTGTCCTTCAGGGTGTCAGGGAGCAGGGCTGGTGTGCCAACAAAGAAGTGGAGTTCTTCTGGAAAGGGCAGCAGCTCTGCCAGAGCTCTCTGCTTCTGCAGTTGTATTGCTGCTGGACACAGCTCTACTAAATAAAGAACTTTTCATGGCACACCCTCCCTTTTCTTTGTGCCCTGTAAAAGGTCAACCWGGAGGTTCAAACGGGTCACCCTCCTGAGCACAGCTCCAGTACCTGAACCACAAGGGCAGCCATCCTCTTGTTTAATGTAATCAGAAAGCCAGTTTKGTCTTGGAGCCAGATTTATGGATAGTCATGCACTGGTCCAACTCCCCACTATCTCAAATACTTCTCAGCAGTGAGAACTGGAGTCCTTCTTCCCTGGTCTGACTCCAAGGAATGCAAAATATACTTCTTTTTTCCCATCCTTCCTTTTGTTTATAACTCGTGCAGTTCATACTCCGTGTCTGGTCTGTCTTGAAAATTGTTGYCACCTCAATTTTCAACGCTGTCAGAAATGTTTATCTCATTAGAAGRG
Organism: Malurus melanocephalus; assembly: GCF_030028575.1. NCBI lineage: Eukaryota > Metazoa > Chordata > Aves > Passeriformes > Maluridae > Malurus > Malurus melanocephalus. The sequence goes on along the minus strand of NW_026623274.1, from coordinate 1,834,086 downwards.
CTGGAAAAGCAGTGCAATAAAGTAAAATTAAATCACTACAGTAGCTCGGATATTAGTAACAATGTAGGAAAATGAAGCTACAAGAATGACTGAGGAGGTTTTACAGCTCCCCAATGCTTAACACTGTAGCAACTCTTCAAAACAACTGTTATTTCTTTTTCATATTTGCTTTTAATATCTACTTTTTTTTGGCACTAGATTTCTCCAAACAATGTATTAATGTTTCTTCCTCTTATGCTTTATGAAGTCCTCTGGAGTCCTTGGGTTTTCTAATGTCTGAATGCTATTTATAAAGCATCTGTTTTCAAAGCTGAGGGCACCTGTCTCTAAAATTCCTCAGTTTGAATTATATGATGTGCAATTCCACTGAATTTCAGGAAGGAGCTTGTATCAAAGTGGGTCCATATGCCCCAGGATGGGGCTGCAGATTCTGGAAACAAATGCAACTCCCTTTGGAAAAACTTCTTGTGTTATATTGCAGTTGATGATTTGGCAGTAGACTTCAAAGGTCTGAGTGCATTTCACCAGAGAGGGAATATATCCTTGGGAGACAAGGAAGGAAAAGATGGAGACCAGAGCTGGAAAAGTGCCACTGAAAGCCTTCTGACAGAAAGGAGGCTTCCAAACCAGCAATATCCATGATGAATCTTCATATTCGTTCTCCAAACTAGTGCTGGTGGATGTTTTCACTACAGGAAGGCTTTGTTGATGTCTGGGCAGGTATTTTATTATTCCTTTATGCAGAAAAAGCTGCTATAGTTTTTCATATATAGATATACCATTGCTTGTCTAAGTGGACCTATAAAAACTGTCTTGGAAAAAGGCTTGAATCATAATTTGCCTTTTGAGATGTCTTTTATTACTCTTTTTCCTATGATGAATATTTTTCATCAATTTAAAACTCCTGTAGATAATTCTATCTACACAATCCAAAAAATGTGGAAATTCCTGTAATTCCTGACTGTGCAGAAATATCTGAAGGCAAAAGAAATAAATAACAAGCTCCCAAATAACTGAAAACTTTGAGAGGAAGATTATGGCAAAAATCCATGGTCTTATCTGTGGGAAAAACTCTGATTATCTTAGGTCTTAGTACTTAGAAGCACACCAGAATATTTTCCTGCCATTTTTTCATTGCCAGCTGTCTATCCCTGGATCATTCTGCAATATATTCCAAATTATTATTATTATTATTGCTATTATTATTACTATTATTGCTATTATTAATGGTATTACGATCTTCCCCTTCTGTTCTTTGTACTTGATCTAGAACACCTAATTTTTATCATTGTGAGGCCCAAACACAAAGACATTGAATCTAAAACATAGGACCAGCAGCTGGAATAATTTCCATGGGAGAGGAAAGGAAGGGTCAGAATGATGTCCTGGGATCCCTCACACTTGTACTGGCTTCTTCTTMTCCTCGTAGATTCTCCACTGCCCATCATCCCTGTTCACTCTTTTCCTTTTCACCCTGCCCCCCTTATTCCAGTTCTTGATTTGTTACTTTCAAGAAAAAAGTAAGAACTCCTCACATTCACTCAAGCCTCCTTACTTCTTGTTTAAAGTCTCTCAACCCCTCCCATAGCCTGGTTTTTTGGGTTTTTTTTTTCACATTAGAAAACAAACAAAAGGTTCAGCATCCTTCCCCTATCTCCAAACTAGGGCATCCTGAAAGAGGAAGTCTCAGATAAACATCTATTCATCTCTACAACTCCCAGAGGCAACTCAAACAGTCTCCTTTATGGATTAAAGATAAGACAATATCTGYAAGCAGCATTAAGAACAAGAACTCTGGTCACCAGCAAGGGAGCAGAGATTGCTTTAGCCCCGTCTGTTGCGAAGACTGATGTCCCATGAGTCAGAAGTGCTYTGGGAGGAGCACGTCCCTCTGACACTGTGCTGCAGCATAAAATATCCTTCACAGCCCAAAGGCCAGAAACAGAAAATAAACCTGTCTCTGTGTTACATGAGAGACTTCCAGGCAGCCTGGGATGCACAGCTAATCCCTGAGTAGGTGGGTGACAGAGTCTTGTGAGGGGAGATTTCAGTTCTTGTGTCCGCAGAGCTGAGTCAGCCCTGCATAAACACCGTGGAGGAAGGGATGTGAAACATGGAACACCACAAGCCCTGGTCTCGAGGAGTTGTGTTACAGGAAGGAAAACACATCCCAGCAAAAACCTGATCCTGACACCCTCCCTGTTCTTCTTCCCTTGCTTGGGAGCGTGTTCTGTCACAATTATTCGAGGCCACAGCACTCTGCTCTCAGTCACCCTGACTGGGAGGGAAGGAGCTCCTGAGTGCCAGGGGCTGATGTTGGTGCTGCTTCACCAAAAGCACTGGAAATCCATGCTTTGGGACAGAATGGGTTGGTTGGGGCTAAAGGAACCTTCAAAGATGCAGAAAAAGGATGTCCRGGGAGGAATGTGGATGTAAATGTCTCACTGCGGGGCTAAAGGAGAGGTTCTGGAGTCTGGATGCTATTCAGCTGATTTTGTGTTTCCTTTTCTTTCTTCTGAAATACAAAAATAGGAAAAAAGAATAAAGAAAAAAGGAAAAAAGTGATCCTTGAGGAGGGAGCCCTACCAAATGACCAGGGCAGCTGGGAAGGGTAAGGAAAATATCCTTCTGAGAGCAGAGGAAGGTACATAAACTCGTTTTTTTTTTTTTTTTTTTTTTGTGGTATGAAGCTTCACAGTAAAATTTCAGTATTGAATTCCATCTTCATAAGGATCAGGCTGTTTACTTTCATGTTAGGCTACCTCTCATGTCATTCCTGTCAGAGGTCAAATCCTGAGCAGTTGAAAGAAGTGCATTATTTTAAAGCCTTTCATATTTCTATGCACTTGCAAGGCAGGACTGGCTTGCCCACAGAAGAGCCAGTGAAGTGCCAGCTCTTTCACACCCAGGAAATGAATGGGCTCAGGGAGGAATCAACACTGCTGGTGCCTGGCAGTGGATGGCCAGTCCATGTGCAATGACCTCCTTGCTCTGGCTGCTCTGTGGGGTGAATTGAAGTCGCAGTTTCAGTCAGCACAAGGAACAGAGAGGTCAGGCTGGCTGAGTCGTGCTGTCAGTGACTCTGGATCCCTGACATCCCTGAGTGATTGGCCCCTGGTCCCGGGATGTGCTGCTGCTCCCTGGCTCAAAAGGCACAGCACACGCATCAGAAGAGCAGACAGCAGCCACTGCCAGCAAGAATCTCACTTTTACTTCACTAAACAAGCACAGATCCTTTAACCCCTCTTTGAACATTCTGTGCTYCAGGTTACCGTTCTGGGAGCCACAAGTGGCTTGGTTTTAGCTACCACTTCATAAAATATAAGAATTATTTCTGGTAGATGGTTGATAGTAAAATGCTTAGATTTTGAAGGTAAGCTGCAGCCATGGAAGGCACTTTACAAAGTTATCACATAATTTCACCCCCTGGGCTCAGCTGAGTATTAGCTGAGAATGGATTTGCTTTATACTAAGTCAATCTGCAAATTCTCTGAGCAAACAAAGATGCTGCAGCATTTATATTGTATGTGTGTTTTTCTACAAGATATTCAGGGCTTTCAGATACCAGAAAGAAAGACTTAAACCTAATGTTTCTTCTTTTAACTGTGAAGGTCCCTTTGTTCTCAATTCATTTTTGTGCCATTTAAAGGCAATTTACTTCACCAGCTCACTTGTGAAACCATTTATTCASGACAAAACCATAGAACAAAGCACTGAGTAAAAGGCAACTGAAATGGTTTGCATTCCCTCCCTCCTAGCAAGAATATTGGCTTCTGATCCACATTCCAAACTTGGATGCCTTGCAGACACTACAAACATTCTGTTTYGTGTGGTGCAGAAGTGATTTTTAGAAGAGATTTTCATTAAATTTCTCTAAGTTTTTCTGTTTTAAAAGCACGATGAATTAGACTACTTCAGAAATTTTTTTTACGTATCTTTGTTTAAATCAATGTTGACTCTTCAGTTCCTGTCTGAATGCATGTCATGAGCTGTTTGACCTTTTTAACCAATGTGCTACTTTGTTCATTATTGCCCTCTTTTCCAAAATAACTGCCAAGTCATCCTGTGAACTCATTACTTGACCACGGGGTTGTTCATTTAGAGATGAAGGAAGTGGTAGAAGGGAAAACAGTCTCAACCCTGCTAACATCCAGTCTCAAATAYTTGTTTTGCTATAAGGTAAATCAAGCATGAAAGCACCAAATTGTTTAAAATTAGTAGCAAAACCCTCAAAAGTCTTAAAAAAATATTTTAAACTCAGATACTTTCCACTGGAAACTGAAAACAGGAAAGTGTCCAGCAGTGTGTCACAGTCTAGAGCAGTCATTACATCCACAAAATGAAAACAAAGCAAACCCTTCATCAGCAGCAAACCAGGCTGCAGAAAACTCCCTCTCCACAGAGTTATGTTAGCCTTTCTTTTGGCACTGTGGATACCCTGAGAGAAATTATTCAGTGAATTAATATTTGAGGAAGCAAGAAAAAAGGCAAGAGAGAATAAAACAAGAAAATAACCTGCATGAGCAAACTACAAGTACCTTAATGGGAAAACAGATGTTATTTGAATGACTAAATTTGGCTTCTGGTGTGAGGTGGCAACTCTGGGCTCTGAGTGACTTCACGACTCAAATGTCACCTTGTGTCATGGGAAGCAGATGTTCTGCCTCTGGAACTATCCAGGATCTTGTGGCTGTCCCAGAGGTGCACTTCCATCCAACTCACGGTGCAGAGCTTTGACCCTTCACAGAAGAGCTGCTATTGGGCATAGCAGGGAAAAAAAATCTTCTATAGAAGCCAAAACTCAATTTTGACAAATATGATTCCTTTCAAGGTGATGCACCACCTTCTTCCTTCTCATTTTGAGCACTTTTTAGTGAAGATCTGACTGACCCCTGTTCATGGTGCTACTGATCAGAGCCCTTTTGTAGCACAGRGACCACTGGCAGCAGAGAAATGCTTGAGTGAGGGACTTCAAGAAATAAAAGGGCAATGAATGCTTTGTTCAGGAGTGACCTGTGCTTCCATCTGAGATAGAATTAATCCTGATAACACTTTTCTAGTCAGCTTTACCTCATGATTGTAGAGGAAAGGAAGAGCAAACACATAGGGAGCCACRACATCTTGAAAAAAGCATTACTTCAGGGATAATTAAGTTCCCAAATCRTGGAGACATGTTCTGACCGAGGCCTGTTCAGAGCACATGCTCCAGGGTCTGACAAAATCTAGGAAGGAACAAGATTACYAAATCAGAGGTGGTAAAAAATGATAATCACCCTAAAAACCTAACACCAGGACCATTTTCATAGACTCYCAGTGGAAATATTCTGATAGATTTTGATAGAAGTAGATTATTAATATTTATGAAGCCAGGCAAGACCTCCAGATGGAAGCTGCTCTATAAGCAGAAAGCTTTGCTATTAATATTTATTAATCTGAAAGTGCTTATTTAGTTTTTAGGCAGTTTTTCCTCTATCCTTTTCCTAAGCAAACTAACATTAAATCTGTGGGATCTGTGAGTTCTTAGCTTCCCACTGCTGTCTGTGATGTAAATTGCACTTAAAAAAAAACAACAAAAAACTACAGAAGAAAAGTTCAGCAAGTCACAATGTGAAGGCTTGAGAGCTGTTTGCTGAGCTCTCATAAAAATATTGTTATATAAATGAACATCCTGATTTTAGCCAATGGACTCATATCAATTTTTTATTCTTTTTGGTGAAGAAGAAACAGAATATTTTTAGTTATCTTTTAATTGGTCTATCATATATCTTTTAGTAAAATACAGGGCCTGGAAAAAAATACTTACGATTATAGTGWAAAGTGAGCTGATGGCTTATTTCTCCATTGGCATGAATGTGCTTCTTATTGTATACCCATATTTCCAATAATTGGCCTTACTCATTYGAGAACCAAGAATCTGGRTTTTGCTGATATAATTAAAACCTTRTTATCCCACAAAACCAAAATAAAACAATTTTTTTCCTTCAATGAAATATACATATTAAAATACATAATTTTCAAAGTGAAACAGAACCAGGGAATCTCCCCTCATGCACTGAGTCTCCMAGTTAGCACAAATGGTTTTCAAATTATGAATTTCCCAACTTCAGTTATCCAGGGAGCTAGAAGAATAATGACTCTTATCAGCGACTTTATCACCTTTGATTCTTAGATCTTCTTTTTCTTACTAGCTGCTTTGTCACCTCCTCCAAGGGTTTTTCCTCATGGGTTTGTGTTCTCTTATGATGAAACAATCCTTAAAATGACTCCTCTGTCAGGTGCAGGTAAGTTCTGGTTCAAAATGAAAAGGCATCTCTTCTCTTTACACTGTCACCCTCAGCAAAGATCCTTACACTTCAACTCCTGCCTATGTCTTTAATCTCCACTTGTGTCTTCCCCAGGCATGTTCCTTCTAGCCCTGGTTATCCCCTGAGCAAGTTTCATGCTTCACACTCAATTTTTTATGAGGCATCTCCCAATTCATGCAATACTCTTGTAGACAATTTGGGCCTGAGGCATCTCTGTCCCCCTTGTTTGTGCCTTGGTCCTTGTTATCTAAKATTTTCAAGGTGGGAACTGCTCATTCTGATTTCCTGAAAATGTAATTCATTGTCCTGATAATACTGTTTTGGGAAAAATTTTAAATTAACTTGATGATGATGACACATTTATTCCATTATACTCTTTAGAGGTTGGGAATAGAGACCTTGGGACCACTAAAAGCAGATCTTGTATCTTGTATGATTATGGCTAAGGCTTTAGCTTGTTCTGAAGTGGTTTGGTTTTCTACTTATTTAAACAAATTCAAGAGAAAAGGCACCTGAGAGAGCAAAGGGACCCCCAAACTGTTTTCAGCTCATGGTCAACTGGTAGAGTCCATCTGACAGCATAAAATATTTATATTCAGGTAGAAAATCAATGAAGTCTGAAAATGAATCTTCATTCATTATTCTTCGCACGTGCAAACACATACATACATGCTCACAGCCACATGGCAGATGTTTGGTCTGTCACATGTCGGTGGGAAGCGACCTTCAACTCATGCTGCGTCTGCAGGGAATGCTTTTTATTAGGGTGGTGTCCTTTTATAATGGGAAAAGAGCTGCTCACTGGAGCTGTGGCCCTGAGAGAAGGGGGCAATTCAGGYAGACAGGTGGCATTACACTTAAGGTGTTGCATTTTTAAATATTTTCATTTTATTTATGATGAGTTCTGCTACCCATTCCACGTACGCCCCTTTCCCCTTACTGAGTTTCCTTCCTTACTTCCCTCTGCACTTGATTTCAAGATTTCATGGCTTCGATGTGCCTTTCTTGTGCTGCTCTAATAATTTTGGGAGGTTCTGCCTCAATTAAACAGAACTGGAAGCCAGTGGAGGGATTGAAAGGAGCTGTGCAGTTGGTGGTGTGGAACAGGCAGCACTTCCGCAGGRTAATTCCCACAGATACCACAGGGGCAGCTGTGTGAACTTTTGGGCTGAGAGTCTCACAGAAAAAGTGGTTCAGGCCCCAACCATAAAGAGTTTGTTTTTTTTTTTTTTTCCCCAGAGAGCACAAAGGGATTGTATCAAGCATTTTCTGAATTGAGTGTAAGAAGAGCTGTTTCACAGGATGTACAGCTTTGCTTGTGGATCTTTAGTTGCATTTTTCTGTGCTCCGTTTATTGTGGGATGTGATAGACATGCTTTGGCTGCTTCCATTCTCCCTGGCTTATCTCACACCTACTCTGTGTAGCTGCAAATCTGTTCAGACACAGGTTTGAGCACATCTTTGGGTGAGCCAGCACTGAGGTAAGAGTGTGAACACAGAAGTAAAAACCTCTGTGTTTTCTCATTGCTCTGTGCCAACCACCATATAACTCATTTACTTTTGCAATGTGTGAATATTGACAATGTCAAATGGGTTACTTTCGGGACAGAACTTCCTAAAATGGGCCATAAGCACAGGGCACCTGGAATTTAAGCTGCTTTGCCCACAGAGAGGATGCACTGCCTTGTGCATTGTGTGCAGAGCTGGGCTGAAGGTTGCATAGGGCAGGCTCACACAAAGCATGATCAGTAATTTTGCTGCATGGCAGGGATAAATCAGTTTGCCAAGTGTGAATACTCTTTCCAGCAGAGATTTCCCTCTCCCATGTGCTCAGGATATTCACCTCAAGAGTTCAGTTCAGGTCTGTCCTCTGAAGCCTGCTGGGAGCTSCTGTGACCAAGGGGAAGTGAGGATTGGTATCACCACCACCCACACCCAGTCCTTATAGGATCATTTGGTTTGCCTTGTGAAGAAAGGTCATCTCTGCCATGTGTGCTACACAATTCTCTTTGCAAAGTTCTTGGAATTTTCATGGCCTTGCATAGGGCGTCACAGTATCATGACAAGATAATTGCTAGTTTTTACTGAAGTTGCAKCAGTGAATACAAATATACCCATTCCAGGAAAAAAAATGTTGGTATCTTTAATATTTTGAAAGGAAAATCCTTCACAAGTATAGACAGAGACACAGAGATGCACTTTCCTCTTCACTTACATCCATTTATTTTATCCAGAAGCAGCGAAACTAATGTTTAAAAGAAGCTGGTTTCAATTATTCTAGCTTTTATAACAATGGATCTTTAACATCTGCAGAGCCAGGTCAGTCYCACAGCACAACATCCTGTTCTGGTTTTTAAAAAGAGGTTCCCATSTTCTCAGTAAATGTGCAAGGTCTGCATCTGAAAAAGTCACGGGCCTGTAGAAGAGATTATTTTGTGTATGAGCTGTGCTATAACACAGATCATTGAATTGCTTTGCATTAAGTCCTGTTTAGATGAACAATATTTTAGACAGGTGACTTACTGCMGATCTGCCCCAGTCATTGATGGGGTGTTGCAAGGGTCAGTTGCTCTCAGGAAGGTCTCCAATTTACCAAATAATGCACATTTTAGCTCCCAGCCTATTCCTGTTCCTGAAATACATATCACAGTGTCCTGGACTGGTACCAGTATGTATGTGACCTTAATTATTGAATTTAATGATTAGACTGATTGGCTTCTGGAGGGCTGGAGCACTTTTGAAATGAAAGGTGTCTCTGATGAAACAGTTCTGGAAATGGTCCTATTTTGGGATAACTTTTCAAAGTCTTGCACAGATATTATAACAGATGCAGTTTTCTTCTATTTTTATGCTTCCTTCTGATCTCATGACCCTTAATTTCCTCCAATACTCTTGTTAAGGAGTGCTGCAGATACAAAAAATTTGCATGAGTTGAAGAGTGAATGAGAGTTTGKAAGAGATAACCTTTGGGGAAGTAAACATASAGCAYGGGGTCAGAAAATCCCAAAATAAAATAATTGGAGGTTGAGGRCRGTATTAGGAAGGAAGGAAGTATCACTTATTCTTCCCTTGTTCTTTTTCTGTCCTGAGTTCACATGAGTTCAGTGCTGGATTCTGGATAGAGACATCCTGATGATGAATCAACAAGAGTTTTCTTATATCTTTTCTTATGGTGGATGCTGATCCTAGGGATGGAGAATCTCTTGATAGGTGTCTTTTTTTTTTTTTTTTTTTTTTTTTTTTTTTTTTTTTTTTTTTTTTTTTTTTTTTTTTTTTTTTTTTTTTTTTTTTTTTTAATTTGGAGGATGTGCTACTCTCTTGACACATTAGGGTGTCCATTTTCTGTTGCATCTACACATTAAACCTTCTGCATCCATCTGTGGTTTCAGCAATTGCCAAACATGCCTTTTTAGTAAAATTGTGTGAAAATAGTTAAGTGGAACTATGAAGACAATGACAGAAATATGTTTGCTGAGTTATGTGGGCTGACATCACTTGCAAAAAGACATTCCACAATCAGAATAGAATTCATATTTTTACCTAATTTTAGTCTAATACCTCTGTATAAGCACAGTTCTAGCTCCTTGTATGATGACTTCAGTAAATCACTTGACACTTGAATGTTTTTACTTCACCAGATTTGCATTAGGCGCTTCAAAGACTGTCTCCCTCTAACAAAGGCTTCAATCAGTGTGACTATTGTATGAAACAGCCTCTATAATGCCATCCATGCAAATAATTTCATTTTCATTTCCAACAGGACTGTAGTAGAACTGTCTGTTCAACTTGCATTCTTGTGCGATTTGCTATGATTACCTTAAGTGCTGTCTTGGCATACAGAATTATTAGAAAGATGGTGCAATGTAAGGYGGTTTGTTACAATATCCATAGATGGAAAAGCTGATAGAAAATTTGCCTAGCTGGTTGCGTAGATGGAGCAGAAAGAAAAGTACATATGATTGTGTGCAGGGTGCAGGTAGACCACWTATCTTTATCAGTATATGGCAAAACTGATTATCACAAACAAAAATCCATCGAGAATTGGCCATTTGAAGATGGTGTCTCTGTTAGGGAATGAACTTGGATTGAATTGAGACAACAATGAGCACTGGCAGTCCTATGCCTTTGGAGACTGAGCCAAATACAAATGCTGAGCACTGGSAGGATTGCAGGCTTGATTGGAAGCTTGAATTTATGCAAATTTTGCTTTTTTTTTGTGTTTAATAAACTCACTTTCCATCATAGCTGATGTAATACAGCCAGTATTTAACTKTTCCTTATTGGACAAAGTTGATTAAGGAAAGTGAGTTACCAAAAGTTCATTTATTGTGTGCAAATCTTGGGGAGAAAAGAAGCTTTCTAAAYTGGAATGGGAGATTCAGGACTTTGTGTCTTTGTAGTAGATCAGGAATTTTCCATGAAGATCTGAACTGATGTACTCTGTGTTTTAATTGGTGTTATAAGAGGACTGGAATTTTAATGTGCAATTGCAGTATGTGATTCAGAAATTGTATTTTGCTCCAAATAAGGTTCGGATAATGAAGATTCTTAGGGAGGAAARTGTTAGTTCAGGGTCAACTAAATTTTTGCAAATCTATTTTTAACTTGATACAACATTTTAAGTATGGTAGGTTTTGGGAGGGGTTTAGCTTGGTTTTGATTTTGTTTAGTTTGGTGCTTGTTTTTTTGGAAGAAATTCCTATCAACATRGATACATTCCCACCTAATGTTTTTATCTGTCTGGATAAACTAACATTCCTGAAGGAAAACACATTGTGTAAGGTTTATTTCTTGAATGTTTGTGGTTTTGGAGCATGTTTTGTTTCTTCCTTCATCTGTAAAAGAAGAACTAAAGTTGCCTGAGCATGTGTGTTGAATAAAGGGCAGCAAGGAGCTGCCCTATCTTGGAGGAAGAAATGGAAAAGAATTAATCTCAGCAAGTCCCTGTACTTGGTTGAGATTGACACCATTTGCTGAAGTTATTTCCAGGCTCACAGTCCGCAGTGTCATGGGATAAGTCAGTCATTCAATTGATCTCACAAGGTAAATCACATTTATAATCCCTCCCTTTAGAAAAGTGCCCACAATGTTTTCCTTTACCTCTGGCACAAAAAATATCTAACATATAAAGCACTGTAATATTAAACAGTGACATGCAGTTTCCAAAAGATATTTGCCCAACACCCTCATTGAATTACTCAATTTATCTCTTCAATGCCAATAACCAAGCAGTGTTTGGAGGTAATAGTGCTGTGGTGATTCAGGAAGAATGCACTTCCATTCATTATTGCCTTCACTGGGACAYGAGACATGTGCCTGACAAAGACATCTTCTGCCACTGAATCCAGCCTGTGTTATTATGGAGAGCAATGTCATGTAATTTCCTTAAAAAAAATTATTAGCATCTGTTTAAAAACTGTTTACCCACGGATATTCCTGAAAGCCAGTGTACAATCTTGCAAACCCAGTGAGTGGGTAGGAAAAGTCTGCTMATTTACAAGTTTAATATATTCAAGGCAAGCTTCTATCAATGTATGAATAGTCCCAAATTATCACTCAATTAAAAAAAGCTCCTTTAGTTCTTCTTTCTCTTTTGAGATTTATTTTCTCCCCATGATGTGTTTATAGGGATCAGTTCTGTAATCTCCCAGATTGTCTTACATTAGTGCAAAAAGGACAAACTCTTCTGTCTGCATGCCCCCAGTCAACCTATTGGTGAAACTGTTGATGTTTGATGCTGTATTCTTTGAATGCAGGTGGCCAGAATGGTACCCAGCTTTCCAGACAAACTCCCAAAATCATGCTGTTAAGATTTCTCAGTCCATAATAGAAAAATTCAGCCTGATTGCCAGCCAAAATTGTGCCTGAAGTTTTGATGCAGATTGAAATGTCGTCCAGGGCACCCAATGTCTGACTTGTTCTCTGTGATTTCCTATTCCTGACCCATTATCAGAATCCAAGAATGTGAACTTGGGGTTTACACAATTAACTTTTATCCCAGTTCTTCCAGCATTTTCAAGGACATCCAGCTCTTCCCATGTAGTATTCTGATCATCCTCTATTAATGATGCTTTTCAACTTAACTAGAGCACTCCCACTTTTGTGTCATGATTCTTAATGAAAATAAGTAATCCTGGAGGAATTCCACACCTAATGTTTCTAGAACAATAGTTCTCATTTTAAGACAAGCTGTTGTATCGCCTTTGGCGAGCTACTTGCTCACATCAACTACCTGAAAAATGTCCATTTTTTTCTGTGCAGGGAATGCYTCCTGACAGAAACATCTTCTAGGGGATAACAATGGAATATGAGGGCAAGAAGTAGAGGGATTAGTTCTTTCAATATTTAATGCTAAGTTTGAAAAACACAACCCACAGTCAAACTATARCACAAAGGAATCTTGCAGTGTCAGGGGGTTGGACCTGATGATCAAGCRTATAAAAATGTCTACATTTTGTGGCTACCTAAAGAAAATTCAAAGAATTTGTGATTGTAGCTAAAATAAATGTCAGCAGCCTCTGAAATGCAAAACATCAGTTGAAATCAATGTAACTATCAGACAAAATAATATTCTACTGTGTCTTGTTAGCCTGTCAGACTAATCCATGCAAATAGTCTTTATGCATAACCGTCTTATTCAGATACTTGGATGCAATCCATCAAACACTTCTCATCCATTAAATATAATTATATGCTTTGTTGGAATAACCAGATGTTTAGTGCTAAGCTGAACAGATGTCTGTGCTTCATAACGGAAGGTTATAAACCTATTTACACCAGCAGTAAAATACAAGTATTAAAATGATGGAGGAAGTGAGTAGTTCTCACTTCATTTTGGCTAATTGCCAGCAATTCACTTTCTTTGGATCAACTTAATAAGGGCACTAAGTTTGCCACAGGGTAAATTTRACATAGGAGTTAGTAAAACTAGGCTGACCTTTTGTAATGTGTRTAATGATGACCACTTTGGGTCCCTTAAAAAGACTTAATTAATCTTGCAGTGAGTTTGTTTTCAAAGATTTTGGGCCAGATTTTTTAATAGGGCTAAGTAAAAAGAACATTTTTGGAATGGCCCCCTTTCACTCCATGAATACCTTTGGGGTGGGGAATGCAGTCTACATTCTCAGACCAGTCTTTTGAAATGTAACACTGGATTATGAAAACCTATCCCATTGTTCAGTGCACCTCCTTCTCTTCTCCCTCAAAATTTGAGATCCAGATTCAAAGATTTTAAGTGATAACCTATGTGTAAATGATATTCATTCTGAGACAAAAGTGATAGCCTAGAATTTGTTGTCTTTTACACAAGTATATATAACTTACCCTTCTTACCTGTACTTTGTTCTATTTTCAATGTTTTATYTGCAAGTAGAGCTCTGCTGAAAACAAAATTTCCAAGCAGAACTCCTCTGGAAACATGGGTATGAGTGTTTTTTAAGGTGATAATTAGTTCTGTAGGACTAATTTCCACAAGAGTGCATCCACTATAAATATAAATGTATATAATATATATAAATATGACATGCCTGCCATCCAGTAAATCACTTAAATGCTTATGCACATACACACTTCTACAGAAGCCACATTAAAGAAATTTATCAGACACTTACAATGAACATTTTTGTTTARGATAACTTTGATGATCTAGAGAATTATCTTCTTTTTCTGTTTAAGGAATTCCTTTAATTTCTAAGTATTTCAGGAGTATGAAGTAACCCTGACATATATACATTTCTTCAACAGCAAAAACGTTAACTGGGACAAATAATAGTCTTTAATAGTCTTCCTTGCAACTCTGAAGAAAAAAACAAACCCTTTTTTCATGCTCATAAAATACTATCAGTTGCCATTTTGCACCCTGAAAATGTGATTATAATAGCACTGGGCAACTAAGCTAAAGCAGAGATGCAGGGCCTTTTTATCCATTTCTCTTCCACAGAACACATCCCATCCTCTGACAGAGCCTGAAGAATAAATAGGCCCTTTTTAAACGTTATGAAGGAGACAGCTTGTCATTGCGTGTTAGCTGACTCATTAAGATTTCTGTTTCAATGATCATCGAGGCTGATGGAGGGCCATTGAGCTGTTAAGATAATCTCGCTCTAACGCCTGCAAATACAAGTTGTGTTTGAAAGGTTTTCACGTGGTTTGCAATTATTGAGTCATATTTTTTACTTCTTCTGAATGCAACGATGAAATGCTGTTTCCGAAATGGCAAAACAGTTTGAGATTAAATTATTGAACAGCAGCTATCACGTCTGTATTTGTCTTCAGCTATTTCAATCCTGTTTGAGCAGCTCTGGTCTGTCTTTCTTTGGGTGCTGGATTCCCAGCCTCTTTGACATTCTCTGGGTAATGCTGATCTAAAAGGGAGGAGAGTCTTGTGACAAAGAATATGGGATTCTTTCTGCATGTTCTTYCTGCAACATGGATCAACTGAGAGATATTGGATAAATCATGTACTTTTTTTTTTTAGCCTTGATTTATTAGAAGAAATAGAGAGACATCACTGCTCTATTTTCATTATTACTTTTCCATTTTATTTACTGCRTCATGGCAGTGGGAAGTAAAAGCCCACTGACATAAATGTTTAGCAATCAGGACTTCACCATTTGTAAACACTAGAACTTAATTTCCTGTTTTCCTTTGCTACTGAAAGTTTCAGGTTGACATTATGCAGGTAGCCAAAGTTATGGGGAATAGAATAAATTTTCAACTTTTAATAAAAGTTGAAGTTGTCTGGTAAGAATATGGCTTCTGCAAATGAGCTATAAAAAACTTGTTGGAGGTTGCAAGTCTCAAGATGAAAATCAGGAGAGATGGCAGCTGTGGGAACACCTTGTGTTGTGAACTGGTGCTGTCTAGAACAAAGAAAATATTTTGCTATGAAAAAAACACATATAATATTAAAATCCCAATATCTTTCTAATTAATCTGGGCAAAATCCGCTCCTGATGTAAATTAATTGATAAATTTCACTGAAATGTGTGAAATAATGCTGAGGTTTATTTCTGCATTTTTAATCATACAAAGCAATCAATTAATGATCATGCTTCCCAGGGATCCTCTGCCAGAGGAATGGTGTTAACCAAGGGATTCAATTATCACTTCTGTTCAGTTTGATTTCATGTGGCACCATGATAAATGGCTCCTACTGCTTGTAATAACAATGCAGTGCACACATTTATTTTCCCTTGTTTACTTAATAATTAATATGCCACCCACAGTGACAATATGAGGGCTTRTTTATAAAACCTTCACTAATCAATAATTGTTTCCCACGTGACACTAAGGAGAAGTAATTCCAATCATTGCTATGACAACTCTTTTCTAATGCTCTCACAGTAAAGCCCTGCCTGGCTTTTGCCACTCATCAGCCCAAAGTCCTGGAATATGCAGGTTGAGTAGTTGTGGTGGTTTCTGCTCTATATTTAGGAAATTTGCCTCAAGACAGCCAAGCAGGCTTGCTTAGAGCAAGTCACTAGTGGTAGCACAGAGTGCTGTTGGGCAAATCATCTGGGAAATAAGATTTTAGGAGTAGTTTGGGCATCTCAGCACTATTTGATTTTGTGCAAGACTGAAGCACCCAAATGAGTTCCCTAWGAGAAGCAGCAAAATTTTCACTTTTATCAAAACAGATGCACAGTCCACAGAGAAATATGGGGAAGAATGGGCAAGAAATRCCAGTAAATGTTTTTCACAAACTTTTAGCTTAAAACCTACAYTGCTTCTGTGATCAGATAGTTAATTCTGTATTAGGTGGCTCATTTGATCTTCTTGTCTTTTGTAAAGGGTCATAAAATCAGAGAACAAAATGTTTATTTACTGAACAACTTAAGTATTAATATAATCAGCCAAATGGTCACCTCTAATGAGGCTGAGTCCTACCTACCACACCATCWCTGACCTGAAATTCTCAGTGCTTCCCTTCAGGCTGGGAGGGATTGGACTGCTCAGCCAGGTGCATGGGTGGTGTGGGTCAACAGCAAACTCAGGACCTCCTTCATTGCATTCAAGACCTTTGTGCATATTTAGGAAATACAGAATTTTTTTTCCCTTCTTGCTGTCTCCCTGACATTCCAGGTACCATTGCCATTTTAGTGGATTTCAGGTAGAAGGGGAAGCATGAACACACATGGCTGAGGATCATGAAATGAACAGAAGTTCAACTACTTAGACAGGTCACATACAAATCTGTGACCAGCCTGGMCAGAAAACTCATTGTCATCTGCAGGTTTGGTTAAGATGGAAATAGTGAATGATGGAACCTTTGGATTCCTAAACTCTTCATGGTTCAACCCAGCCTTGGCCTTTTACAGATACTTCAGCTTTGTTTGCTCAACACTGCATTGCCACTCCAGACTGGGAGGTAATTCTGAACCAAAATGAATGTCAGCTTCTGCTGTATTCAATACAACAGAGAAAGGCAAAAGTTCAGATCTCCAAAACTCAAAGTTTGTGTGTCTTTGAATCTAGATTTCAGGTACGCTTGTTTCTTCTAAACTCTGCCCGTATATTCAATGGAAATGCTATCAAGCTGTCCTCAATTCTTGATCCAATCCAAACTCTGCTGGAAGTGGGGAAAATAAGAAATGTGATAGCATCCTCCTAAACACCTATACAGCAGGGACATAAACTCAATTTTATTAGAGGTCATTTTTGTACCAGAGGTAGACAGAGTAAATTTGATTGCACCATAAAAATCCAGACCTTTTTGGCTGCATTTCAAGAAGAATCTTGTTTCACAGCCTCCTTTCGTGAAATGGTATTTGCTATAAGAACTCCACCAAACAGGCATTGATCAATCTRTTCAGGCAGCAGAGATTAAGGCTGGCCAATACCTTGGCTGTGGAACAGGTTATTTCATTCATACGGCTAGCTTGGCAAAAAATTGTGATAAAGAATTTGTTCTGTCTGTGTCTCTGTCCCTTCCCCTTCTTCYCTTCAAAGACTGGCATAAGCTTATGGAAAAGCTGAAAGAAGATGTTATTTCAAATTTGTTCTGCTTCATTCTGTTTATCATTTCGTTTTCCCCTAAACAARAAGTTTAGCAAATACCTAATATCTATTTAATACCTAAATTCAGAAAAAGCTCTCCAAAAGCCCATGGTGCTGTGGAAAATGGTGTGGCAGTGTGGTTGCCTGCATTGGTTCTGCTCATTGTTCSCATGCAATGTCCAGAATTGCCACCCTGCCAGCTCCCCCTTCCCAGGAAAGGTGAAACCAGCTTGGGGCCATGAAACCTGGGACTGTGTTATGACCCTTCCCTTCTGCCTTTAGGAACACAGGTCATAGTAGCACATTAGCATAGTAGCAGTATTTATTCTGCAAATAACCCTCCCCGTTCCAATGGTACCAACCATGAGTTAAGGCGCCCATGAGTATAAGCAAAAAAGACACACTGAAGCAAAAAAAAAAAGTGAAGCAAAAAAGACACACTGATCCAGTGGGTGGACCCTAGAGAAGCTGTGAATATGGAGAGATATAGAACTGTGAATAATTCAAGAGATGTCAACAGGGTGTGACATGAAAGTAGCTGCTTATTGATAAACTTATGAGTTTCCTCGTCTGGTTGTTGGCCGCCAGAATAAAAATCAGAATTTCAATTTCCCTCTACAGCTGTAGTGGTGAGGGCAGTGCCAGGAACAGGTCTGGCTGAGCCTGAGGCACAGAATCACTGAAGTTTTGTGGCCATCAGAGACAGGCATCCTTCCTGTGGCTTTCTGCACAGTTTGACATGGAGAGCAGATGAGGAAAACTTCCAGTCTAAACTGGGACATGAAATTTCTGCAGTTCAAGCAATGATACTGGTTTGCAATAACTCTGCTGGCTGACAAAGTAGGGAGGAGGGAAACTGGTTTTCATTAACTTACAAATATTTTTAGACACTGATTTTTATCGAAACAAAAGAGATAGGTCAGCGTGGGTCTACCAGAAATATTTAGTCTAAATTGAGATGAGGTTCTGTACCAATTTTTAGCTTTTTTCTTGCCTTGCCCTCTAATTTGTTTCCTTGTCTGGCTTTTCAATAAAAAAGTTTAGTTTTAGAAGTTGTGAAGCACTTTGAACCTCCCTTCTTCTCCTTTTTAACATCCAGTGTGAGACCAGATCTTTAAATATTTTATCTGTATAAATTTACAGTAAAMATTTGTTCTCTATCTTAAAAAAKAAAATAAAATTATTAATTTCAAGAGAGAAAGGAAGTTTGCTCTAGTTTWGTAGCATGGAATTAAATAAAATGAGTGCCATCTACTGGTTGTGAGTTCTAACCTGTAGATTCCTTAACCTCCCATGCACTTTGGCATTGCTGTGCATGCTTTAYATTAGAACTCATCTTTATGCAAGGAAGATAATAAAATACTTCATCTTTCCACTGTCTCATGCTTCTGGATGAGCAAGAGACGTTCCGTCGTAGTCTTAAATTATAAGTAAAGACACTTTATAATTAAGAAGGTGCCATTAATCAAATCAGCCAGCAGTAGCTCAGTGTTTTAATTATACACAAATATTGTATTTAGTCTCTTCCTTTTGGTTATTAATCACCTCCATCCACTAGACTGCTGTCTGTTTATTATTTATTAAATCCTACTGAAGACTTGCTATATTTTTTATGAGTATAAAAAGGGTGCTTCAGAATTAATATCAACATTGCTTTTTTAACCGTAAAGCAGAAAGTCATATTTATATTTATAACTGGATTATGTGTACTGTGCTCTTAGCTGTATACCCATTTGCCTGTAGGAATAATTTCCATTTATTATATATAGTGACTTTTGATAATTCTACTTTTTCTTCCACACTTAGAGTGCACCCACACTAAATGGGATTTCTAATGGATTATTCACCTTTCCCTTAGGTAACAAAGTTAACTTTCAGGAATAAGATAAGAGACAATAATAGACTTTAAAATTATCAAATCAACAAGATGCAACTTTAGTCTCATTGCAGTTCTGAATTACATAAGGTTGCCAAATCCACTCAAAATTAGCATGAATCAAGAACTCAATASTGGTTTTAAACAACCAGTAATATTGCTATTCTTACTAATAAAGCGAAACAGAGATTAAAARTTTCGGGTTTCTGAAAGTTATCAGGTTTCAAATCTAGCTTTCATTTTAATCACTGTAAACCTTTGACCTTTCCAAACAGATAGTTGTGAGATAAATAAAATCCCACCCCCTCAAATGATATGAATCCTAGAATCTGAGATGTATGGGTTTTAGTCCTCACCATGAAGACTGAGATTTCAACCTAAATATTCTCAGATGGCAGCCCCACCATGCAGCTGAACATGCTGAGATTGTTCATGCAGGCTGTGCTTTGAAATGAAATTTGCATTTTGGGAAACCACTGAAGTCTGGGCTAATTTCTGTTTCTAACACTTCTTTCCAGTAGGATATTCCAAACCCTTCAGATGTGCCCAGCTATTAAAAAATAATAATTATGGGGATATTGTGGTAAAATCTGGAGCATTGACGCAGCACTTTGTGAAAATGAGACCTTGTTATGTTTTCCTTCTAATGTCAAAAGTCATGAGATTTTCAGGATGCTCAGAATTTTGGACACCTCGCATATCATGGAATAGGAATTTGAAGAATACATACAAACATAAAAACCAGGAAGATGATTTAGTCAAAAAGCACAGGGCTGTAGACACCTTCTAGATGAAGCCATTGCCTCTTTCCACCCCACAATGAACCAGTGTCTACCTGCTTTGCACTCATGTTCTSTAATTACCAGCTTCACTTATTCATTCATTCACTGTAGTTTTGATGAGCCTTAAAAAAACAAAACAAAAAAACCCCACAAAACAGATATAGACAGAATTACAAAAGATGGATCTAAGCAGAGAAAAAAATTGACATTTATTCCCCGTGATTATGTGGAGAGMTAGGAACAATTAATGTTTTCTTGTTTATAGCCTTTAAATATCTGTCTTTCTTTCTTAACCCAACCTACCTTCCTCCATATTTAGTAGAAGGGAAGAGAAAAAAGAGAGGGAACTTTGGGAAATCTATTGTCCCTGAAGGTACTGTTCTTGATAAGGCTTTCTGCTCTCTTCTCAGTTGCTGGGTCACAGACACAGATGTCCAGCAGCAGTTTTCATAGCCAGAAAAGATGGTTGGCTGGCGACTGTGTCTGGATTTGTGAAAGGAAAACTGACAGAGGGGGACAAGACAGAATTGGGTCTCTTGGGGTCACAGGTGGCACATGTCCCTGTCCCAAGTCTTTAGTATCCTTTAAGATAACAATTTCTGCCACAACTGAGTGCAAAGCAAACAATTTGCAGCAATTCTCTTGTGACCCCATGGACTGATTGACAGCTTTATTTACAAATTGTGCCATTTGGCCTTGGCCTTTTGACAACTTCCTTCACAAAGGGTAGATYGTGCCTGAAGGAAAGTCATTGAAATACTTCTTTTGATGGCAAGATAATGATTCAGTCATTTTTGTGTGTGTGTGCTTGAAGGGTGTTGTGGGACAGATCAATGCAAGAGGAGAGCGTAAATGCCACAGACATTGTGGGGCAGCACTGTCMTAAAGCTCAAGTTTTAAACCAGATGTAATGAACTGGTCTTCTGTAAACTGAAATACATCACGAAAACATCTTCTAATTAAGTACCATGGCCTTTTCCTCCTCATTTGATCTCATCACTATCAGCAGTAACCTACACTGTCTTAGGGATGGCTCCACAGACATGTTGATTTAATTTCAGCTAGTTTTAGTCTTCCTAAAAAGAGGCATTTAATTTAAGATGACAATCAGAGGGAATGGGTCTCCCCCTCCAAAGATGCCTCCCAAACACCTCAGGACAGGATAAATGATTGCTTGTGTCCATCTCATTCAGAAGGAGCCAGGGCCACTTGCCCTATTTTCAACAGCCATCAAGAGTTCTTGGCATTCTCAACCTTCACTATGAAATCTTATATTTATCCTGCCAGTGGCAGAATGGACCTGCCCTGRTCTGTGCAGACTGTTTTACTTCTTTGCTCTCTCCTTGTTGATGGCTGATGAAAACAAAACAACCTGGACTAATTTGCAAAACTTTTGCTGAGACCTCAGATTTAACTTCTTTTTWTCAGAACAACTTCTCCAGAGTCCACCAGTCTCTTATATCTGCAAGATTTATCTGCAGTGGAAACACAGAAATACAAAGTTCCATTAAGGTTTCAGTTTTCACAAGTTTTGGGGGGTTGTTTATTCACTTTTTTTTTTTTTTTTTTTTTTTTTTTTTTAAAAATTTAATTTAAAAACCACTTCCACAGTTTACATAATAGTAATCCCATTATTTAAATTCCTTTCTATCTCCAGATCTTTTCTTAGCCCTTTATTTATGCTGATAKCTACTCATGATAGGGTGAAGAAAGCTTCATGATGAGCTTGGCAAAGCAGGAGTTGGGAAGTGTTTGTGCTGCTCTCATTTGCCATCCATCTTCTAAAGGGGGTAGAAATAACATTGCACTCTCAGAGCTGCTCACACAGAGCAGAGGCCAGGGCCATCAGTCAGTCCTGAAATTCACTTTGAACCTCCAAATAAAACTAGAAAATTAATACCCCCCGAAATCTCTGCAGCAACGTGCCTCATAATGAGTAATAGCAGACAGGAACGCRATCAAGGTTCTTTTGGATTCTAGAAATCTTCACTCATTAATCTGTCTCATGAAATTCATTCTCCTTTTCTGTCTATCATCCACAGAGAAATCTAGACTTTCTCAGCGTTGTACGTCTAACAGATTCTGWAAATGATTTCTAATCTTGATTATATGTGAGATGGAGTTTTTGTGCCTTTCCAACAAACAGTTAAAGCCAGCTTTGAACTGGAGAAAGTTTTGTGTCTGCTGCTTATGGGGGAGGGAAGGGTAAGCTGTCACTGCTAGGTGCCTGTGTGAATACCAAATAGGACATTTGCCTGCTGTGCATGTTCAGAAGCATGTACATATATTTTATCAGTTTCATGAATGGCTTTTCACCACCTTCTGTGAAGTGATTTATAATGATGACTCATTAAATACTAGTTTCATATTCAAGGGCAATTCTTCTTCCAAAGCAGGGTATAATATGGCTGCTCTTCATACCGGAATTACACTTGATAGTGAAAGCTATATTTAACAGTGACACTAATCCAAATCTGGAAAGGTTTGCACTCCTGATTTTTATACTTTTCACCTGAGGAAAAGTACTTTTTATACTTTTCACCTGATAGATTACGTTGTCTTTATTGAGAAAAAGGATATTCATGGATAACTGTTGTGAATAGGATACATCTCACCTTACCTCTGTGTAAGACATCCACTCTAAAGGTTCTTTGTTTTATCAAAGAGGAAAGAGAATTAAATCTCAAGGGTGATCCAAYTGGCTTTTGTGGTATCCAGTCTGTCTTTCTCTAGGGTGGCTTAACCACTGTTGTGGTTTAAATCATGCTAAATGATCAACTGAGAGGAGGCATTTGGSTTTTCAGCAACAAAAAATGAAAGGTTAATTAAGCTTTAACTATGCCTTTGGGGGTGGATAAAATAGTAAAACAAGTAATAAGRGGAAGAAAAAAATTAAACCAAACATATATTTTACCTGTCCTATTAAGATCTCTGTTTAGTGTTRTTGTCAGTCTGTTTTCTACTGTTCTATAATTATCTTTTTCATTGAGTCAAAATCTATTATCCTGCTGTGCAACATCTCTCATCCCAAAATCAGCACCTGCCAAGTGTAAACTCTTCTCACTTTCATTGCCTTTAATTTTCATGTCTGAAGATTTCTGAATGTACTGTGGAGTTTTTTAAAGCTAGAACTGAGGTTTGACTGCCAGACTTACATCGTTTAATTATCCCTTTTWCTTCAAAATGTTTAGGAAATATTCCCTGGTCAAAAACCTGACTTCTTTACTGGATCACTATCATTGACAGAGAGCAGCTGTCAGCACTATGATCTAAGGGCTTAGCTCTGAAGTATGAAATTGTCTGCTGGGGAAAGAGTAGAGCAATAAATAGTAGATTAAATGAATAGGGAAGGGAAAAMATCAGAACTCTGACTCATGATCTCAGTAAATCTAGATTGTTTGGGTTTGCGGTTTTTTTTTTGCTTCTGCTTCTGTTCTGAAATTCAGCCCTTTTGATGCAATACTTGTTAATTGAAGGTGAGCTTTGTCTGCTTAGTTCTAGGCACGTGTCCTCCTATGACTGCGCTGCTTTAATAGGTCTCCAGCATGGAGACCAATGACCCAAAGAATAAACTCCAAAAGAAACAGGATTGAATGTAAAACATTATTATTTTCTTGATCAAGAACAAAGATATGGAGGAGATGGTGGTATTTTGCTGGTAGCAAAGTCCTCTTGACTCAGCTTGGGCACATGATCAACAAATTCTGTTTGTTGTTGTTTTTGGCTGTTYGTTTTCTTTGTTTCTCAGTCTTTTATTCTGCACAGTTGTGTGCATTTTGGGGAGTGGTAGGATGTTTGYCCTGTTAATGAATTTAGAAAAGTGATACCTCTCAAGATATGATAATCTTCATTTAGGTTTTCTTGAAATGGTATTTTGGATGATGATATTCTTTGGCAAATGGAARACATCAATGTGCCAGATGATATCCTGGTAGTCACAGGCAGAAATAAATGCAACTTCTTTAGAAGCTGCGGCTTTAAATTGAAATGCTCAGTGCAAGTTCTCTCCTTTTCTGTGAACCTGAATTGTGCAAAATTTTCTTAATATAGAAAAAGGAAAAAGAAAGAAGGACAATCAGTAAAACCTCCCCAGCCCTTCTCAAACTTCAGGCTCATCAATATTTCCTGCCACTCTTCTCCAGAAAACAATGCTTAATTGTTCTGATGGAAATAAATAGAGAAGTGTCCATACCCTTACTGTGAATATAAAAGGATAACAACCAAGCAAGTCAGACCAGTGCACTGTGGTGAGCTGAGCTGCTGCTAAATATAATTCTGTTGGGTTTTGATTTCATTTCCAGAGGATGTTTTTGACAGAAATGCATTAGCACTACGCTTCTAGACTCAAGGCAAATGTTGATAAATAAAAGGATTATTACTGGTCATGCAGTATCTTCTCCTAGACATTTTTTTTCTTCTGAATAGTGTTTCAATGTCACTTAAAGAAAAGTCTGAATAAAAATGCATTTATTTTATACACGTATTTATATAACTAGAACTGTGTATACACATGCACAACTGTAGAAACTTCTTTTTTATTTGGGAGCATGTCTGCATCAGTGAAGCCTTGTCAGAGCTCAGTGAGCTTGTTTAAGGACTGGAAAAAGCACAGCTGAATCAGAGCAGTGCTGTGCTTGTCCATCTTCTTCCTGCTGAGAAGCAGCTCCAGTGAACATCCCTGAGTCCAATAACAAGTTATTATCCCTGTATGGTGCAGGACTGGCTGTGGCTCTGCCAGAGTTACTCAGGACCAGGCTATTTCTRTCTTAAAGGAATTGTAGAGAGCCAAAAAATGCATCAGGTAATTTTTGACTAAAGTCTTGCCTTCTGAGTGGATGTCAGGGAGAATACTCTCCTGAACTGTCCTGTCACTGTGCTCAGGCCTCAGAAAGGAGCTGGTCTCAGGGGATAGGAGTAGCCCATGCTGGATCTTACTGTCACTTCCAGTAAAAGTTATACTTCATGGCACTGGTGGAGCTTATTTTATRYTCKTTTYCTAAAAACTRGCTAAGTTKGTATAAAGTGTATGGAGAACCTAACTGGTATTTTGTGTTAAAATTTTTAGATTTTGAGGTATTCCCCCCACCCTAAATTCCGACACACAATGGAAATTTTTGAAAAAAACATAGTGTGGCACTCACCTGATATTTCTAATAATAATTAATTTTGTGGAAAATGAGAAAAAAAGAATCACATCCTGACTTATTAAGGAAGAGATTGTTGGAGATAGCCTCATAAAATCCCCAACAACCCCTGTTCAATCTGAGCCATAACATTAATATGCTACTTTAGGGCAATGAGGATGATGACTCAGTGAAAGAATCTATATTTTTAAAATAGTTCTTGAAATAAGGACTTTCTTTTAGATCTGTGGCTTACTAAGGTAATGGGAGATTTTTTTTTTCTAAAAAAAGAAGGGCTTAATATAATAAAACTCTCATGACATTATTTTATAACTTTGTCTTGCATCTATACTTCTTCATTACAATCTCTCTCAGAAACTCAAACACCAGTATCATAAATATTTCTTTTCCAACAATATTCTGAGGGATATTTCTAAAAMAATATCAAAGGAGGGAATTGTTATTTATAGAAGTTCATTAAGGTAGAGCCAGGACTAAAAGGTATAATTTATCTCAATTCTGTGAATTAGGTTATTGATGTTCTTCCTCACCAATTCCAATAACATTGATAGAAGCCAATCAATCCATCAGAGACTATAACATAAGTAATGTACCTTAGACCTGTKTTTTCAGCACTAAACTGGAATATTGYTGGTGAAATCAATGGAACAGAATCRATTGCAACAGCAGAGTATTGGGTACATCAGCTTTAGGATGCTTTGCAACCTSTCACRCTCATGATGCTYCCTTTGAACTCAAAGAGAATTCCASCTTCWTGKGGWTAYRAMTCAGTCCTTTCATTTCAGATTTKTATAACTTAGGARCAGTAGAAATTTTAGGARAATGAGGATTAAGAGCTTGGGGAGTTTGCTTATCAGGCACATTAGCAAACATAGCCCATGAGCTSGCAAATGTTGATGGATCATGACATGTTTGGGTTTTTTTGTAYCTTTTGTTATTACAGTGACGGGTAGCAAGCCCCAGGAAGGACAGAAGGAAAGAAATTATTCCTCCTTAGATGTGAGCATTAAAGCATTCCACTCAAGATGCCTTCAAACGCATTCTGACATTACAACAGACCACAACAAGCTCCCAGGTACCACATGAGATTCATGCCAAGAAAAAGCTCCCAGAAAAAAAAAGGTGGGAATAACATTGTTGTAGAAAGGGAAAAAAAGAATTTACACAAAAGAGAGAATGAAAGGACTAAATAAAGGGGAAAGGAGAGGCAAGGGAGAAGGAAAATTTAGCAATGCTGAGGATTAGACTGCAATCTTAATTATTTCTCTGAAATTGCTCCYGCATTGAACTCATGATATATTTATTTATATCACAGAATATTGCACGCAATTACATTCATTAAAATGATCTGGTAGTCTTAGGAGRATAGAGCAGGTTAATATACATCCTTTAATCATGAAAGTGCTTTAAAATGTCTCCAGCATTATATGAGGCAGAAGGTACTGGCAGTTAGGGAACATTTTTTGACAAGCTGAGTGTCTTGACCATGGAGAGATTTTAAACTAAATTCCAGTCTTCTTCCAGAGATAATCATTCTTGGAGAAATTTGCTGAAACCAATCCAACCCAACCCATGGTATATTCTGGTGCTTCAGTGATRGAAATATCCAAAATGTCTTAGTGACATAGAGAATAAGAGACTGGTGAGAAAGAAACACATCAGGTTGTACATCAGTGTATTCTGTGGTCTTTTATTGTATTACTTGGCTCTGCACTTCTTAAAAGTTTAACATATAAATGAATGATTGCTATAATATTACATTTGCAGAAAGAGAATATCCAAATTTGACTGTAGTTTTCCACCTATGAAATACTTTCTGCAAAAGCAGGTGATAAGTTCAAGCTTCTTTAGAACTACCACCACCACCAAAAAAAAAATAAAAAATAAAAAAGCTGAAGAAAAATGAGTGCCATTTCTGAATTCTCAAAATTTTCAACTTGTAAGTGGAAATATCCCAAGGTAATATGTAAGATATGGAGTTGCACAGTTTGCTCTTTTTTTTCTAATGATATGAAGTTTTTGGAGTGATAAAAATATGAATGCTTACCTCGCATTAGATATATGCTACTTTCTGCTGTAGATGCTGACAATTACAAATAATTTCCATTAATGTTGTCATACTKCTCTGGATGGAAATAAGACATATAAGATACATAAACATTTTAAAAGCAAATAATTAATTGTCAAAGTCTATGAAGTTTCTTTGATCATAAATTTGTATATGACATTTTTTCTTTACCTATTTTTTTTSTTTTGATTCAACTCGTCAGTGCTCTGAGAAACTTAGGGGATTTATCTTTATTAACCAATAAGGCTGTGTGAAAAATATTTGTTTCTCATTTCAAACAGTCCTCTTTAGTCATAAATGAGTATAAAGGAAGCATGACAAGCAATTTGCTGCATGGTAGATGATATTAATGATCTGCCACGCTCATGTCTCCTTGTGTGATATGTGGCTATTATTTTTTTTTTTGAGTGACAGATTGCAACAGAGAATGTTTGGTGTCAGTTGTGTCCTGTTATCTAGTTGCTGTTAATAAGAAATGAGGAAAATAACTTTGTTTSCTGTCAAACCCGCACACCGCCGGCATTAGCAGTGTTCCTTTCACAGGGACAGTAGTGAATGCTTAAATACAATGGAATCCAGAATGGATCCCTAAAATGCCTGTCTGTAGATAGACTCTCTTGTGTCTTAAGCCCTCTGCTCCTTGGTAGCTTTAACAACAACTGTTTAACTGGTGATGAGTAAAGAGAAATGCAGTGCAATGTTGGATGTAGTGAGAACAGAATCTCTTAATTTGTCAGCAGTAKTAAAGGATTGTTTAAGAGAGTCTCCATTTGCAGCTCACCTGTGCTGCCTACAGGAGTAACAAACACATGGCATTCAAGCTCTGTAGTTGCTTTTGGACAGTTCTGGGATTGTTTTTGTTTTATTTTTCTCTCTTGGCCCACAGTTTAAWAATTCTTATCAAATCCAGTGAGATGTTTGATATGATGTTTAACATTGTAGGTGTGGTGGAACTGTTAATGGAAGCAGCAGAGACAATTTGAGATTTTGTTAGAGGGGCTGTGATCCCAATTCAGTTAACATGCCAATACCAATAACTCAATRAAGTTATAAGGTATTATCACCAATAAACTACAAAACTGTCATGTTACCAGGTCAATGGAGCTCCATAAATCTTTACCAGACACAGGAGAAGGGAMTCTGCAGAAGGGGCAGTCTGGCAGTGAGTGCTAACACAAAAGCTCCAGTGCTTATAGCTTGCAGTCTGTCACCTTACACTGCCACCTCAGCAGCCCATCACASCACCAGGACAGAGGTGGCTGCTGTGACAGGATGCCATTGTGCCACACGCAACTCTGCTGACCCACATTCACCTCCTCACGAGTAAATTGACACTAGTCTGTACAGCGGCAGCAGTCTGAACTCTCTGGAATCCTAAGCTGGAGTTAAAAGAGTCCTATACCACAGGAAAAAGAAGATATTAAACTGGTCAAAACTGGAGAAACACAGCCAAGATGTTGTTTCATTTTACATCAGAATGCATACTGTGCACTTTTGATTGATAGCACTCTTAAGTGATTAACTAAATATTGGTAATTGATAAAGATGTCACAAAAATGGCACATAAACAAGATTCRGAAAGGGCTGTATCCATGTGCAGACTGTAATCTGTAACGTGCAAAGTTTTGGGCTCTGCTATAGTATGTTGGATATTTTGCTTTTATGATATATTTGCTGAAAAGTTATTTATTCTCTTTAGAGAGCAGATTTATAAAGAAAAAAAAGCTGATGTTGTACACAGATATGCAGCAAATAAAAGCACATCGTTAATCATTATGAGTGCACCTACAGGGCTCAGCCCACGAGACATCTGCATAAAATTGCCCAGATTCTTTCAGCTGAGAGACAGGCACAAAGCAGGGGATACATCTATGAAGTATATTAAGTTAGACTGTTATATATGGAAGGGTCTTACAGTTCAGCTAATGTTACACTTGAGGCTGTTCAGCAGAATATGCCAGCACAATTAATGTCAACACCAGATAACCAGTCACCATAAATATCCTTGGAGGGATTTCTTGTATCTTTTAGGAGAAACCCCATTTAAGAAGTAAAGTTTCSAAATGTATCCCTGCAAATCAGAGGTCAATTCAAYAACCTACCGACCAGCAGGCAAATTTCATCTCTGGTTAAAGGCAAATGTTATCTCCTTTGACAGGAGCAGGCTAGTGGGAAATGAATAAACGGATGTCTTTTTTGCCTGGAACAGACTCTACARTCCATCCTTTCTTTTGTGCTGTGTTTGGCCATTGCCAGCCTGGGCCACGCTATAAACACCAAAACAAGTCCCTTTCACACCACAGAATCTCACCTGTGCCCTTCAGGCTTCACACTTGTGAASCAATTGTCTCCATCACCTTGCTTACACCTCTGCTGTGCAGGGCTGCATCTCTGCTGCTTTGCAGAGATTTGTTCTCATTATTAATGAATCAAACATTGTACAGGAGAGTTTAGAGGATCAGCTGAAGACAGAGATATCTATAGTGTGTTATGATGTGGTGTGAAAACAGCAGAAATCATGTTTAGTGTCTTGAAAGGTGGTGAAGAACAGCAGAAGCAAAGCCTTACCTTGACTTGTTGAAACTCTTCATGTTGGCACTGCTGCCCTGCACAAAACTGAGCAGAATGACTTGCTGATCAGGTTGCACTGAATTTCCCAGCAGCCTGATTCCCTGCATGTCCTGGGTTGCATTTCTCAGCAGCTCTTTTTCCTGCAGCTCTGTGAGAAAAMAGCTGCTTTGCTACTGTCAGAACTTGCTATTGATATTCTCTGTATTGTTACAACCTTTACATTTCCATTTACTTTGCAATCCCAATTAAAGAAGTTGGTAAGAGTTATTCTAAATACACCCAYTCCCCCCAGCCCCACACTGGATACTCAAGAAAGATACTGTGGAAAGGCAAAAAAGTGGAACCCAGCATAAACACATGACCAAAATTTTTCCTTTCCCTGTCTCTTTCTTTTCAATATCCAAGATTCTCTTTCAAGTAGCTGTGATCGAAGCAGCTTTTGCTCACCATGTAATAACTGCAAGATGGTAGTGATTACAACCCACCTCCCAAAACAACRAACTGATTAGAAACCCAACGTCTCTCTACTTTCTTTTTCTTTTGTTGTTTGCTCCTATAACACCCATTTTAGTGCAAGACAGAGGCAATTCTGGTGTTCATCAATAACTGCAACCTGATTGAATTCTAAGAAACTCATATGGATAGTAAAAACTACCTTTGCTCTTGGTTCTTGAAAAAGACAGTTGAGAGTTCAGCAAATTTTAGATTGTCAGTAGTTGCTAAAGTTTTGCAAAAAAGTGTCTGTGTGATTTTGAGGATTTTTTTGTTTGCTTTTTTCTTTTCAAATAGAGTAATACTTAAGAGAAAAATAATCACACTTCATAAAAAGTGAAGTTCCTTTTAGATATTTCAGTCCACAAAATAAATCCGTGTTAGAAACCTATGCAAAGGCCTTAGATGGGACTAAGAARTAAAAATATATATCTGAACCATGCAGGAAGATATGCTGAAGGTGCGCATCTTTTAATTGTTTTATGAAGCATTTTAATTTTTAATGGTTTTAAAAATAATTTTGGAACTGTCTTTGTGCATAATTAATTAAATGCTTCATTAATGATTGAGTCTCTAATGCATTGTGTCTCCTTACCTCTGACAGACACTCAGAGGATTTAATCTCTGAAAGAATTTCTCAGAATGTGTGCTACATACTTTTTAAGAGTCAGTACTTGGCTATTTTAGAATTGGATGATCAGACAGTGTAAAGTCACACTGGACTGGAAGTATTATTTTGAGCTAACATTTCTTTAGCCAGCTTCACAAATTTCAGAAAACAAGAAGGGAAAACAGAAAAATCTCTTTAAATTTTAAGAAAATACTAAAATTACCTCACAAMACTGATTAACAGTGGCATGAAAAGTACTAATCTGTTTCTGGGATTTTGCATTCTTTCACTCGTCATGTGTCTTTTACACCCATTTGTATAATTTAGATAAAACTTGATTGGCTCTAATTTACAAAGTGCTATTGAACTGTAAGTAAGGCRAGGGTTTATTACTCATGGAAAACCTGCTGAAAAGAAATGAAAATGTGACAAAGACCTCTCTTTATACCACTGAAGTGAATATAAAGACTAAACACCTTTTTAGCAGCTGATTCCACAGCGTTATTATCTTGGAACTAGATCAAGCGTGTGAAACAACATTTGTTTATTTAGGTTTTATGCAGCAGTTATTTTGCTTTATTATATTTTTGCCTTATGAGGCACATCAGGTTTATCCTCATAACAGAATGTGTGTTCTAGGTGGTGTCTTTACAGCCCAGGTACTACTCATGATTGGTGAATGATGGAGCGTTTTATCTGTCCCTTCATGAGGTGATGATAAGGATAATTCCCAGATTTCTGGGCAGTTAAGAAGCAAGCAAGTGATGGAAAACAGCTATTTGCTGCATCACAGCTTGCCATCCACCTCCCAAAAGGATTTCTGTAATTTTAACTGACAGACTTGAATATTTCTAATTAACATATTTTTGTATTTAAAACCAAATTATCTTCTTTTCTCTGATTTTCTTTTCACATATTCTGCCATACATATAATTTGTTGGTACAGTCCTCCCAGCTGTAAAGAAAAACAGCTCTACTTTGGCAGGGTTTTGCTGATTTAWATTCACAGTGGACCTGCTACAAGATCTTTGTTTTTAATTTATATTTCTCATTTGTAAATTCAAAAAAGCACCCAAGGACTGTAGCCAAGACTCCAGTCCATTCTGTCACGGACACTGGGCCATGCAGGATTAAATCCATGAAAGGAAAGTGCCTGTCATGTTTTCCATAATGGCTCTGATGGAATTATTCATATTCTTTTACAGTTCATCAAGACAAATACCATGACGATCAATATAATAAGTATCACAACTCTGATACTTTTGTGAATCTTATTTTCACTCTAATTCCAATTATATGCTTCTTGACGATTAGGTCACAGTGCAATGGAAATAGATTTTCATTTGCCTAYATTAGAGACAATTTTAAATCTCATGTTAGTTTGGATTGTATTTCCTGATCAATTATAATTCTTYTGTTTTATTTCACATAGTTACCCCCAGAGGAAAAAAATAATTAAAGCCATTTCAATAATTAAAAGAGTAATTTATTAATATAAAACTTTCAACAGAAAGCTATAGCACCATTGAGAATGGCCAGAGCTGTAGGAAAGTACTTCAGAGTTTTTATTATTTTTATCTTAGTATTTATATTAAAGAATTGACATCAGAGGCAGAAACAGACTAAGGTGAAAGAAAGTAAAAAACATGGTTTTAAGCCATTGTATGGACTTTGTGTTCTTGTTCCTTTCATCCCTGAAACAGATGGGGAAGAATAAAGAATAAAGCTGTTCTGAAAGAGCATATGAATCAGCTAGATATGGGTGCATATTTATTTTAAACATACAGCTACTTGCATAGATCTCAGCCAAAGCTGCAGATAATTAGGGCTGTCAAGAAAAGAAGTTAAAAAAACCCTTAAACCGAGCTCTGAATTTTAAAAGTCTTTCTTCCCCCATGCCCCAATCCCCACCTCCCAGGCTTTTATTCTTCATATTTTAACTGAAATTTTATGGAAATTACAGAAATAATTATTTATTATTTTCAGAACAGTTATATGTATTTGCAATTGGTTCAATACTGTTTGTGAAGTAGACAGGAAATAGAATATTTCAGGAAAACATAGATTTTCTATACAAATATATTTGTTGATGCAAAATTAGGAACATCAACTAATGGAAAACAGAAATGTAAAATGAACTATTTTTCTATGTTCCCCACATACTCCTGGTATTTTTCAAAGTAGAATTTTAAAATTTAGTATTCTGAGAGGATTTTGCATTTTAAAAATAAGTATTTTTTTTTTACCATCATATCTTTGGTGCTAGCCACATATTTTAATTATTCTCCTACCTGAAATTTGGGGTGTAAGTTTGTATTTTAGAGGGAGAATGCAAATCTCTGAGTTATTGACAGCACTTATTGATGATGAAGCCCTTTATTGTTTTAGGACAATGGTTTTCTGTGGTCTAATCTGCTTCAGTTCGTTTGGGTTTTTCTCACTCTGCTTTGACCATGATCCTAATCRTTGAATATAAAATGCACCAGACCAAGATATTTTTTAATATCTGATTTCCTACAAAAACTGAGATTTTCCAGYTCTGTGTAAACCCCAAATTCCTCCTGTGTATCTGAAAATCATACTCTCTTTGGTAAAAGCAAACCCTGCTTTGATGGGCTGCATCCTCTGGCCCACACCCTTCCCAGGGATCACAGGGGCAGCAGATTTTTGGAAAGGCCCTCAGAGTCTGAGATTTGTTCTTGGGGCCAGCAGGAGGGTTGGAAGAGGGAAGGATCAAGCCCAAGAACCTTGAAAAGGCCAAAAGCTGGTGGGGAGGGCTGGTTTGGGCACAGGCTCAGCATGGATGGCTGATGGAGCTGGAATGTGTGGAGAGGAAGAATGGGACACAGAGAGGGAGAGTACACACACTTCCCAGCAGCCAGGGGTTGGTTTTTTTTACCTGGTTGTTCCCTGGGGAGGGTTTTGAGCCAGAATTAATGGTGTGGTTACGGGCTTTGTTCTCAGGGAGGGMTGCTGGGATCCAGAGGCTGGAGGGCACTGAGGACCAGGCTGCCACAATGGGAGCCTCCAGCAGGAGTGAACATTAATCACAACTGCTCAGGCAGTCATTTCCTCAGTCCTCAGCTAGTCTTTCCTATAATCACCAATCAATGCCTGTCACAACTCACTTCACAGGCGGCTGATGATGATTGAGGTTCTGGCAGGTTCAGGAGGTAATAACTGTGATACTCAGGAGTACTCTGATGTCTCATACTTGGAGTGGGCACTTTCCCCTCTAATCTGATTATCCAGGAATCCTGGGATGATATTTCTCTCAGTGCAAGCCTTTAAATAAGCCCAAAAACCTCTGAAAAGGCTTGTGCACACAAAACAATGCTTTCATCACAGAACATGTTCACTGGCTTATTTAAACTTTTGCAGTATTCTCAAAGCAACAGTTTGGTGGGCTGTTTCTGCTTACTTTCTTTTCTCCTCAGATGATTCTCCCAATATCATCTCAACCTCAGCATAAGCTCTGTTTTTTTATAAGTTGCAGTCCTAGGGTTTTATTCATGAGTTTGAATTTAAGTACATGAACAATTTCAATAAAGTTTGCAGAGTGACATTAACCATATGTTTCATTAGATGATTGAATCTTGTTTCATCACYACTGAAGACAGTAATATCCACACAGAATCACAGCTGACCAGATCCATATGAGCAGAGTTCTCCTTCAAGGCAGCAGTTAGAACTGAGATAGTCCCAAGGTCATCCCCAGCCTCCACTCTCTGGTTCTGTGAAGCAGTTTGTGTGAAAACCACACAGAAGGTTTGATGGAACTTGTGATTCACACAGCTGAACTTGGAACCAAATTCATTCAAGGTATTTCATATCCCCTCCTGGATGAGAGGGCACAAATAGTAGGTTAATGCGCGTTATTTAAATAAACTTAACAGGTRTACATGGCTACATTATAGATTGATTCTCATTTTGGATAAAGATGGGAGATGCTGAGGTATGGTTATGTGACAGAATAAAATTATGACAGTAGGGTTGACATTACCTCTCACGTCTGGAACCTTGATAACCAACTTCACCCCAGGATGCTGKATTTGTAGAAAAATGCTTTTGCTTAAACCAGCAAGGCCAGTAAGGGGATGAATGGTTGGCTTGAATGAGGATGGTGAAGAGATCGTGAGTTGGTACCGAGCAGAGCTGAGAAGTGCTCCTGTTTTCTGCAGCCTCAAAATGCTGGCACAGTGTGAATCTGCTATAAAGACACATGAACCATAAAAGGAAGTAGAAAGGTGCCACTCAGAATATTTCAGCTGCCCAAGTATTGCCAAAGTTATCTGTGTGAYTGTATAAATATTGAGGCACCAGCTCTAAAACTGTGCTCTGTTTTGAGCACCGTATTTTGGCAAATGTATGGACCATTTGAAGAATATCCAGAGTTCATCAATAATGATGTAAGACCCTGTAAGCATGACCAGTAAGACAGCTCTGAGAACACAGCTTTTGAATACAGTATGAAGATTTTTTAATTGCTTGATTGAGRGTGAGAAAGAGAGAGATGGATAAGGAACATGATAGTGATCTTCATATATATAAAGCATTGTTGCAAAAGATAAGTGAATAATCTTTCYTTCATGTCCACTGTGGATAGTACAGAAAGTAATGGCCTTTTTAATAGTGGCAAGGGAAATTTAACTTAGACATTAAAAAAAACAACTTTGTAACTGTAAGGATAATTAGATTCTGTAAGAGACTGCCTGGGGAGGCTGCAGAAACTCCATCATCATTAAAGCCTTTAAAGAGCAAGCTGGACAAATGCTCATCTGGAATAACAAAATCTATGGAGGGCAAAAGATGAACAATATGATTGACTGAAGGCCTTTGTAGGTCTATTTTCTACTATTCAGTGATAATTGAAGTATAGAGGATAATATGTACTTGTTAAACTCAAATCAGATAGACTTGACAGAAGAAAAAAATCATATATTGTTTTTTGATAAAACCATGAAAATAAATCACATGGTATGGAAGAACTGTCACATTTGAATAACAAATGTTCCTAATGTAGTTTTTAAAGTTCTTCTACTGTGATGACAGGTGTATTGGGAAATAATACTCAAAAAATAACCGGACAATTGCAAGATTAGGAAAAAGCATGTAAATTCCTTTTGTACTTTTAAACACAATTTTAAACGTATTGGCAACAGTAAGATGAATTAAACAGATTAGAGATCTCTTCATGTTGAGGATTGTAGAAGCAAAAAATTGAGTCTGTTTCTTCCTACAATACTACATTTGCATTATTCCAGATTTCCAGAGCTATAACYGAGATCAGACTTCATTTCCTGATCCTTTAAACACACCATATTCAAATTAAATTAAATATTTTTCAAGAGATTCCCAAGAACATCAACCCAGGAGCAGGAAATACTCTTCCAACTTAGTGGCTTACATGGAACGGGAGATAACTGAAGACACACAATTATTTCCTTGGTCTCACTGGGGTARCCATCACAACTCTGGAAGTGCAAGCCTGCTGTAATCATTAGGGCATGGTTAATGAAAACAGCTCATTATTGTTGTGGAGATACTGTCCTCCAGCAATGCCCTTTAGATTGAAATGTATGCAAATGAAGACTATTTAGTTTAGGAGTTTTACCACACAAACCTTGTAAATACAAAAAATTTAATTACTAAGTGTAATATTTATCATGAGGAGCTGTACTCTCCTCTTTATCCTACCAAGAAAATGAGAAAATACCCCTTTTGAAGTAGATGATTATTTAACAGATGCTTCTGTCCAGTGTTTCCACAAACCTGAGAGATTCCCACCAAGCCAAATGTGCATAGATTCATCCCCTTATCCTGGAGACCATGATACTAGCATCCTTCACATTTTGATAAGGGTCCAGCATTTTTCAGCTTCTGTAAGAGAATTTGCACATCAAYCCAGAAGGAAATAAATTGCTGGGAGAAGAAGTATGGTGTAACAAAACTGCTGTCTGACAGCTTGAGAACAATGAAGTGCTTTCATAAGTAAATGGTGCATATCTCATGATATGTTCTCAGGAGGGTATCATCTGATCTGGCCTGTACAGAGAGGAAATGTTTCAGACAYGAATATTATCCTGCCCATGTGGAGGAGATTTTGAACTGTTGGAATAATCAATCATTTATTGCTTCAGTAGTTCTGATAAATAAATGCAAAAAAATTATTTCTGATAAAGAAATACAGAAAATTATCTGGATGGATCAAAGGGGTTTTTTTTTTGCATGTAAGAAAATCTTGGATGAATAAAAAAAGCTGAAAAAACCCGAACAGTAAACTATATTTAATTTTTAGACACTTGGTTTTGTAAAATAGAAACACTTCATAATATGAAGCTAATTTAATACTGAAAAATCTCCAAGTTTGATTCCTAGAGTAATATAGCCCAGAGTTTTTTGACATTTCAGAAYTTCCTCTGCTTTTGTTTTTACCTTGAAAAATCAGATTGAATTAACAAGAAATACTGATATCACCAGTTTTTCAGCTGCCTTGTCAGTGTGGTCTCATCTTTCAGTTCTGAGCATAATATATAAATAGAAAATGAATAGGAAGCATTTATATTATCACAAGAACCTTCGTTGGTAAATTTAATAAATGCTATTAGATGAGTTGATGTAACTGAGGCAAAACCCCAAGCAGCCAAGATTTCAAGCATACAAACACTTCAGATCTGAAACAGAACTGAAAATAAAGTGCTGTTACTGAGATTTGTGTGTTCTAGTAATATATATTTCTGTTCCGTCAAAATTATTCTTGTTTGTATCCTTGGATTTTCACAACTACAGTGTGACTGCTACTCCAGACATAATATTTTCAGTTGAAACTTATTGCTAGTGCCCCGGAGGTGGGTAAGACTCATACACTGTGGTCTCAGCATTAACCAGGTCATCACCCCTGTTGAGTTACCTGGGCTGACTTTTCTGYCCATGCAAACATGAGAAGGGTGAGGAAAGGCAGATGGTGCTCACTTCTAGGAGTGGGATATTGGTGGGCCAAACATTTTCTGATTCTTACCTTTCTCTTTTTTTCCTTCAGGAATTTCACCTTTCCCGGTCAGTATTTTTCCTCTTGTATCCTAGAACTCCTRATTATCACAGTTGTCTCAAACATTGCAATGCTGTCTGTGTTTGCTTTCCTTATCTTGCATGGCCGCATCTCATGGACTCCCTCACACCTTAGCAACGATTTTCTCAGGAAACTTAGCCAAGGTCACAGAGCTGAGCTGCATCAAACCAGGCTGTGSCTCACAGACAGATGGTCCCCAGGGCTGAACTTTGCAAGGTGACAGTGYGTCCACCTTGCACACAAGCAAAGGAATACATTCCACGGCTGTGTGCATTGCTCTGAAGTCAAAAAACAAGAATGTTTTTGTTTGTCTCTTCAGATCCTCTTTGCTTTGAAGCTGAAGCGCCAGGAAAAAAACAAGGACTTTTCATAAATTTTCATAAAAGCTTCCAAGCATSGTCTCTTTCCCTTATTTCTCAAATCACTGAAAATAAATTAAAAGGGGAAAACACAAAGATAACCGTGTAATGACTCACATTCATTTGGTGATTTTAATCTCTCAGGGCACTTTAAGAAATGTCATAACCACACATATCCATGTCGTCAGTTGTTCTTCAATTTATATTACAAATGTCAGACACGATCCCAGTATTAATCAATATAATTACTACAATGTTTAATTATWCTTTCATACTCAGCCTCACCACTCTTTTAAATCTGGAAAATAATAGCTTGGCATTTTATGTGTGGCAATATTTTTTCTTTTTTTCTGCTAACTGAAGATAACCTTTTCTGGAGCAATCCCACCATAGTACCTGGATTACATAAAAGGTTTTAGAGTCTTTCCCCTGCAATTTTTGAGCTTTATTACCAGYAGTAGAAGGAGGATGACCCTTGCACAGATTATTTTGGGTTCATGTACTACTGTTTGTTCTGCTTAAATCAGCCAGTCAATATTCTGGCATTTGAGGTAGACAGAGACATCTGGGGCAATGCTGCTCGTTTACAGCCCAGGGAGTGCTGCCTTCAGGAGCAAACATCAGTGTGACCTCAAGGTTATGAACCTCTGTGAGTGATTCACAGCCTGCAATAGATAATGCTGTCCAGACTCTCCACAGCTGGATCCTTCAGGAGCTGCCTTCAGCTCTCAGAATCTTTCTCATTGTTTCTGTTTTCTTGGCATCTGCCATGAGAGGATGTATCTCATCTCCCCACAGCGCTCCATACAAATGGGAAATGACAGCAATGCTGAACTGTTTGGAAATGAAAGCATTGTACAGTCCCGCTGCCACTTTAACCCTATAACAGAATTTTTACACACGGTAATAATTCTCCTGAAACTGTTTCATTCATATCCAACAACCAAATCTCTTTCAGAGTTCCCATTTGTTATCTCTGGGTGTGAGTGGGTACACCATAATCTCCTGCTATAAAAACCCCAAATTTTCTCATGTGTGTGGATTCCCTTCTTTGATTCTGGCTCAGTACTGATATAAAGGCATTAAACCACATAAATACAAAGCTCATCACTGATATAAAGATCCAGGGTGCTTCATAAGGCCAATTTCACTGCTCTGTCAGGACAGTAATAACAGCTCGAGTCACTGAGCTCATTTGTGCCCATGCTGATCCCAGCAGTTCTGATCACGCTGATGTGCCACAAGATAGAGCTCACAGGCTCATTACATAAGGATGAAGMGTTTCCCTCAGACCTCTGCTGAACCCAACATCTGTGTTTGTGGATAAATACTCTGTAACTCAGCTCAAACAGGAGCCAGTTGTTGCGACATGACTGAAGACACTGGGACTGATGTATTCGCTTTGGACAACCAAATTATTTCTCTTTTAGATCTGCTGCAAGTTCAAAGTTTTATTTCTTTGTTTTAATTTTGGCCTTTACATGTTAAAMATAAAAACACAGAGAACTGATGTACATGTATGATTGAAGAACAAAAATCCTAATGCGATGATGGTTCACAAAACGGTAAAATGGGCAARCATTTGGCAAAGACCAAAGTATCTCCTAGAAGTGAATATCTTTGAAATGAAACTTTACACAGGGATGAAAACATTCAATTAAAATTGATATTATGAGACCTGCATAAAGAGTCTTGCTTTGGAAACAATCAAGAAATAAAATAGTTCATTTTCCATGAATGTTCTGAGAAAGTGAAGACAGCCGATAAAAGACCAAATACTTGAATATCAGCTTTGCCTGCTTTCCTTTGAAGAAGTGCTACTCTTTGTGATCCATTCATTTCACAGAATGGTACTTGGTAATTTKTTCAGAGAACATTTTTGAAGGAGTGTATATCTAACATTTCCAATTACATCTTGAAGGCTTGGCACAAAGAGGGATGAAAAAGATCTTAAAAATGGGGAAATTAATAAATAATTCTGGCTGCTCTTCCTCCTCCCCCCCTTCTGCCCTCCCTGCATCCCTCCCCTCATTTAACTTATGAACAATCTGATCTCCTGAAATTATTAGGAGGCTTTATTTAGTAACTATGATAATCAGATAACAGGCTCTGAAAATAATAAACCAACTCAAGGATGAGAACCCAGTGTTTGGTACCCAATATCTAAATGACCTCTCAGATTCGTGTATATCTCAGCYGAACAGAATAGTTTGAAGCAAGTGATAAGAGTGAGCAGGAAAGACATTCACTGCTATCATAATCAGGCACTTCATAAAGTAATTAATTAGATAAAGCCATAATGCACCACAGGCAAATACCGGTGTTGAATAAGTATTCACACKCTGTTCGTTCAGACACAATGCTGGGCATTGTATTCTGCTGTGCTGTCATTCAAGAGCCTTGTAATCTATGTAATTGATTCCTGGATTTCATTAGCCAATGCAATATGCTGTGAAAGGGCAAATGTATTTATGGGTTATCTAATCTAGGACAGGAGAAGAAGAGGGAAGACATGAGAGAAATCTTAAAATATGTAAGAGACAGCTGACAGAGAGGAAGGAATAATTTGTTCCCTTCAGTTCTCACTTAGAAAAAGACATAGAGTTTAAATTTCAGCAAGGGAGATTTGGTTTAGATATCTGGGAAACAACTKTGGCAGAGAGAGGAGATTGACTCAAGGGTGTTGAGTCCATGCAACCCTGGAGTCTTCATCTGTATAATCAGTCCTTGTCAGGAATGGTTTCAGAGTAGCCCATCCTGCCATGGGACAAGATGAAGGGCTACACAACTCCTGAAGAAATCTGCCAGTGTAATTTTCTCCTCTGAATTTTCTCTGTTTCAACATGTTACACTTCCCTTTTAGTCTCCACCTCCTCATTCCAGCAGGATATTATTGAAATTACAGAAAATGTGCAATGAAAACAGAATGTGTGCTCTCCCCTCAGCTCTCCCCTGGGTGAATCACATTTTCTTGCATTGCATGTATGAGTTCAAGGTGAGCCCCAGTTCCCATGTGTGATTTGCAGTTACAGCAAACATGTGGGGGCTGTGGTGGAGTGAAGGAATTTCTCAGTCTCAGATGTCCATGAGAAGCCAACCTCACATTTACCTTTCAGGGRCATGTTGCTCAAATGATAAGCTTTACAAAGTTCTAAAAGGATCTTGTTTTTAACAAGTACACTAAAAGCTCCTTTTTGAAGCATGCATTAAACAAAGCTCTCAGCAAGATYGTGTGTCTGAATGGGCACTGTGAAACCTGCAATCTGAAGAAGCCTCAATAACAAATGAAATCCTTTCTGGCTTGGTTTTCTGCACTGGCTTGTGTTTATTCTCTCTGGGAGGTCTTCTCTTTAGCTCTCTGTGTCTGGAATGTAAAAGGGGAAAGAAATTCTGAAGTGAAGGAAGTTTTCTTGGAAAGTTTTCTCTGGATATTTTTAAAGCCCTTAAAAGTTGCTCTTTTTTTTTTTTTTATTTTTTTTCCCTCCCCTTTAGAAGCCTCTGCTTTCTTGAAAATCTCAGCCTTAAAGAATTGTGACAGCACTTTGTGGAAGTTTGAGTATCCTGCATTTCCCTTTCATCACTGTTGCCAGGGCTTCCCACTTGGATCATTTCCTCTGTGCTGTTTGTYATGCCAGGATTCCCACAGCACATCTGTAAATTTGCCACAGAGACAATGGGGGTGAATTCTGGGAAACACAAACCCCCACGGATGGACCACTGGGAGGGTGGGGGATCAAAGCAAGGAGATGTTGCTGCACACTCTGGGGTGAGGGAGATGACATGGGGGATGTGGATCTGCAAGGGCTGGGTCTGGATCACAGCACCACTCCTCCTGAACAATTTCAGACCTGGCTAAAAMATCTTCTTGGTGCACAAAGACCAAGTCAGCTCGTTCTCAAGGAATTTTCCTGTGCAGTTTTAACAGCAAATTGAGTTGGTGTTTGCCTGGGGGTGCTGCCTAATCCCCAGAGGTGCCCTCAACATCATGGTAGAAAATGGACAAAACCATTAAATTTTGAAATACATTGTGAGTGAAATGATGGAAGCTAAGCATTGGGTTGTTTTTTTTTTAAAATAGTCTTTAAAAAGACTCCCAAACTGTTTTCTCATGAGGTACATTTTTGCCAAACTTATTGACATTCATTAAATCCTGACAAGAGCTACAAAGAAACCATTGCTATAATACCATGGCAGCAATGGCTGTGCTCAGAACTGTTTCAGACACCCCACAGAGAGTGTAATAATTTTGTAATCAGAAAACATTTGCACTTGGCTACAAATTTCCTGCAGGCAGCCCCTCAGTCTCTGACAATTGAACCAGACATGCAGATTTCAGACAACTGTAAGAGAGTCACTAGTTGTCCAAAACTATTTCCAAAAATAAGAAAAATTAATCCATGTACAGTAGTTCTCACCTAGGACTCTCTGCCTGTTTGTGTTTTGCATGCTCCCAAAATGTAAATATTAGATAGCTTTCC
The DNA here is from genome assembly GCF_030028575.1 of Malurus melanocephalus. NCBI lineage: Eukaryota > Metazoa > Chordata > Aves > Passeriformes > Maluridae > Malurus > Malurus melanocephalus. The sequence goes on along the minus strand of NW_026623274.1, from coordinate 1,791,334 downwards.
CCTGTTCAGAGTTTCTGCCTTCTATATAAATATTGTTGTATAAACCTCAGATCAGCAATTCCCCCTTTTATTGTCTCTTCAATGAAGAGTGCTATAAAATCACGAGGCTGGATAGCCTCTCGTGCAAAGCCTATTCTGGCTACTGATTTTGGTGAGCAGTGTGGTTTTCCAGGGGCTAATAAGGCTGAACCTCCCTGTGTATCACTTATGTACMTCTACACTCCTGGCAACAGTCCTTTGTCCTGTCACATTTCATTGACTCCAGCATTGGTCCAGATGACACTAATGATGTCCAAAGTCGGGAGGATGCTGTTAATAAATGTGGTCCAGAGGCCTGGGATGTGTGTGACCTTTATCTTTCAAATGACCTGTGCAAATTCAGTCCAGTCAATACACCTAGATAGATTGCTGTGTTTCCAGGGCTATGAAATTAGGTTAGAAAATTCCAGGGCAAGAGRAACTGATGGGATTGCCTGTCTGAAACTGGCCATTGCTGCAATTTGTCTGTAGGGACTCTCTGACGTGATACCYGGATCCATCACACCTAAACATGAATGGATGAGGACGTCGTTGCCTGCTGATTAAAAATYTGAAGTGTGTATTATTCCCTGTGTCCTAGGTTTTATCTTAATGTGGTTACTCAGAGTTTCATTAAAACAGAATATAGACATAACCCTGAGAAAATCTCTGTCCTACTGCAGATGGATGCCAGGCATGATATCTGAAGGCATCTGTGGCTGTACTATGAGATTCCATGAGTTTTGGCAGAATCCCACTTGAAAGAGCATCCAACACCTCAAGAAAAACATGCATTGCCTTGAAAAATCTTAGAAAGAAGAATACACTTTTACTCCACTGCAACAYGTGTGAGACAGAGCCATAAAGCCCATCCAATTCATGGTCGTATTTGCCCCAAAACCAGGTGCATTTCACGGGTGTTTTTCAAAGCTGATATCTGGAGATAACTTCTGTTTTCCTACAGTTTAACAYGGACTATTTAACACAGAAAATAAAGTAGGGATGGATCTGACTTTTTTCAAACACATCCATCTTTCCAGTGGCTCCCTTACAGAAACCATATTGATTAGCTTCCTTCAATAGCTGTAAGAAAATGAGAACAGATGKTTGATTGTTCTCAGACCAGGAGTGCTGGTAGCCTCAGACAGAGACTCCGAAAGGGTCAATTTTGGATGCCTAGGGAAAARCCATTACAAGCCAGACAGTACAGATCCTTTCCCTGGTTATGTAGTCTCTGTGTTTTATCCTGSTCCCCATCTAGTGAACAGTCATTCRTAGATTTTCTGGGATAATTACTACATTTAAAACTTGATAGCTACTCATAGATTTGATTTAAATGTTGGTGGCTTATTTAAGACTATACCTAAATAACAAGAAAAAATAAATCCACTAACACGTGTTTGAAATTTTAATACAAAAAAATTCTGAGAAGATGGGGTGATGATGTCATTTTTAATATTCATGTTAAAATGGTGCCACATTTACTTTTGGAAACACTTGGGCAGCAGAGCGTAGCTGGAGAAAAATGCTCATGAATAGCAAATATTAAGCTCAAATGCTTGAACATTCCCTGAAGACAGGTTCCAGGTTGTCTATTCCATTTTGTCATTTGCAGCTCCTTCTCTAGCTRTACACAGTATAAATCAGCCAAAAGCGAAGGAGTCAGCAGTAAGAAAATTGAAATAGGCCAACACCAAAATTCACACTGCAGCACATCATTCACTAAATGATAAAAATACAAGAATAGTGTCAGGAGTGAAAAYATACAGGAAACAAGAAACTAATTCACAAATATGGTCTATAAACAACAAAAGAAAGGGATGGTTTTACTTTGACAATCATCTGGGAGTGATCAGAATGTTAGCTTCCATTTTACCATTTTCATGGAAAGGTGACAAAATTAAATACTAGTACAACTTAAACTGTAAGTGTTAACTTGTCAAAATCACCCAGAGTGGTGTCAAAACTCCACATCCTTTCTAAAGGGCATTTAGCTCCCATCACTTGAGCAGGTCCATCCTCACCTGGGCAGTGAGTCTGTGTGTGCTAATTTGGCTGCTCAAATTCATGTGCACACACCCCCACTGTATTTTTGCAAATTCATCTTTCATCTTTGCTTTGCAAACACGTTTCTTAGATTTCCTGGGACAAAGGACTCATGCAAATAGCTATCACTGATCACAAAAAAGTTCTGCAGATGGATGAATGTAGCTCAGTAAGGATCCTACAGGGCAGAAATTGATGGAAATGATTGATCCATAGACAGAGATCGATGCAGAAACAGTTAAGAAGTCTGATGTAACTTTCCAATCTTCAATCTCATTTAAACATGAGATCTGCCCTCTCAAGACACTCTTTGAAAAGCCTCACATGTAACATTGATCTCATGAGAGCTGTCCTCTACATGCTAGCACATTTCACTCCAGTTTTCAAAAAATGTTGTATATAACATAAAAATTATCAAATAATATTTGATTAGTTAACTTCTGGGATGGKCACATTAACAATACATGAGAATTTAAATAGTATTTGSATAGAAATTGCCTACCTATACCATSTCTTTTTATAATGTTAAATTTTTACATTTTAATGTAAATGCAGAAAAGAGATGTCTTTTTAGAGGGTAAGCTCACTTCTTCCTTTTAAATATCCTTTGATACACACAAACAGCCAGTAATCAGTTATGTCATTGTCTTTCTTCAGATGCAGATTAATRGGTGTAGAACAAAATCAAGGACTTCCAATAACTGGCATTTTCTCGTGCCTCCTCCAGTAATAATCTGATCCTGTCAGAGAATATCAGCGAAAGAGAAGGAAGCAGAAAAGCAGTGAATGAGATTGCTCAATATTAGGTTAAACAGGTTTCAAAGTGCAACTGATGCCAGAGAGATCTTAAATAAACAGTATTTTCCTGATGATTTTAAAGAATAAAGTGTGTTTTCCCTCAGTAAGATAACAGGAAATGGTAAACAGCATTGATCACATAAAACATGTCTCAAGATATAAGGAAACAGCAAAATGCTTTCAAGAATAAATTATAACRGTGTCCAATTATGAAGGTCATGGTGGTAAAAATAAATAAAAGCAATTACAGGGAAAGTAAATTAAGGGTGTCAGGGGAAATAATATTTTATTTATTTAAACAAGCTGGCTATATAAACAAACAGTTTTTCAATTCCAGGAATGCTATAAATTTTATCATCTTAAATTCATCCAGGTTACTGCATTCTGTCACTGGAATGAAATATTAACAATAGAATCAAAATTCTAGTTAGTCTCCATTCAACCCCAAACTTTAATAGAAATAACCTGTAGAATTTGACTGAGTGTGATATTGCCAGAGAAGCCTTGAATTTAAACTGTCTGGATAAGGAAAATTGCACGGTTTGTGAAGGCAGCTCTGAATAAAATGGAAATTCTGCTTCTATCCCATTTAGCTGTCAAAAGGCCACTTCTAATACTTTCATAAAGGTGTTGCATACAGAGCAACGATAGAAGTCTAGAAAAAAAACCCCAACATAATTCCAAAGCAAATAACTAAAAGATAGCAACTAGAAAAACTATTTTGATTTCTAATTTCCTTTGGTTTTAGTTTAATTTGTGTGTGTGTCTGTGTTATTTCTTGATGASACTTCAAAATGTTTTAAAAACGTGATGAAGATTTATTCCAATTGATTAGTAGATTGCAGCAAGGTTATTAAACACATTCATTTTACTTCAGATTTTAAACTGGGAAACAGTAGAGAAAAAACAGAGTGACGTGTAAATGAATTAAATGTAAAAAAAATCCACTGTTGAAGTTGCGGAGAAACTTTCATCAAAATAGATTAAAAGCTATAATCAGAAGCTCTGGATAAAGCTGAAATGAAGTTTGGAATTTTTACAGGATAAGGGAAAAATTAATGTCTCCTTCCTAGCAAAAATGCTGCTTCTTGGAGTCACACTTGCAGAGAACATTATGATCACATACTGAGAATAATTTCACATTAAAGACACAGCTGGCAAGAACCTAGTGACGAGAAAAATTCAGGAAAACTTTTTTTTTCCTTCTTTTTTTTCTCTGCAGCCCTACATGGGATGCAATCCATTACCTGTCTGCACTTCATTTGATCAAAGCGTGGAAAGAATGAGCATCCAACATCTGCTTCTGAAGATGTGAAGCCCAGAATRGACTCCACTCCTCGGTGACCTCGTGTGTAAGACACAACAGGGTGTTCATGCTGCTGCTGGAATGAGCAGGGCCATTTTTCCTCATTGTGATGCTGCATTTTGGCCCACGCTGATCCTACTCTGTGCACTGCAGAGACTGTAACAGACACACACAGAGACACAGAAAGGGCTGAGAAGGAYGTCAGTGTTCACTCAAAATAAGAGAAGTTTCTCAGTGTCAGATATTGACCTCGCTCATTGCCGCTTTCCGCACGCTCCCTGAGGAGATTTCCTGTTTCTTCCTTCTCGCTGGACAGTGGGTGTCAGAGGAGATGGCAGTGCTGTCATCCTTCTGTCCCTTCCCAGGATCACAGAACACTTGAATAAAAATGCTCAGTATACTCACACAAACCTTTCTTCAGAACCTGGCTTGTGCCCCTCTTCAAAGCAGTTACTTTACACCATGGCTGAGCAACAATCAGGAGTGGCATACACACTGATTTGGAGCACAATATGTGCATATTTGTAGACTGTTGGAATATTCCTGAGGTGCCCTGGCTTTCAAGAAAAAAAACTCTTCAGGGTACAAAAGCAAAAGAGAAAACTTCAGTGAAGGAAAAAGAAAAAAAAAAAAAAAGGATTTCCTTCCATAAGGGAAGGTTTCTGTTTTTACAAGAACACAAATAGAAATCTGCATTCTGGAAGGGAGGAGTTTAATGTCCTGAAGGGAGGAGCAGGAGTTGAGTACTGGAGCTGTGAGGGAAACAAATCAATGGCCATACCCRCTGTGCTGGGGGCTTCAGTGACATGGGAGGGAGCCAAACCTTTTGGAGCCTTTATTTCTGAACAGTGACTTCCCCTCCTAGGCAGGGACATTCAGCCAGAGCTGTTTGGGTGTGTCTGTGCTGTCTGGGCAGGTTCTCAGGGTGTGGATTCATCCCCAGCCAGTTCCTGACCCATCCTTCACCAGGGAAATGTTTCAGCTTTCATTTCTTGTAGAACTGGGAGAAAGTATCTTTTGAAGGAACTGKCTGTCAATCTGGCTTGGGTGCAATGCTCACAGGTTCCTGGAAACGGTAGTTTACAGTAGGTTTGCTATTATTATGGTGGCATCATACCCTCTTCTATAGTGAATATGACATCTCACAGTAACAAGAACAGTAAATGTGATGGGATCTCATCTGCCAGCCTGGTATGGATATGATTTGTGTACAAATTGGGTAAAAACATGCTAAACTGAAACAGAATATTTCACTGAGAGAGGGAGACTGATCTACTTGCATGGATTGTTGCCTCCTTCATCAGGTAAAGGCAAGAATTAATTCATTAATTCTGTTTCACTACAGCGGGCACACTTGCAAGTTAGAGACAAAGAACTGTTATAGTCAGAAATAGACAGCAGGAAATAGTGGGACACACTATAAGCAATATTAAAGGAAAAAAGGAAGGAAAAGTAGTCCAGTCCTTTTTCAGCAAAATTCTTAATTGTGTGCACTGTAAGTGTGTGAACCGTTCTGCTGACATCAGTGAAGTCAATCCTGCTCTTTCTCTCACCATTTCGTGGAATGGGATCCAAAAAGATAGCGAGCAACAAAGCTTGATTCAGGATATTTTGGAGGGAAGATAACAGTCGTCTTATACCTTACAATAATTAGCAATAACARTAGATTTCTCTTTCCATAGCAAAGATTGTTCCAAATCCATCAAGGGATTAAAAATATCATTATTTTGCTGTCACTTTTCTGCTAGGCCCCTTTCCTTCTAGTTGACAACTGAGATAACAGACAAGGAGACTATCCTCATACAGTTTTCCTTTCCTTTAGAATGATCTGTGACAGTTTCCACTAGTGACAGGCAGGGTTAAAGCAGCCTTTGCTTCTCAAGTTCAGCCTCAGAATAGGCAYGCTTCTATTTCCTTGACCTGCATTATTTTACAGAACACTTGTGAGACTTAGGAGAAAATAAAAACTCAGCTCACCTCCCAGACTATAAAGGACACGCAAGAGGGATTCATACAGGACAGAGACTACTGAGAAGCAGCAGGCAGAGAAGCAAACAAACAAACAAAACCTCAAGTCAAAGCAGCAGCCTCAGCAGGTCACTAAGAGGGGAGGTTTTGCTTCCCTGCTTTCTTGAAGCAGTCAAGTCCTRGAGCAGTTCTCTGTGTCCCAATTAAATTGCAGACAGCTGGTTACATCCCTGAGCACTGGGAGGAGGCAGTTGCTGTGAAAGCAGTGAAGAAGCAGAATTTGAAGGAGAAAAGCAGTACTGTGCTCATTCAGGGGTCATCTGCATGTGGGCAGCAGACCCAGGAAAACTTTCACAAGGGATTTATTCTGTTTTGACAAGGGTGCTTCAATACTGATGTTTCTGAATACTTAATGGATAAGGGAGAAAATATTCATGGAAGGGATCGTTAAAGAGGTTGCAGCGTTATGGGATCCTAATTACATTCAAGCAAAACCCACATTTTGTTAGGGCTGCTCGAGGTCAGCACATCCCTCCTTTGTTTGGGAAGGACTGAACGTATTCCAGAGTGTGCAATAACACTGACCATGGCCCAGGGACCACACTCTGCCTTTTGCTTTGGTGTGTGCTCTGCTGGGCCCTGGCCTCTTGTGTGTCGAGCCCTAGGATGAGTTCATTTTGCATGGGGAGCTGCTAACAGAAAATGTCTAGTATAAATTGACCCTGAGTTTCACTATGTTCCTTAAATTTTAATCTGCCTCAGCTTCAAGAACAAAGAGGGAGGCTTGATCTCATTCTTCTGGAGTTTTAGTTCGTGGGTCAAATTTTTTTCAAAGATTCTTCGTAGCAGAAGACTATTACCCCTAACACCTGTAGAGTCAGYGAGGAGAAACCAAAGGTAATTTTCCCATCTAAAATTTATATTTCTTTCTAAAGAGCACTGTCTTTTCCTAAAGGCCTACACTGATATATTTTCCTTCAGTATCTACTCTACTGAGCATATGTTTTTTTTTTWATTTACTGACAGAAAATGACAGAAGTTTTTGCACTAGTGACTGTGTACCAGGTAAGCTACAAAAACAATCCTCATGGAGATAGGCCTACAAATTTTCACAGAGACATAAAGAAGTCAGTCTTATAGACTCTAAAAGTTTATCTTTAAACCTAGTAGTCAAATACAATGTTTGACCACTTAAAGCACTGCATGGGAGCATCTCAACATATTGAAGTTGAAAGTAAAAATTTCTAGCTTAGAATGTTAAGTAAGTTTTAAAAGGACAAGCTAGCAGGACTGTACCTCTTAAATATCCACAGACCACTTTCAAGAATGAATTTGTAATGTTCATGAGGTTTGAGTTTAGAAGATTTGGAGTAGATGCCTGAACCTGTGTTGCTCAGCAGACGGCCTGAATAGCGTGATGACCACTCTGCGCTGTGGGCAAGCCCTCCCCATCTCKCCTCTTGCATCTGTTTCAGTTTACCTCACTAATTAAACATTCATTGGACAAGAAAGAGGTTAGGGAAGTCAAGCATGCAAGAGGAAAGCCAAGTTACTGCTCCAATGGTCATTTAATTAGTTAAACAAAGTTGGACAGTTTCAAAGGACACAGCTGAGAAGATGTAATAAGTTGTTGACTCAGATATTCTGCTGGAGAGACAGAAAACTTCTGTCAAAGTCTCTTGTCCATAATAAGCAGCCTGAGGACAGAAAGTGGATCCTTTGCAGATGGATATCCTAACCACTGCTAGGATACTTATTCACTTATGGAGACACAACYTGGGAGAAGAGGATTTCACTGGATTTATGAAATCAAATCTGCTTGGAGAGCTGGCTGGGAAATGAAAAGTTTGTCCCATGCAATYGCCAATTGCATTTTCTTGGTAGGCTGAGATTCTCATGTGGATGGAAATGGAGACTCTCAGCAGCGCTTCCCTTCCAGTGCTTGTTTGTAAATCTTATTGAAATTCAGCACAGGGTGGTTTGGAATGTGTTGATAAAATGCCTTGGGAAGGCTGTACAGGGATATTCTGATGAGGACTGTAGTAGAAAGGAAAGGAAAGGACGTCTTGTTGCTCTTTATAACACATAATACTGGGGTGCTTTTCTTATGGATTTAAAACCTCCTAAAGGCTTTTTCCTCTAAGAGATTCATCACCTGTTCAATCATTTACACTCTGGTTAACAGTGCTTCAGTATCATCTAAATGCTATAAAAATTGCTCTGGTTTAGTAAAGTATCTCACAGTTTGATTTATCTTCGCAAGTCTCTTCTCACATATTTTCCCAGCCTACCAAGGAGGCATGCAGCGAGGTTCCCAGAGTTGTTTCAAAGCACTAAATCTCCAGCATTGGATATTCTGAGGGAAYAGGTAAAAAATCTGTCACATTTAGATTGTGGGATTTGTGTGTGCATGAAAGGGAATGACATACAGAAGTGAGAAATGACATTTTCTGCTGATGCAAAGATGAGGCATGAGATCTTAAGTGGAAGTAATACTGTTGTTACTGTAGGGGTAGTAACCTCAAGAAAGCCCAGTTATATTTTACCCACTGCAAGAGAGAAAGTGGTTTAAAGTAGCTGACCCATTGCTACAGAAACGTCTTAGACTCCCATCAGCCAGAACATTGTATTCCTTTAGCAATCAGCAGTTTTATTATAAGATTTTTTTCTGACTTCTCTGCTCTTAAATATCTATCAGACTCTGGAGGATGCTGGAAACTGAATGACCAAACTGATGAGAGAATAAAGCATTGAAGGAGGGCTGAAMAATAGTAATGGCCTTGTGAGCTTTTCCCTTCTATATCATTGATTTTGTTGTAACTTGGAAGAGACAAAAAATTGTTGCTGAACATTTAGTTGCATTGGCAAGACACCTTGAGCATTTTCAGTYTATTTCTATCTATTAGAAATGAGAYGCCCCTTTGTCAAAACCAACATTTCAGCTTGCACCACCTGCAGAAACCATGATGCATCAGAACTGGATTCTCACCCTTGGAGGTAAGGCTTTTAGGAGACTGGGAAAACAGGATTTTAAAAGCCTTGAGGCATCKATTCTGTTAAAATGGGCAGTCCAATTCTGTGCTTTACCTGGGAACTGTTGTTAAAAAAAAAAAAATCAAATGCGTCTTTAAAAAAATGATGTAAACCAAATCATCTTTATTTGCTTAAAATCATCATGAAGATCTAAGGAGTGGTTTGTATTATTCAGCTTTATTCTTCACACATTTCTGTTTTTTAATGTGCTTGCTTAAAGATAAAATTATTTTTATTAATGAGACCACTGGGCAAAAGGTGRGTGACACAGGGGAACACATACTGTGACAGAGAAAATTTCTAATATATAAGGCAGGGGTGCGTTCTCAAAGTAAAGACCAAACTGTGAAACAATGAATATGAATATTTTGTGTGACTGGAGTAGGATAATTTCAGTGATATTTCCACCAGCCACATCAGAGCATTAGGCAAGTAGGAAAGTGCTTTTTGACTGAAGTAACTCTGGACAAGGAGTTTCCATTCCAAGGGGTTTTCATCTCCCCTCACCCCCATGCATTAATGCATGAATGTGTCCAGGCAGTGCTGGATGTGTCTGATCCCATCGCCTCCCGCTGTTTGACAGCCCCAAACCCTGCCCTCTGCCCTGAGCTGCCTCCAGACTCTGTGAGCTCTGGCAGCTCCTCGGGGGCTCTGCTGGGAGGAACCTGAGAGCCTGAGTGAAGCACTGAGAAAACGCTGCCACAARCTGCTGAGCTTGTCACGCTGCCACAGAGGTCACCAAATGCTTTAATGGTCATCTCCCCAATGCTGTTGCTGATTCATCCATGCCTCTCTACCCTTGGAAATCTATCTACTTTTAAAAYTAATTGTTTTTCCCTACTTCACTGTTCACTCAGTCTGCTATGTTTTTTATTCTTCATGAAATGGTTATTTTTCTTTTTCCCCATGTTTCCCATTTTACAGGGTCACATATGCATTTTTTTGTCAGTCTTTCTCAAAATAATGCATACCCTTATTGATACATCATCATCATCAGGTTCATTAATATTGTTATTATTACTGTTGTGGATCGGATAATTTTGACCAATTTTGATAAGAAATAACAGCATGGCTCATGCTTTTCCAGTCCCCTTTATTTTGCTTGAAGGAAAAATCTATATCTGGTATTTATTATTTCTCTATATAGCAGACACAACTGCAGAGTATTTTATTTTTCTTCTCACTCTTTTTCCTGAGATGAAAACTTAGCAAAGTCAGCATCTGTGAACTGTGCTTCAGTCTTTGAAGGGCCTTCAGGACCAGGCACCCTAAGGAAACAGAAGAAATCCTGCAGTTTAGGTCTGTTTTAAAATGCCTTCATCTCCACGTGATGCTCCCTTCGTGAGCCCAGAGAAAGGAAGCTGTTTATTACTGCACCTTGCTAATAGGAATACAAATAGATTATAAAAGAATTTTAGAGCCCAYATTTGTCCTTCATAATTTTAGGAAGATGATTGCAGCAATTGTGTCAGAGGTGAAATCCAGCTGGATTCCTTTTGCAGTGCTGAGGAGGAGATGGGCATCTGGGTCAGGATTGGGATTGAGCATCTCATCCTCTCACAGCCCTCGCTCACCCTTCACACCCTGATAAAATYAGAGCTTCCACAAAGTTTGGGATGGGGTGTAAGAGAAGCCACGGTACATCTCAGAGTGAGGGAGCTCTGCTGTACTGTGGAGGAGTTGGTTTTAAGTATGGTCTTTGATTGTGAGCAGATTCTAGAGGTGTTTTCTGTATCCTGGGAAGAGTATCAATTATGGATTTGCAGAGCTGCTCYCTTGTAAAGCCTGTGCAATCACCTATAAAAAGGCCTTGATTYAAGGTCTTTCTCTGCACCTGGGAAAACACAAGTTTACCATCCCACACACCTGTAAATGCTCTGGTGGGTAAATCTGCTGCAAACGTAGGCAGAGGAAAGAGAAAACTTTCTGCCAGTACAAAGCAAGGAAAAAAAACCCTAAAACCTCGTATTCTTAAATTTAGTGTAATTTGGATTTAATTTTTGGGTTTGCACTAATAGACAAAGAAAGGACATTTTCCATCTGGCACTATGATTACCTGGCAAATTTTCTCTTCTAGTACTTCTAATTCAGTTACTCAGTCTTCAACTGTGTTATGAAAACTCAGAATTTCATAAGAAAAAGAAAATATGGAAGGATGACAGTGCTACTGAAAAGATGGGAGGACACCAGGGATTTAGCTTCAGGCACAATGAAAACTTGGTACTGGGAAAGCTGTGAAATGTACCCAATTAACTGGTCTGTAAGAAAGCCTCTTCTCTTGCCTTTTACAGGAGAAGCAWTTGCACCTGTGGCAAGAAACCTATTTCCCCTTAATGGGGGTGTGGCTTTTAAATKCTTCTCACATGATTAATTTCCCTTCACTCAGGGTTCTGGGTAATGCTGATGACAAAGACTTTGTGAATCATGTTAATTAAAAATAAGGGGGAAAAAAAGGCAGCTTCTTCTTTCTTCTATGTGCTATTTACAGAAAAAGGTAAAATGATTATTATTGCAGGTGATTTAGCTGCATGCTTGTATAACTGTYCAAGGAAGAAATACAGAGTTTTAAAGTGAAATAACAATGGGAAGAAGTTTTGTTCCATGCAAGGCAATGGTATAGGAATTTAGAAAMGTTAGGGCTGATTAAGTAAAAAGAAAGGGTGGAAAAGTAAAGAAACTGAATAGTGGGGGAGAAGGTGGTAAATAGGCTTTTGGAGGTGGTAGTTGATGTAAAAATGACTTTCTACATGGGAAAACTTCATACTTACAGAAATCTTTAAATCCTTCTATGAAATGTTATCAAGAARCCGTGAAGCTTAAAGGAAAGGAGAAGGAATAGATCCTAGAAGCACAAAAAATCATTTTCAGGAACCATAAGAGTAGAAAATAAATTGTAACTTTTCAAAGAGAACAAGTCTGGAATGTCACCCTGAGACCTAAAAGATTTTAAAATGAAATCTACATTCATAGACTTCTAGCTATTATCCTGTAAATGTAAAGACGAGTCTCAGCTGAGTTCCTATTGCAAAGTCCCCAAWGCTTTTTGTGCCTTGTTAATTACCTTGGCATCTTTGTGTGCRTTTGGAATACAGCACTTAATGAGCAGATCATATGAGCAGCTGCCTTTTATTTAAGGCATGTGGTTGCAGATCAGATCTTAATTATGTTTCTGTATGAAAGAACAAACTACAAACAAGGTTATGTCTCGCCAGCTTCTATGGGGGAAGAAAATGGGGGGTGGGAGTGGCATTCTGCAGCCTTTCTGAATGGAATTTCAGACGATGTTGCTAACTCCTTTTTGTTATTGTTTTCAGAACACGTGCATGTTTTCCTAAGGCCCAAGATCCTGGAGTCAGGTGAGACTATTCATTTCATTTCTGAGTGTAGAATGTGGATCATGCTAGGCTTGAATTGGCAGGTATCATTCCTGTTTGCTGGGAAAGAGCAGTCTTTCTTTTTATTACATTTTCTAAGTGAAAGGTTAATCTTAATTGATGTATAGGACTTCGATAAAATACATAGGAATGCTTTGGATATAAGCAGAATGTGTTGGATGGTTATAATCAGCCTCTCTATCRTCAACARTTTATRCTAGCTGCTGAAATATGAATTTTTCAGCTCTTCTCACTAATCAGTGACTTAGGCAAAAGTGTAACCATTTTAATGGTTATTTGTTTTTTTAATAATTGATGTGTATTTTTTCAGTAATTTTATTTGGARTTGGCGTTTAGGAATAAAAACCTTGAGAGGACAGGATCAACAAAACAGAGAAAAATGGATGAGTGAAAATCAGCCAGCAGAKGATTATTCCCCACCTCCAGGGAATGTGTGATCTATATTAAAGTCTTTGACTCTCAGATATAGAGTAACAATTAAATTTAAGTAAATAAACCCAAGCTAACTAAGAATTACTGAAATACTCTCGTTCATAAAAGCTTATGTTCCTCAGGCATTTTGGCGTTGTCATTCAACTCAAGTGACAGACAMTGTGGCTTTTACAGAGTATTTAACTGCAGTGATCTGCAGATATTTTAAAATTTGGTGGTTTTTTCACTGCTGTTTTCATTTAGTGCTGTCTGTTGAGATGTGATGTTTTTAGGACAAAGATGTACTATGGTATATACAGGAAGAACCCCCATAAGAGGGAGTATAGTGAAACTGGAATGAGAAGATTTAGTAGGTCCTGTGGCAACTTCTCTTGCTAGCTTTGAAAAATGTTTCTTTGCGCCACTCAAAAATGAACTTTTCCTTATTATCCGCCTTTCTGGGAGGCAGATCACAGCTGTTCTCTTTAAAACTGGGAGATCTCTGCCAAATTTCATCAGTTGAGGATGTGGCTGATGYTCTGTCAGTATCTTTGTTGGGAGAAGACACCCTTATGCTCTCTCTGCGAGGTGGGAGGTATTGCTGGAACCAGCTCTCGGCGGTGCAATGTCAAATTCTCAAAATGTCAGATTTATTTGTGCATGTGATGGTGTAATTTGGCTTCCCGCTGTGCAAATGAGAGGATTAATTTCCATAATATAGAAATTAGCAGTGCAGTTGATATTTCTCTATCTCTCAGTACAAATTAGCAGCTGGGGATGACAGCAGCCAGCTCGGCCTCCTTTTCGTCCTCCTTCCAAAGATCCATCAATGAAGACACTTGCCCCAATTAAATAATGCTCAGTGCCAAATTGGTGTTATCTCCTCCTGCTCCATTTCAGTCTTTGCTTGTCTGGCTCTGAGGTTTCTGGTGTTTTCARTAAGCCAGGCTGTGACTGCCCTTCCCTGAGCAAAAGCAGAGAGGGTGCAGGGCTGCAGCACCTGAGGCTGAGTGCTGTGTGTGATGCACAGGACAGCGAACCCTGTGCTGGCACAGAGGTGCAGGGTCCCCYCTGCAGACTCTGCTGTGGAGAGGATATTTGGGGTCAATCATATTTTAAGACATCTGTAAAAAGCCCTTGCCTCTGTTAGAGCCCTTGTAACCCTTTTGGTAGATTCAACGATATGATGTACTTGGCTGAAGACATAACAAATGCTTTGAGCTCCCATTTGCTGAAAAAAATCTTCTTGCTATTGTGCAACAGGACCTAGAATCTTATCTGGAACCTCTTGAGCCATCCCACTGCTGAGTATTTGAGAAAAGCCTGAAGTGTTGTCTGTCAGCTGTTAGACATGGGAAGCTAACTAAGAATATGTTGTCCAGTTTGGAATCTCAAACACATCAGGAAGGCTGTGGAAAGGAGACTCATACTTTCCCAYTTCTTTTCCTTCAGCCAGATCAGCTCTGGAATTTTACTTGACTAAGAAAGTAACAGTTTCTGTTGACATTAATTGTAGTGACTCACATAAGGCAGATTACAGGGTCTGGATTATACTTTTTAAACTAGCAAAAGTACTTAGATGGATTCAGAAGCTTGTGTGTGACAGTAATTCTTCAAGGCTAAAGAGTCGTTTTAGAACATAAGGTTTTATTGGGACCTAATCTCAAAACACTAGGATGAGCTTGGGCTTCTCCATTGAGTTAGAGGCATTTTTCCCAGAAGTTTCAGAAAGTGTGAAAAACATCTGAATTTGTCTTTTTAGCTCTTAATTGTTCCATGAAACATCACAAGCTCTGCATTATTCCTGTTATAAGTAATCAAACCCAAAAGAGGTGTGAAAATTAAAGCACTGATAGAAGTTATCATCCCATTCCCTGATAGTGAAACCACCTGGGATTCAATCCTATTTGATGAAATAATAATTGAATGCACCAGATTAAAGAAAATGCCCCTGTGATTTTAATTTCTTCCTTGGCTGAGCATATCTATGATGATATATAAATATAAAGCATAGTGTGATTTTAAGCTCAACTAGGAAATAGAACAGCACAATTCAGTTAAACTGAATTCTACATTCTTACAGGAAATCTTTGATCTGCCAGGCTGTTTTTTTCTTTTCCAAGCAGGACTAAATGAGATTTTATAAACTTGGTAGACAGGGGAAGACAGTGGCTCTTAGGGATGACAAAGATCCCAGACACTTCTAAAATCATAGCGCAGTGGAAGCAGGAACATGGCCCCTCCAGCTTTTGCAGAATCTCTCTTACTCCAAATTGTGACTCCCAGTTTCCCTCTGTCTTTTACCAACATTAAAAATCTCCACAAGTGCAGCTGTGTGCAGTTGTCCCATAAGCTTCCCTTTCCTGCAGTAGAAAATAATAATTTTTTGGTTCGAAATCTGAAGGCATGAGTTCTCTCTGCATACACAGTTCACACTAGAACTCGCTGTTAATAACACTACTTAATGCTATGTAAATAAAACACCAGTTCCTTTTAAAAATGGGATTGGAGAATCTATATAGTGCACAACCATATATACAACTATATATGTTACAACTATAACAACTATATCCACCCCATAGTGGATATATTTCTAGACTTTCTGTACTTTTGTGAGRAGAAAGAAGTTTCCTGGCTGGAGCTGAGACCTTTAGCTGTCCTTTAACATTATTTTCAAAGGCTTCTTGCAAGTTCCTATAAAGCTGCCAGTGCTGCACACTGTGAAAAGCTGCAGGGCTGAGATGGGTCAGGGTGGAGATGGCAGTTCCTCTGAAATCACAGAGTTAGCAGGGCAACCAGTGGCTAATTGCAATCAGTGTCAGGCTCAATATGGCTGGGAGTGGTAGTGAGGAACACTGCACACTTGGAATCCAGAATTCCCTGTTTGCTGCCGCTGGACTCACTAAATACGGGAGAAAAGAAGGGCAATAGAAGGATGAGTGTGAAAATGATGGCACTGAGTGCTTGAAGTGTGTAGGGTTTTCAGTCTCTAACAATATTACACCCCATTCTGGAATACTAATTTCTTCTGTACATCCTTTACCACTGAATGCTTTCCATGGGCTGTTATAACTCATATGGCTGCAGGACATAATGAGTTTGGTTTTTCTAGACGACTTTTAAAAATAAGCAAGCATTAAGAATAATTTGTTAACTACAGAAAATGTCAAGTTTACACGTCTGATATAATGACATTGCATGCAATTTCCMTCTTTTTATGAAATCATTATGGACTTGTTGCAAGGAATAAAAACAAATGTGCTTACATCTGCCTTGATATATGTGTATGATATTTCTGCAGTAGTGTGTTCCAGGAGCTACAGCCTTGAAAATTGTCCCTATGCTCAGGATTGCTGTTACTGAATTCCTTCCTGCATCCTGGTGATTTTAATGGATGGAACTTGTGGATTGAGTCAGAAAAACTTTAGTGAATGAAAGAGATACACTTACTGTTATAAAGTGGGGTCATATTATTAATTGGACAGTATCTGGGCAAACACCAATTTCCTTGTGAACATATCTTCACTTTGAGAAGTTAAGTGCATTTTACAGTTATGCTAAAGTTGTGATTTTTTAAACAATCTATTTTTTTCTAAATGCATGAATCATCTGCATGAGGGCTATCTTACACCAACAAATGGTTGTTCAGTCTAAATTGTCATAGCAGTCTTTATATGCCTTTGGTGGAGAGAAGGAAACAGTTTCCTAAGATGTGTCTCTGTCATGAATCTGTCCCTAGAGACTCCTCTCCTTTTTCATTGATTGTGAGCTCTTAAACTGCTGCAYTTTCTCTGGACAGCTGAACTTAACTGAGACAAATCTGCTGGTGAAGGAGCAGAAGTATTAACAAGGGCTTTGGTAGGGATGGGTAAATGAGCATTGCTGTTCATCGTTATTCAAAAGCAAAGTGGATTGTTACAGAGCCAATTGCAGGAACAGAGTACCCGGACTGAGGTGGGGAGCATTTCYGATGGCATGTAGCCCAAAGTCAGCTCATGAACAATGAATACCCATGGCTGTGCCCACTGGGAGCCCTGCAGAGTGATCACTGCCTGTGTTGTCACTCTGAGTTACTGTCTGCTCATGACTTTGTGCAGGAAACGATGCTTGTGACTCGGAAAGAGCAGAACCACATTAGCAAGTGAGCCAGGGCAGTTCTGCCATATAAATATTCAAGATTCTGTGCCTCTGCACGGGTCTGCACTGTGAAGAGCTCTTGTCCCTACATTTTTGGGTGATTTGGGATGAAGCATACTCTGACTTTTCCTTTCTCATCCAAGTATGGTATCAAGGGAAACAACTAATTTTCTGCAAGAACTGTTTCAACTAAGTTTCTGTTCCTCTGGGTTCTTCACTGCAGTGTAGACAAGTTTCCAGGAAGCACARATCTGCTGCACTTCCTTTCTCTTCAGAGGCAATAGTGACTTGTGGCAGAATTACTAACACTGAGGGAAAAACTAGGAGACTCAGAAAAATCCAGACTTTTGTCCTTGCCACAAAAGAAAAATACAGTTCAGGTAAATACATAAATGGCTTTACCACCTGAGGAATATATGACAGGTATATATAAAATGATGGGATGACAKGGACTTGCTTAGTGCACCAATAAGAATTAACCTCCCTTGCCCACCTCCTCAGTCAGCCCTAACAAACACATGAGAGAAGAAATTCTTCTGGGGATCCCACTGCTTACCAGGAGGCTGAGAAACCTCACTAGCAGGACCTGTAAGAAATGAGGTCTCAAACATATATATTTCAGTGTACACATGCAACAATTTTTGCTGAAAACCTAAGCATTTACAAGATACTGCAAGATACTTACAAGAGAACTAGGTGTGTCTTTTTAAAATTGTCTTGAAAAGTTCTGTGGAGGCTTTGGYAAACTTTTAGATCAAAACATGGTGTGAGAGGCAAGAAATCTAGCTTAGTATTTCTCCTCTTAATCTGAAAGGCATGAGAAATGTTTYTGTTACAGCTATAGGATAACAATACTCTCCTTTTCAATGCTCAATAGTCTCTGGTGCCAGTATCAAAAATCAATTTCCTCTGGAGGACCAGCTTGGGCAGTCCTGGAAATCARTGCTTTAAATGGGGATGGGGGTGTGGGGGTGTGTGTGTTTGGTCTGTTTGCTTCTCAGCTTTGCATTTTGAATGTCATCTCCACTGCTATTCTTCATTCCTAGAAAAGGAAGAATGAGTTTTGAATGAAAGGGTGATGCTTTTTATATGAATATAATAAYGTAAAGTTAGAAGTTATTTTAATAAGTGCTCAACAACCTTCCGTGGGATGTACATAGTAGCTGCTATCATACAAAACATATTTTGTGGGCAGGATTGGCACTGTGTTCCTGTTTATACATGTTTTAGTTTGCAATGCAATCTACAGGTCAAGACAAATAAAGGCTAACARTGTGTAGGATGTGCTGTATCATAACTGTGCTGCTTATGTTCCAGATTAGGCCTTCAGTTTGTGTAACACCTCTGCTCCTCTCTTCCTCATAAGTGGCAGCTTTAAACCTGACAATACCATGTTGAGAATCACCAGGTGGAGTTATTGCACACATTTGAGAGATTATTTTTCAGACTACATAAAGCATTGTTAAAGACATGGYTACATCACTTTTCATTTAGTGAATTAATTTCTGACTGTAGGGTGCATCAGAAATCGTGGAGGATGTTATTTTCCATTCTTATGCTCCCTGTTTAGAATATTTTCTCTCAGTCCCTGAGAAGTAAAGTGCTAAATCTGATCCTACTGTCTTAAAACAACTGTCTGCATGTTGTTTATCTTCTGTCTTTTAGGATTGTGTGTACAGTGTAAGTAAACACTTTGCACAAAACATAAACCTGAACTGTGCATMAGACAAGTTTGTAAAGGTGAAGAAATGATGTAAGTAAAGGGTGAGGTGTGATACTGGTGGGTAAATCTGAGTCATTCCTGTTGAAAAGGAGTCACAATGAATAGGGATCAGGGGAAGTTGCTGTTTAGGGGATGCTGCAGGAGAAGAGATGAGCAGAATYGTGCAGGGATAAGGAATCAGAAGAAAGGCTTGATGGCTGTATGCAATGCAGGTGAGAAACACACTGGGTCCTTGGGGTACAGGCAGACAGGCAGGTACAAAATACATTTGCAGGGAGAGTTCTGAGCTGGKTAGGGCTCAGTCTGACCACAGTGGTGGTGAGATTGACAGGTGTCTGTCACCATCAGGCTCCCTGCTGGGGGGATGCAGGGGCTGTGTGCATCCCAGTCTAATGAAGGCGTATTGATTAATTTGGAATCTGCATGCACAGTTATAGCTATTTGGTCTTAATGTCAGTGGGATGATGTGARTGCTTACTTTAAATGTTAAAATATTCCTTAGATTGTAATCACATGTTTCCTTTGCTCTTTGGAGTCAATCCACTGAGATCTCTGACTCATAGACAGAGTGATCTTTCAAAGTCAAGTTGGCATTTGAACAGCACTTAATATCTGCCCCTAAAAATCTAAACTAAATATCCATTTAAATGAAGGCACTCAATATTGCACTCTAAGCTGGGGTAATATCTACAAATACTTAAGTAATCATTTAAGAATTAGGGAGCAATTAAGAGGAATTAACTGATTGCTTTCTGAGGTACGGTGGGGTAATTAGGATGTCAGTCCACCTTGCAAATAAARTCATAACAAATTAATGAAGTCAAATCAAGAAGATCAAACTATCAGTAACTTTCACTGAAGAACTTAGCACCGGGTATGCTACCTATGAAGCTCAGGTGTGCTTTGCTTTAGGCCAGACAGAATATCCCATATCTCACTGAAATAAAATAAGAGATGCTCATTTCCCCTATACCATATTGAGGTAGATACATTTTAGATGTTGCCATTTTTGACACACAAGCTTGTTAGTGAAGTTTAAACCATAGGACCTGAGAGGGAGTAATTCCATATGGAACTTACCCTACTGGGTTGATCGACACAAAAAAAAAAGGAGAAAAGGCCTTAAGAAACACTTGAGGATTTGGTTCCTACACTGCTTTTTAAGCTCTGATGTTTGTTCATCTCTCTCCCCTTCTCTTTGTGCTTTTCTGGAACGATGTTTTATTGTCATTCTGTTGTTAAAATGATATTGCAAGAGATTACCYATTGGGAAGCTGGAGAAAGAAATATTGCCACTGGCTTTGTCACTTACCTTTCGAGGAGTGAAGGTTATTGAAATAAAGATTAAGGGCAGGGGGAGAAGAGGGCAATTGGGTAGAGAAAACAGCCAACTGGAAAAAATTACAGCCCTCTGTGTAGGAAGATTCTCTGAGAATCCAAGGGAGGCGCTAATCAAATCAGTGATTATTGTCCCTGTTGCAACATGAGTGTCTGTACATAATTAGGTGTGCAAGCTGGCAAATCTCTGAGAAGGGATGCCGTGGGATCTGAATCATCACTAATGATCTTTCACATTATTGGTATGAATGCAAGGAATGTTAATATCCCAGCCMGTGTACCTTCCAGTAATGTACATTTTCTAGATCCAACTTGTCAAAGAACTATGTGGAAAGGAGAAGAAACTTCTCCTTTTTCTCCAGTTAATTTYACTAGGAAATTCTTTGATTTCTTGCTTGGATGTAGAAGTGCAACAGAATGCCTTTCGCCCCCTTACATTTTATTTGAGGTTTTTTGCTGTAATTAGTTTTGACTTCTGAGGGAGAAAAGGGTTGCACTAGAGCCATCAGTATAGCTAATCTAMATGCCTGTATTCTGCTTTCAGAAATACCCTGTGAGTGACAGGRACATGTGATATATAAAGAGTGCTCAAGAAATACAAATTTAAGTCTTTCCAGAGCTCTCGTAACAAATGTATATATATATACACACACTAGTAACCTGTATTATATCCAATAAAGACATTTATCTGCCCTGTAGTGTTGCCCTGGTTTGCTGTTCATAGCAATGGTGTGCCTGTTCCACGCAGTGTCCAAGKGGATGGATGTAATCAGGTACTGCCACACTTGGTCAGACCCAAGGTCCTGAGCACCCATCTTGTGGAACAAACAGCAATGGGCATAATAACTTACAGAAGGTGTAAGAATTATCACTGTGACTATTTCTTGTATGTGCCTATTAAAAAATCCCATTCAGTACCTGAGCAAATAAGGAGCAGCTTTAGCTTAGGTGTTTCAGACTTTTTCTCTCTCCTTAGATGTGTTTTCTTTTACCACTAATAACTGGAAGCCTTACAAACCTTTACAAACCTTTTATCTCTATGATGTGAAGATACTCTAGGAATTTTCCCAACTACTTTTTCCCACTGGTAACCTGTGGCACTGGTATCTTGTGGAAGTTTTTAAACTGCATCTCAGACACCATAATCCTACCTATTTTTGTATTATAAGAAAAGGAGAATAGAATTCCAAAGCTAAGTTTGAGGTAACTCATTATTCTTTCATGTTTTTTTGATTACACTTTGCCTTATTTGTCTCTTTTCTAGAATAAACTTCCTCAGCACTTAAATCTCTGTTCATATAAGGGTGCTTTCCAGGCTGTTGCTTTAATTCCTTTTCAAATTCTTTCTAATGCTGCATTCTCCCTTGGGGATAGAGCAAATAGAACAGTGCAGATATAATAGATGAGGGGATACGATTTTTTATTCAGTCATTCCTCATTTATTACATCCAACATACCACCTAACAGGCCAAAGAAGAATTGCCGAAAAGACAAGGTCAAAGTAATGCAATACCATAAAGAAACACCATTCACGGATTTTCAGTTTGTAAGAGGATCACAAGTGGATTTCTTGGAGTAAGGAAGGTTTGAGTAAGGTTACCCAAGCAGCTCCTGGTGCTCCTAGTCTGTGTACTCCTGGGAAGCAGTGACATACAATCAGCAAGTCTGTTCTTGTAGGCTTTTCTGCTTTTGAAGGATGAAAAATTCGTAAAAGTTTCATTTCTGATTTGGGGTTATGATTTCAACTGATATGAGACATGCCTAACAATTTCCTCTAGATAGATTGGGGCTCTGCAGTTGCTCTTGAAGCTTGAAGGGTTCTGTTCATGTGYGATGCCAGCTTGTGTGTACCGTGTACAGATGAGCAATTGTGGGAGTTTTGTGCAATGAGCACAATTAATGATTTGTGAGGTCAGAATGATCTCAGACAAATTTCACCAACCTCACAATGAATTACAGTGTCCGACCTGACCCATCTTACCTGAACTCAGGCATCAAACATTAGCTTAGCCAAAGGTTGCTGTTGCTTTTCTGGGAACAAGATGAAGTAAACTGCTTTCCTCCACAGCCTCTCAAACCCCTGTGATTTCAGCTGGGCTTAAATTTCACATGAAATGTTATGAGAAATACAATGWTTTTGTGAGGCACTGTTTTCTACCTGAGAGCCAATGTCTTGTTCTAGGGGTCTCTGTATGTAACAAACCAAGCTGAGCCTGTTGCCAGTGAAGTTAAATTAGCAATGTAATAGTCTGCACAGGAGCTGTAAATTAAAAAATGTTGAAAACTACTTCAGTCTTGTAAACARCTATTGGTGAGTTCCACACCTGGCTTTTGTGTTCACACAGAAACTACTTCTAGTTTTCCTGAACAATTTGAAGAGGCTTTCTTTTCTTGTCCTGCTATAATTGTACAGTGAAACAACCTTGGGAAACTGTAGGGGGAATATCAAAATATAATGAAGTGCCTTTATTTCTGTGCTGCACTCTCATGTCTTAAAAAAATAGGCAGTCTCTGCTGAAAGAAAAGAAAAAAAAATCAGTAGATCATTACAGTCAAGGCCAAAATGAATAATCAGTGAATTTGGGTTGYCATTTCATATGTATTAGGATGCTAACAGGGAGCAAAGAATGTCAGCTTTGAGCCTTGGATTGTACGGAAGACAATCTTCCACCTTTTCAGGGGTTGATGGGATAGTACAAAAGGCAATAATAGTGAAAACTTTCTCTTAGGCTTTCTCTCATTTGGAGGAAAAATCTTTTTTCTTCTGAGGAGAAAAGGTTGGTATCTTAACAAAATGTGGATGACCTCAAATGGCCGTAATTTAGAGTAAAAATTACATAAAGAAAAGGAGCAGTTTGTGATAACCAGAAGTAGTTATGGTYAATCAGTAATGTTTAGAGAGCAATAAAACAGCTTTTTGGAATCAGAATACAGWCAGATGAAACAGCATCATTCTGCTCTCTTCTGCTAAGAAGGAAAATTATTTTTCTGGTTGCTCAAATATGAAGTAAGGTCGACATTCCCTATACAGTGGGGAAGCAGAGCAGCTGTAGGAGTACTCTGTAGAGTGTAGAGCTTCTCTGCAGCCCTTTGTGTAATTTTTATCTTTTCCACTTGTCCTCCAAAAAGTACAGAAGTCTGATTCCTTTTACAATGCAAGCTGAACCCTCTTGGATCAGCCAGTGGAAACCAAAAACCCCCACTCTGAAGAGGAACTGCAGGCAATGACAGTAATCTCTGCCCTTAATACTGGCAGGAATGTATTGCCCAGAACGACAGTTCAGTGGTCTCTGCCACAGCCTGTGCTATTTATGAGGCACTTGTCAATACAAGCAGTGCAGACTTTATGCTGAGAAGCCTGTGGCTGTTGTCATGCAAACAATTATGTAGTTTTACATGCKTGAGTGGTCCATTAGTTCAATGAATTCTCTGTTTACCTAAGGATCTGCAGGGTCTGGCCTATGAACAGTGAATTCTGATTTAGGATGTCCTGTGCATTGCCTCACACAACCTGATAGACCCTAGACACATGGTGAGGCAGTGTCCCTGTGGACAGGGAAATGATACACTGTTCATTTGAGCTCCATTATTATAACATGGAGGTATCTGATCTGAGTCCCCTGGCTCCATAAATTCAGTCCAGAATGATGGAAATTGGTCATAGTGGAGGGGAAATACACTAGCAGCAGCTATAATGGCAACGAAAATGTGCTCAAGAGAAAGCTTAAATATCTGTCTTCTAAATTAATGTTTTGTCACTAAATAAACAACAAATGCCAAACCAGCTGGACCCATTTAACAACACCCCTCCCCAGCTAGAATCAGTAAGGCATATGGTTGATAGGCAGCCAAGCTAATTGTCTCTGGTTCTGTTCATATTCCGATTCTGGCATGTCCCGTTCTTGTAGTGCTTGCCTCAAGCAATTTATCCCTGGGCCAAATTACCCCAGACCCATCTGATCAATCTGCTGATTGATCTGGACTCTGGAATGGGCTGAAGGTTCATGGTTTAGAGATGCCCGTGTGACACACCATTGAACGATGTGGATGGATATCTGCACCAGGATCCAGAACTTTTGCCCTCTGTTGTCCTGTTCCCGTTTGAACAGCCCTGCAGGTGAGGCTGGGCTCTGGGGACAGCTGCTCCTGGATGCAGTGGTGATGGCCTCAGCGTGCAAACTCTATTGCGAACACATTAGAAATTATGTGGCTCCAAAAGCCGCTGTCCGAAACCCTGATGGGGAGAGAGAATGCTCCCTGCAGATTTATTCCATTAGTTACTAGGTGAAGACAAAGCTGTCAACAGTGATATCTCCTTCCCAATTATGCTCACTATTACAGTCCATAAATCACAGCATGCCTTCCCTGTGGGGAAAGAAAACTTATACAGTTTCTGAAAATGCTCATAAACACAGTGTGTAGGAAATAGTTATGTTTTTCTAACCAAGCACRTTCCATCATGTTGCCTTAATATTGAATCATGACTAAGTCTTTTAAAGAGACCAGGCAACTGTGTTACACTTWAATGCCAGGTGAAGGTCTGCTAAAATGTTTTTCTCTCACAGAAGATTGCTGATCATTTTGATTAGTGTTGTCTTCTAGCCCTTTCCCACCAAATCACAGAGAACAGGACTGCAGGAACATCTATTCCCTTGCTCCAATGCAGAACCAGCTCCACTTGTGTTTGTCTTCATAAAGGCATCCAGTGGCAGAGCTGCCTTCCCTGGAACTGATTCCAGTGCTTTGCTGCTACAATCCAGGAAGTTTCTATTTCTGACTGTGTTGATTTCTCCGTGCTACAGTTTAATCTATTTCTTCTTGTCTTGGACTCTTTCYATTAGACTCAGAATTCCTCATATAAGATTGGAGGTTTTGAGAGTTCTTTGCTTGATTTTTTTTGCTGTTTTTCATGTAAGAAAATCTCATGAGTACTGTGGGACTAGTCCTGTACACTTCAGCACAGGACAGGATGGTGCAGTATTAGAGTCAGAGGAAGCACCCCTGGACTGGGTGTGTGATGGAGGGAATGCAGATTTGTTTGCTGTGTCCATGGTCAGGGAAGAGGAATCTTATGTTAATCAACAGCTTCTCAGACATCCAGTACTAGAAAATAAGCAGCATAAGTCTCTAGGAGTGGTCCTCTTAGGAGGTCTGCTTCCCTTTCGAGCATTTAAGCACAAATGAAAGAGCAGGACCTGTGAACACTTGAAAGCCKCTGTAGGCACCACAAGAGTGGATGGAGCACATTGGCATTAGTGACAGGGACTTGATATATTAACTGAGTCAAAGAAGGATAAAGGTATTCTTCCTTGAATCACAGGTCTGTCTACAATCAACCCCACAATGCTCTTTAATAGAAGGAATCCTTTATGAAGCAGTCATCCTTCAGGRAATCAATGCTCRAAGATCAGAGCCACCAACMTCTAGAAATGCCCTCTAAAGAATTAAATTGGAGACTGTGAGGGTAGGATTTTATCTTCTGATCTATGTGTGTGGTATATTGTTTTGCTTACATACAGAAGCCTTAAAAAATCTAATTAAATGCTACAGTCATCAAAGACTCAGGACAGGGCTGGGTGGTGACCCTTCTTTAAAAGAGATGTTAAGACAGGGGTTGTTCACTAGTGGGAAGTTTCAAAGACAATAAATCAACATCTTTGTATTAATGTCACAGTCTGGCATTTCATGGAGGCAGGTCTGAAATCTGATGTAAGAGCTGAGATTGCTTTGYACAAAGTTGTTAATATCTTTTGTATGTAATTACTGTTTTACTGACRTACTCTATTGTGTATTTTAAAAAATACTTTACTCTTTTGGAAATTAATTTTGAGCAATAGCTATGCAGATAGCCTGACACATTTGAGAGGGCTGTGAGGAGCAATCAAATCTGGTTGAAAGCAGGAATGATAAGCTAGATCTGTTGCAATGAGGAATTGTGCTCTGATTAATGTATCTATTCAGGAGATGTTCTGGGAATCATCAGTGTTTAAGATTGAATGTATTCAACCAGTGCTGTCACACAAGGTGGACCTGCATCAGAGACATATTGCTTGTTTTGGTCACATTTTCCTACTCTGCTCTTTTGTCACAATTCTTTCTTAGTTTCAGTGACAGGCTCATGCACTGTTTCTTTGCTAGCTCCAAACCTTGCTGTTCATAGCTTGACTCCCTCCCTTCCAGTGTGTTGAGATGGCATTTTCCAGCAGGAGCCTTCCTGATAGCTCCAGGCTTTTCTCTAGACTGTTTGCTTTGTTATTTTTTGTCTTCAAGTGCTATGGCAGCATTGCCTCTCCCAGACTGTTGGGACCCAACTGTGCTGGGCACTCTGTGTGCAAACAGAGCAGGGAGGAGAAGAATCCTGCCCTGAGTAGCTGAAATATTGAAGGAAAGCATAGCAAAGAACAAAATGGCATAAATTCCCAACAATTGTACTCTCTGCAACACTGAGACGACACTGTGAAGAATAGTAATAATAGTTACTGAGAGTGTCAATAGATTTGGAAGTATCCTGACTGATTGTGATTTGTTTTGATCTTTTCATAAAATTGGTGAAGTTCCAGGTTTCCCTGCCTGTTTGCTGGCAGCCCTGATCCAGTTCTGTATCAATCCCATTCACCCCATGGGCAGCTGATAGCTGCTAATTACTGCAGTTATTTGGATCACTTGAAGGAGTTCTGYGCTCCTGGAGATGATTTAAAGCCAACAAAGTAAAAAAATTAACCAGATTAAACTCAACAAAGATAAGAACACTGATATAGAGAGAGGCTGCTCTGTCGGGTATCTTGATTTGTGTGTGTTTACTACTAAGTGTCTAATTACTTATGCCCTTAACTTTGTCCTTAACTTCAGAAAATTACAATAGCTACCAGAAGATTGCTAGCAACAAAGWAAGTCCAGGTCAGCCTGAGTTCTTGCAGAGTGTTGCTTTTGAAAGAAGAGTGAGGAAAAACCAAGATATTTTASACAGAAAGGGTGAGAACAGTCTCTTTCTCCAGCTGTAAAAGAGAAATATATATATATATATGTATATATATGTATATATGTACAGCTATAATTTGCAGCTCTCAAATAGTTCTGGGCAGAACACACAAGAAATTTTAGCAGAAAGCTCGGCACTCTATTATGATTTGTAAAGCACATCCCTGACTGGTGCTGCACTAAGGGTACTGACATGTTTGCATGTGTAAAGGTTGATTCTTTTAAGTGATGTTTGTAGCAGATTGTTTATGAAGGTAGAAGTAATTTTTGGGGGTCAAAGTAAGAAAATATAAGCGTGAAGATGGAGCAGAAGAGAGGGAACTTTGCCCTCTCAGTGAAGGATTATTTAGCAATCTCCAGCCACTTGGCTTTGCTCTCAGCTGTCAAAAGATCATCCCTTTTCAAATTTTAATGAAAGAACTGTAGTTTGCTGCTTTTTCTCATTCTGAGACTGCGAATGAACGTGGCTGTTGGTATTGCAAATACCTTGAGGTGCTGAAATGAGTTCTATCAAGTGTTGTTTTACGTCTGGTAATACCACAAGCAGATCTGAATTTCAATGCATTTTTAGAGGAATTGTTGATCAATTTKCTTTAACACTGCCTCCAGAATCTGATGATAGATCAGTACAAATGTGGGCTGGAGGATGCTATGGCAGATGCAAGTGGAGATTATTAGATTTGTCATTTTGAGTCTGGTATTTAGTGGCATTCATAAGCAAGGACTCAAGCTTCTGAAAATGTATTTCTGATAATATTAAGATTTTCTTCTGTGGCCATAAGAAAATTACTGGGGAGGGAGTAAATTTTTCAACATCTTTAACATTGAGTGAAAGGTTAAAATGAATAGATTCAATATGTGCCTTGAGGAATAAAGCTTCTGTGTTTTGAAGGGTGGAAAAGAGTTGGTGGTGGTGGTTTTTT
>NW_026623274.1:1717604-1763178 GCF_030028575.1 Malurus melanocephalus | reverse complement strand
TGCAAAGGAACATATTCTGCCTAGTTTCCATCAGTGAAAGGAAATTCAGTTGAGTGGTTCTGATCTCCTGAGAAGCAAAAAAGGAGCCTTAAGAACAGGGAAAACAAGCCAAGCACTTTGGATGTAGCCTTGAAAACAATGTTGAAAACAAAGAATGACATTATTTGCACTGAAGAAAGGTCACAATCTGTAAAGGCACTGAAGAATTCTGTATTTTTATACAAAAATGTGCAGTTTAAAGTGATGTTTGTCTTGAAGCATTTTATAACTGGGACAGCATGAAGCACAGGTGTCTTTCGAAAGAAAAATTGTAGTTGACAAAAAAATATCAGTTCAAGTTCCCCAGCATTCGAGCCAGTTTCTCAGAGCATGTTACATGGATCCTTATCAAGCCTGCTGAGCATCCTTTATGCACATCCTGTAAATCCCTGGGGAATACTTCACATTTCCAGAATTGGGGGCTGAAAAGGAGAGAAGTTGAACAGGGTCCCAGTAGAATGGAGAGAACCTCATAAAAACAATTTGAGTTTGAGGCCTGTCTGCCTCAGGGGAGGAGGAATGATGCTGAACCTGAAATGTATTTATAAAAGCTGTTCTGAAACAAAGCCCTCCAAAGTAAGAAATTAATTTCAAGCTATCAGAACTGTAATGAAAATTGGGACATATTTTCCATAAATACCACAAAGTACAGATATTCTGATCAGCTCTCTCAGTAGTTAAAAAGTAAGGTCCCATTATATCTTTTTATTAGGCGTTGAAGAGGAGGCTGAATGCTAGGACYTATGTAATTACTCTGAGATTTTCAATGAAGGCATTTGATCAGACATTTGGAGATGGACTCTTGTGGTCTATGTCTTTCTCAATTGCCTGAAGCAGTGTGTGACTCCTGATGCAGTACATGCCTGCTAAATGATTAGCTAGACTGTTAATTGCTCTCACTTATTGCCAAAGGCTGAGAAGATAAATATGTGGAACCAGTCTATTGCCTCATTCTTTCATCAGCCCAAAGAAMCCATAAAATGCAACCACTCTAAGGTATAAATGTGTTTTCTACCATGGAGGGACGAAGGATCTGAAATAAGACCGAAATAAAAGGTGAAGGAAAGGGTAGGGCCCAGTTTAGCAGCTCAAAGGGTCGTGTTGTCTGGAGAGCTGACATTTCCTGAAAGTGAGGAAAAGAATGTTTCTCTATTCCTAGACTCTGCAAGGCTGTCCTCTGATCTGGGGTCTGTGCTTGAAAAAAAGATATAGAAATACAATATACTACAGAAACAAATTAATCTTTATGAATTTTGGATGCAGGGGATGTCGAGGYTTTCTTACTCCATCAATCAACTTTCCCAACCACCTTCCTGCAGGAGTCAGTGCTCTCTGCAGCAGTGCTATAACGTGCTGCTCTTTGGCATAAGAAGGAAAAATCTTGATGGGATCAATTTTGCAAATGACTGATTCTAAAATACACCATAAAGTGTAGTTTATATAAATGAAATAACAATGAAAGTCAAACCCAAGAACAGAGTCCTAGAGGCTCTGATGTGTCATCGATGCAAATGACTAGAAGATCCAAGGCTTAGTGAAATTAAAATGTCATGCTTCAGTTCAGTTGTAGTGTTTAAAGGTATGTTTATTTCCCACTATTTATTCATGCAATCTTTAATACGCTAGCAAATGTCAAGGTAAGTGTTATTCTTGTTCATTAAAACAGTTTTTTCGGATCAATGCTTTCATGATGTGCAAGGAGAAAACAATCTTCTACATTATTTTCTATTTTGACAGACAAATTATCTTCYCTTTACCTTCAAAGAGATCTGGTGATAACAGAAACGTCTCTTTTACCATATATTCTAAATATTCATTAGAAGATCTTAGCAGTCAGTGGCTGCTCATGAGACAAACCCTTATTAGAGCAATAATTACAGTGGGAAATACAAGAAACCGAAGCACTTTTTACTTTACTTCATATGTCTTTTCAAACTGTTACACTCAGACCCTGGTAGCTCTGGGTCAGACCTCTGTTATTTTCATTTTCTTTAATAGCTGAGTGAAGACCAGGTCCTTCACAAGATAAATCACTGCTTTGATATCTCCTTTCCAAGTTAAAGTCCACACCAAAGTAATTTTTTTTCAGATAAATTTCAGTTTGGCAAGCAAAAATTGTGCTTTGGCAGAAAAAGCCAAATAAACCATCCCAAGCTTCCCAAGAAAATAATCAATTTTATTTGCTTACACAAAGCTTTTGATGTCWATTAAAGTGCATGAAGATTTGGTTCATTTAGTTGTCCTCATTAATAACCCTGGTACCAAGTTTTGCAAGTTTTCTTGAAGTAAACTATTTGTATGTAATTTGCATCATTCTACTAATCGACTGAGTCACCTATGAAATATTTATCTATATCTCRCTATATATATCACTGTTACTCGGAAGAATTATCAGAACTCTTCTGCCAAAGCTTTTGCTTGCACAGTACCTACCAATCACGAATGAATTATCCTCTAACAACGGTTTGGATTTGCCAAAGTCAAAGCAGTTACTCTCATAAAAAATGAGTGAAGGAATGAAGCCTCTGACTCATTGCATGATTATTGGTTTCTGAGAAAAAAAAGGAAGAAAAATCTCTGATTGATTGATTGATCCATAAATCAAAGTTGGATAGATAGTACTTCCTAAATGYTGAACTRCTCCCTTTTTTTTCCCCCTAAAAAYCATGACAGAAAATGAGAGAAAAAGTATATATGAGAAGGTGACTACTTTTTAGTTTAATAATTGAGGCTTTTTCTAAATGCTACTTAATTTCACAGAATTTACTGGTGGAGCTCCATGGGAGACAGCCTGCCTCACCATTGTCTGCACCATGGGCTTCAGGGGAATTTSTCACATATTGTCACTCCTCTCTGGCTGTAGTTGCTGTTGTGCAGGGTGCAGGAAAGATTATAAAAAAATATCATAGCAGCATCTMTTTTTAAGCCTCCTGGCAAGAGAACCATTTTGAGAAATAGAAGTCCAAGGATAGCAATTTGAGTTCAGCTGTACTCTGGCAGCTAGAAATTTTGTTCATTAAATCACAAAGATTTGAAATGGCCAAGTATTAGGATAATCCCAAAACTATTCCTGGTTCCTTTAAGTTATACACATCCTTTGCATTTTGATTAACTCTTTACCATACCAGCATCTATGTTCTACTCTCTTTAATAAATCAGACATTTTTCCTTCTAATTTACAACAGATTTCATCTATGATGTATGTTTTTCCCTTCTTTCCAGCTCTAATTCACCTCTGTCTTCTCTGGATTCAGTGAGSTATCTTATTTCAGTGCTGGAGTTTTGAAAATTATTCTGAGGATATGGWTATTGAGCTCGATTGAGATATATTAGCTATTCTGAGCAGGTGGTTGTGAAATTTTAGCTCTGATCTACGAGTATTATTGCATTATAACATGGACAAAGCTTTTTTTAGATATATTGAATTTGTTGTGTATAATTCATTGTAAACCTCAGTTCAGATCTCAAAAGCTAATGAGTTGTCAGATTAAATATTGTAAGTTATTATTGAAGGATTAGATAACAAAGCACAGAACATCACTGTGCCATTGTCTAAGGCTGTGTTATGTCTTGAATACTGAACACGCTTCTGGCCATCTYATCCCAAAGGATTTAACAGCATGAGTAAAAGTACAGAGAAGGGCAAAGAGGCAGACAAAAAAAAAATGGAACGGCTTACATAGACCAAACRCTGAGCACAAAATAGAAAAGAATTTTGGAGTATATGGTAGGAATCCATGAACTATAGTAGGAAAAATATACACAGAATGTGTATTCACTCTCTTACAACACAATAACTAGGGACCACCGCAATCATAAAGCAACAAAATTAGGCAAACAAAGCTTAACTTTTCACCACAGAGATGGATTTAATCGTGGAGCTCACTAGGGCTGAGGACAAAGGGAAAAATTGATTTGAAGGAAGAGAAAAGAAATTCATGGAACAAAACTTTTCAGAATGCATTTTCACTTAACTGTTGTGATACAGGTAGGGTTTGACTCCTAAAAGATGCTTTGGTAGAGAAATACTTCCTGGAGTATCTGGAGTCTTTGTTCCTTTTCCTCAGTGCTGAAATGAAACAATGGCAAACATGGAACTCAATTAAGGTTAACAGCAAAGTAAATGAGGCTGCAGTGATACAGAGATCAAAAGTAAAAATGTCTTTTTAAAGATGTCTTTATTGAGTTTTTAATGCAGACCAACCTTAAAAAAAAACCCCCAAAACAAACAAAAAACCCACGCAAGAAACAACTAAGTTTCTGAAGCATCAGCTCACTTAATCTTAAAAATGAAATCTGACAGTGACTTTTTTTTTGACGTGACTTTGGCTGCTTACTCAGATCACCAAGCTTTCCAGCATTTTTAGTACTGCAATCCATATTGATTTCTCTCTGGCTTTTATAAGGTCACTAAAAGTGAGTATCACAATATCATAGTATCCATGCATAATTCAGCATTTGTTGACACAGAAGGCAGCTAAATAAAGGCAATTTGATTGCTTTTAGAAGAAATTCACAGAGACCTTATTTATAGAGTTGGTGGATAAAACTCCCATTCTATTTGTCTTAGATTAAGAAAAAATAAAGGGAAGATTATTTTAAACCAGTTTATCTGCTTAAAATATTGCACTTGCACCATAGTCTTTTCTGTTATTTCCCAAAGCCTTTCTTGAAGATGATTATAAATCTATTGAAGTATTTTTTTGACTTGAGAAAAGATCCTTCATATTCACCAACCTAACACAAAAAGAACAAAATGATCCATGCTTTTAAAAGGAGATTTGGCTGATAAGGGGATTCCTTCCTTAAATAGCTACTATGAATGAMAAAGTCCTGAAAAAAGTAAATTCTCTTTAAAAACAAGAGAAGAAACAACCTGAGAACCTCTTCATTGACTAGAACAATTCCTCTGTGTTGTAAATAAGACAACAAAATTATTCTACTCTAAATCCTTGATGAATTTGTTCCTCTTTCTGCTGCATCTCTACTGCTAATTAAACTGTTTCAGTTGGATGCTGAAGGCCTCCACTTCCAGAAAATATTAGTATTAAAAATTAAATCTCCATATAAATTGCCTGTTAAGTACCCCAAAAACCCTGGGCTGCCAGACTGCTCTGAGGAATTTCATGCAGCATGTGCTAATTCCAGCAGCCCAAACACACAAGAGCATTTTCATCTTTTAGTAGCAGGGGCAGTCAGGTTCCAGCAGCCAGGACCTTTCCAGATCAYGCCTGCAGTTATCATTTATTACTGAAACAGCTTTTGCTTTGACACAGAGGAAGGTGTGGTGACAGAAAAATACTGCAGATAAAGATGTTTCATTGGAGACTCTTTAAGTTTTCTGAATTAATACCACAAATAGTTCTAAAAGGTTTATGATTTGGATGATTATAAAATTTGAGCAAGAGGCCCTAATCAGAATCATCTGCAGGCTGGTCCTGTTCTAATACTGGAAAGAATCTCTGTAAAAAGGCAAGAATATTGCAAAATATGGAGATATGCTGGGAAAGTGCTGATTTCCCATGCTCCATCCCACAGAAATCTCAAGTCTTGCTTTACTTTGAGAGTAGAGTAGAGCTGCTTTTTTCCCCTTCAAATCTGTGTTTTCAGCTCTTAGTTTGAACTCTGGCTAAAAGAAACTTGAAAAATTGGCAGGATCCTGCAACATAGTTACAAGGAAGCAGATGCTTTTATTTTCCTGAAACCTGTGAAATATAACAATTTTTGGTGTCCTTGAAAGAGAAGGCGAGAACTTCAACCTTAAATTTTATTTTTTCCCCCTTATTATTTCTTTCTGGCCAATATTAACTAGCTCTTACTTGGGCCTCTTGGGAATTCCGATTAAGGCAAAGTCTTATGCAAAAATCAATCTTTCAATGGCAGGCTTTGTTAATCTTCTAAATCCAATTTCCATTTCTCACATTCCAGGTTTATTGATTATACGTCAAAATTCTCAAGTCATCTGTAGAGCTAACTGAATTACTCTGTGTCTAATAATTTAATTGTTTTCAAAAACAGATGTGTCACTTCCAGTGAATGCTAAAATTTTGCTGGAAATATCTAAGGAAATGTTAGCACACACTCACATAATTATTCAAAAGCGTTTAATTACCTAAGCTTCCACATGGAAGAGCAGTGAGAGAGTGAGCATGAAGGGGTGACAGGGTAAGCAGACTAACACATGTAGATGAGGCAAGGTCCTTTTTCTGCACCTTTGCCAAAGGWAACTTTCGATTTCAGTCAGATTTTGAGCTGAGAAACAGATACTTTCTTATAAATAAACTTCACCATAGCCCTAAGTGAAGTTAGGTTGTATTAAAGTGGATGAGAATGACAGAAAAACAGAGAAAATGAAAGGGGGAGATGGCTTGTCTGTAATTATATGAGCAAAAATATTGGACTAGAATCCCTTTCTATTTATCATGAAAGGATGAAGGAACTTTTGAGCTGTCGATTGGATCTCAAAATTGCCTATAAATTAATCAAGCAATTCTTTATACATAACCAAAGGTAGTATTTGAATTAATTAATTTAAATTAATTAAACTGATACTTACTGGAATGATTGAAGCCACTGGCATAGCTCACATATGTGAGTGGAGCTTTTTCAGGGAATGAGAAGAACGAGGGAAATTGTGTACCTGTTGTGTCAAGCAATGATGTGAAGATACTTTATAGTCATTTCCTAGTGCAGGGTGGCCCTGGTGAAAAACTGGGTGCAAAGGAGCCACAGAAWTCCTCTCAGCACTGTCATGGTGAGCATTTAATTTGAACCATCAAAACAAGAAGATCAGGTAAAAAGTAYTTTTATGAGCAGCTCGAAAGTAAAGCAGAGTTCGGGATTTGCTACTATCAAGGGTTTTTGACACCCAGGCATCTGCAGGGAATGGAGCACATCAATACTCAGACAATTTTTGTGCAGAAAGCAAACTCTTAGAGGAAGGCTCTGCAGTTTTCATTCTAATCAAGTGATAATAACTCACTGAAGGTATCAGGGGAGAAGGTAATTTGGCTGAGAGTAACCACAGAGAATGCACAGGGTGCACCGAGGGGGAAATTGGAAAGAGGAATGGCAARGCCCAGTTCTATTATCCTCCGTTACTCAGTAGGTCAGGCTTCCCTGGTAGCTGCCACCTGAAAAAAATRCATGTTGTAATTTATTTTGACCATAGGAAACCTTCTGATATTTCCTCACATCGCTTTCTCTAAAGCAAGATAAGGAAGGGTTTTCTGATGAAACTACCWCAAGGTGGATGCAGAAGTGATTGATAAAAACTTACTTTCTCTTTGCACAGCTATCAAGGACTCTGCTGTTCTTTAAAAATATAGGAATTAAATTGCAGGAAAGGAGGCTGAAATTTCAGTCCGGAAAAGTGTGGCAGTAAGGATTGTGAAGCACTAGAAGAGATTACACAAAGAAGAGATGGAGTGTTGTTAACTGTTAAAAGGCCTCAAGGATGGTGTAGAGAAACATTTCAGAAATTATTTGGGTTAGGGTAATGTCACTGTGTTTTACCAGAAGGGACAGAATGAGCACTTGAGSTCTTTTCCAAGCCTATAGTTTCATGATCCACTGTCTTTTCAGGRACATACAATAGTCTCTTATTATGTGCTTTTGCCATGGTTCCCAGCCATAAAATCTGGGGGTTTGTACTTGATAGCACAAGTACATTCATTTTCACACATTCATAGCACAAATTGTTCTAAATGGCGATGCTACATTCAGGTTTTTAGGTATCTTTTGTATGTGTGGAAACAGGAGCATGAGACAAAAAAAAATACAAAATACTTAACTGTAAACAGAGTACACAATCGATTCTTCCAGTCAGAGAGGGTTAAGAATTCATAACCCTGTTCAATAATTCACAAATCAATTAAAATAACATTATTATTCTCTCTTTCCACTTAGCAGTAACAATGTGTAAAGGTCACTTGCCACCTAGTTAGGSAAAAGGCAGCAATTAACATCAGAGTAAAACCAGAATATTCATTTTCTGTTACACAATGTAAGCGTGATATGATTTTCTACTCAGATGGAGCCCTCAGCAATAGCAGGGCTGAATTTTCACRTCACAGAGAAATTAAGGAAGAATTTTTAAAATACTGCATTGACAGTAGGAATGTAGTTTCTTGTATAAACAGTGKGAGCCAAAGATGTCAAACATGACTGGAAGCTTGATTCCAGTTGCCTTAAATGTCAGCAAAAATTCTTTTAGGAATAGTTCTGAAATATGAAAGRAGACACTTTTTCTACTTGGTTCACTTAGGCTCCTGTAAGAGGGAATTTATATCATAACTATCCTAGGAATTGAAGGACAATTGCTTTGCTTCTGGAAGGGGCTATTTTATTTTATTCTATTTCTTTTATGTTTTATATTTAATTATTTAATTTTATTTTGATTGTAAGTTTTATTTTTTTATTATTTTATTTTTTTATTTACTATTTGTTTTTATTTGTATTGCTTTTATTTTATGTAATTATTTTTTATATTTATTTTATTTTTTGTTTTTATTACCTTTACATTTTTACTTTTTTGTTTATTTGTCTGTATTTATATATTTTTCTTTTTTCTTTTTTAATTTAATTATTTTTACATTTTGTATTTTATTTCATTTTTACTGTAATGTATTTTGTTTGTATTCTTTATTAACTTTATTTTTATTATTATTTATTTTATTGTATTTAATTTTATTTTTATTAAAAATATTTTAATTTAATTTTTCTCCATTTTATTTAGTTATTTTTTATATTTTAATTTAAATGGCTGGAAGTTCTGACATCTCTGCATTCTGCCACTCCTCTGTGCTTCATTTCCCAGCAGTCATTTGAAGATTTTCAGCAGTTTCTGACAAGTTTATGCCAAGTATTCAGTGGCTTTTTGTGGCTCCAGATAAATCTCAAAAAATAATGAGAGGAATAGCTTTTTTTTTTTTTCCCCCAGTTATAAATGTTCTTTTCAACAAACTGTAATATTASTGTTTACGCTTTGAAATATCATAAATTTGCTAATGCTGCATAGGAAGCAAGGGATAAATTTGATMTTTGTCTGCTAAAAATATGTCATTTAGGTAGTGTCACTTTCAGTCTTCCATCTTCCTGGTTTCAGTTTACTGCCACAAAATGTTTTGAAAGCTGTTAACCAATTTGTATTGATACATTTGGCCTCAAAGGTRCTATGTTCCTCCTTATTTTAAGGAAATAAGGGAGGGAAATTAAGGRTWATATTTATYAGTGCTGTCTGCAAGAAACAGAGACATGACCTCAGCTTTGTTTGCTGGTGCTGAGGAATCCACATGGATAAATTAATATAAAATACCATCAAAAACTTGGCTTTGTGTTCTATYAGAAAGTCTTRGGARGATTCCAGTCCCTAWGAAAMRGCAAAATGTTGAAAAATACTGTGTCCTAGGCATAAATTATAATTTAGGCTTCCCCCACCACCACCACTGTAAGAAAGATGTTGAAAAAGAGTTTCCTCCTTCATCTTTGATTTCTTTCAAAAGCAAACCAGCAAATGCTTTCTATATGAACTCCATACTTTCCCAAATACAGTTTTGAGACATTAACCACTTCTGAAAATGGAGTGTCAGGTTTGTCTTTTCCAGTGACACATTTAACAAATGTTAAGCATTTCTTTTGTTCTCATGTTWGCATATGAAGTGTGAGAATTAATTTTACTTGCTAATTGGAAGATAATTGATTTGGGGGTAGCAATTGTCACTGTCAAGGAGGAAAAAAGAAGYCTAGGTTTTCTGCGAGCCTGCAGGAAGAGGTAGCATGGATATTGTCTGGAAAAATCCAACTGTAAATTAATTGGAAAGGACATGTAACATGAGTCTTATGAACCCACCAGTTGAATTCAATGAAGGAGCAACATATATTTCTAAAAATATTCCTCTTCTAGAAACAGATTAATGACTTTGCTAATGCACATTGCTATTGCAGAAAATAACCATAAGAGCTAACTAGAACCCACAGTGGGTAGGATCTCCACAGAGAATGACCAATGTTGCTAAACGAAGATTGTCCTTCCCTTACCTACTGCTGAAAGAAATCAGCGTGYAAAATGTGAGGAAAGGTGCAATGCATCAAAAATAAATATTTTCTACCATCAGTGTCTGTCGTATCATACTTGGTTCACTACTGAGATGTCGGTTCTTTTGATTAGTTCACAAAATTGGTCTCAGTTGTGCACTGTTAACTTCCAGGAAAACACAGTGGCTTTCTGCCACATAGCTTCACGCACTGAGATGGGAAGAGTTACCCTGCTTTTTGTCTCCAGACAAAGTTTTAGAGCCCTCCTCTTGAATAGTTGCAAAAATGTTATAATCGGGGTTGTAGGTGGGTTGAAACTATTTTCTGCTACAATACCTTGATCTCTTTCACTGTTTACTTGCTGCTTCTTCTTTTCGATCTTATATTTACACTGTAAACTATGTGGGTTCAAGATCACCTTTCTGCTCTGCATTTTCACATCACCTAGGAGTAATACAGAATTTTGTAGTAAATCATCCACTGTATATTCACTCTTTTAAAGTGTTGGAAGGTCTATCTCAGTAAATTACAGGGGAGAAGATAAGGTGACAGAGGCAAAGAGGAGGCTCCAGGAAATTAATATAAGAACTTTTTCGATCATTTTCTCTGACTTTTAAACTGTAGTGGTAAATAGTGTAAATGGTTAAAATGCACAGGACAGGACAAATATAGCCAKGCCTTTAAAAGGGATTAACATACARTGATGGAAAATTRGATGGRAAGTTCCTTTCCTAAATTTWTTTTTWRGATGATGTGTTTACTTCACAGTGAGTTCAACTTAGGCTGGTTTCAGTGGCAGTGCTTGCTACCTGCTCAGCAGTTCTGAAAATCAACCCAGTGGTTTTTGTCTTCTTTTTCTATCTATACAAATAAATGTTAAGTATTTTGCTATGAGTAATAACATGGTACTRAGAATAAAAACTTTATTGGTCATTGCAACTGCATTAAAAAGGCTTTGCAGGCTCACTAAAATCAGTTATATCTCTAATACTAAACAGAAATTAAGATCTGTCAACTAAACTTTAAGAGCCTTACAGGAGTACAGAACTATTTGGTTATTTTGCCACATCTGATCATGAAAAGCAGAAAACAGCAGCAGGCGGAGTTTGCAAAATTATCACAAAGGAAAAGCACATAAATATGTATTCATTTCTATCTATAAGTTCAACATTGCATAAAAGATAATGGAACTCAGCATAAAARTACTCAAATGTATTCGCAAAATAATATATTGAGCTGATTATGCATTCCTTGGTATCATTAACGGCATTTTAGATTAAATACTGGTTGATGTGCCTAAGTGTGCCTATGTGTTCTAAGGGGAAACTTTCTGTTGAAAAAATTAATATGCAAAAAATACATTGGAATGCAGTAATCAGTACAATAAATTCACCTGCCTCTGAACATGTAAGTCCTTGCTGTTTTCATTATGTTTGCTACAGAAAGTATTAAAAAACCACCCATTTTCATAAATGTAATTAAAACCCTGCATTACTTCCAGAATAAAAACCACAGTATATATTTATAAGATTCATAAACTCATAGGCAGGCAGGCTAATAATTTATTATCAATCTGCTTGGTTTTTTACACAATTGATCAGAAGATCTTATGAGGGATTGATCTGGCGAAATATCCTTTGAACTTGTTATAAACACAAAAACTTTGCCAGGAGAAACTACACCTGGAATAGGCACAGGAAATATAAGGTGGGAGGGAATTCAGAGCCATTCGGACACAAAGGACTTCATGAGACAAGAACAGAATCCAAAATTCCTGACTGCTCCCTCCAAAGTGCTGTYCATTAAATTACATTAGTGTAATTGCCTAATTCTCAGGTCTTGAACTTTCTGTTATTTCAGTTCTGAGTCCTGTATAAAAGATGATGCCTTTTTTAAAGTACTTGTAGTCAAAATGCAGTTTTTGGGGACTTTTTATAGAATGAGAGGTTATTGTGTAAAAGAATAGAAATTTGCAGTTCAGTAGTGGGAGACATCAGAACAATCAAAATGGCTTTTTTTTTCCAGTCTGATAAAATGTGCTCATCTTTTGCGAGCAGGTGAGTTATTTTGAGTAATTATGAAGATGAGATTTTGAATCTAAGTAGTTTTTTTGAGGTGTATGCAAAGGCTGGTACAGTCATCCTAGAGGAAGCCACTAATGCCACTTGGAAATCTCCAGATAAATTTCAGCACTCAGAAGTTTTTTTGAGGATGCTGGGAATAATCTGATCTACTATTTCAWATTTAATTTAGTTTTAAGAGGATACTTTTTTGCACTTATGCTGTATCCCTGCCACAGTTACATGTTGAGCGTATTGCACATCACATTAGATTAAGGTCAGTTAGCAATGTATAAGGACTTTTTTTTCCTTCCTCTGTCTCTTATTCTTTCTTTTAAAATGAAACATCACTGCAATTTCGTGATTAAAACCCTGTGTCTTGAAGCATGGTGAGAGACCTTGGCTGGCTTCCAGCTGTGATTAAGACTACGATTTTTGGCCTGAAGGGTCATGTGGAATCACAACTTCGCTGACCCTTTAATCAGAACTGATTAAGAAGTGATGGCTTGCTCACTGTTTGGTACTCCATTACCTGCCATGTGGAGCTTATAATAGGGAGATATTGCTCTGTCAGCAGCCCTAAGAAAATTCAACCTTTGAAAGACTTTGTGGACAAGATCTTTCAAACTGACAGGAAATTTAGAGTACTTCATCTTTCAGTTAAGCAATTTGAGAGGAGGCTGGGTTTTGGAAAGTCCTTATAATCATGTTGATGGAAAGGTGAATATWTTCCAAACATCTTTTAGATGTAAGGACCTGAGCTTTTATAAAATTCTTCCAATGTTTGGTGTGTCTCACACAATTCTTTCCAAAGTCTGAAGATGAGAGGAAGGAGAAATGGCAACAGTTTAAAATTCACTGTTCTACAAGAAGACTTAAGGGGAAATACAAAAAATAGAAACAGGGACAAAGAAGTGATGACAAGGAAATATCCAATTCATCAGTTGGTGTCTTGCATATCTTCATTTATCTGCTACCTCTTGGGTGAAAGACTACTAATATGTCAGCTGCAGAGCYCTCTTATTTAATTGGTGAGTAGATTTAGGGAGAACCTTGATA
Source organism: Malurus melanocephalus (assembly GCF_030028575.1). Lineage (NCBI taxonomy): Eukaryota > Metazoa > Chordata > Aves > Passeriformes > Maluridae > Malurus > Malurus melanocephalus. The sequence goes on along the minus strand of NW_026623274.1, from coordinate 1,749,985 downwards.
GTTCAGCCAGGAAATTAGTTATCATGGAGTGTAGAACTCACAGGAAGAGTTTCAAGATATCTAAAGGGGAAATGATTTCACTAAAATAGGAAAATACGCCCCCTTCTTCTTTTTCAGCTTCACAGTAGAAAGTGATTCCATTCTTCCAGTGATTCAAGACTTCTGAGAGGTTTCCTGGAGATTCCAGATAAGCTAGAACAGGAGCATGAAAGTTTGAACATTTCTGCCAGTGAAAAGCATTTTCCTCTTCAGCTTTGGCTTGGACACTGGGAGGGCACAGGAAGGAACACCTTTGTCCATGTTAAGAGCGTGTGAGGGTGTGTGAGTGCATGGATGTAAGTACATATATATGCCTATATATATATATGTGGATATATCTCAGTAATTTAAATCTGGCTTTGCTCTGTGAATATGACTGCCCAGAAAACCAGGTGGGAAAGGGACAGGATTTGGTCTATTCCTGTGGTCAAGTTGGTCATCGTTGTTAGTCAAATGAATTGAGAAGAAAGATTCCCATCTTCTTTATTAGGGGTAGACCAATGGTAATCTGATGGTGTGTCAAAAGCAACAAAGAAATATGTCCTTTTAATGGACTTTATAGTCTTCTATTGGACAGTCATTAGGGGACAATTTTCATAATATACATAGTCCAGGGCTATCTCATTTTGCTTTAAATGTCATACTKGCTTGGGTATGTATTACCATGCTTAATAAAGTATATTATAGCCAGGGAAGTTAATAGCCTTAATGCACTGGGCAATGTTTCTRCAGGTTAGTGAGTCTATGACTTAAGATCTTGCAGGCAATGAGCCAGAAATAAGTAAATATTCTATGAAAACATTAGGACTGGTAAGACCACCAAAGAATGATGAGGCTGGCTATTCTGCASAGCAGTGTGTTGGCAATCCCAGGAAGGGCTGGTTGTAACCACAACACCACCCCCTTCCAAACTGAAACATATTCTCATGCAATTTTTAACCACATAAAACTTACCAAGGAAATGAGTAACAGTCAACATGGAAGTATCATGGACAAATCATAAGCAYATGATAATTTGTGAACACAATCTGATAAACATAGTTATATTCTGTGATGTGCCTTGTGGATGGAGAGGCAAATGTYGTGTTTTTACTGCAATAAGGTTTCTGCGGCTTACATGATATTATGATATTCAAAACAGAGATACATCGACTAAATAAAATTACTCCTAGGTGGGTGGATATTACACAGTWGGGATACCATATGTAAAGAGTACATATGAGTTGTTAAATCTCAACAGCTCTATGGGATCTGCAGGGGTGAGCTCTGCATATAGGATTGTTTGGTATTATATTTTCAGACTATGTGTAGCTGCAAGAACATTCAAATAYGTTGGGAGAAAAACATTCAGAAATCTTAAATCTAATTTGAAGCTTTTAAACTGATCAAATTTATCATGTTAGGTGACCAAATGGATTGGATAATTTCTAGAGTGTTTGTTTCTTATTATTTCCTTAAAAAGGAGGAAATAATAGGAAACACACACAGCTAATGGAGCTCAATATTGAAATCAGTGGGAGCTGAATGTCATTATTGCTGAATGTCAAGCCCACCAGGGAYATCACATGGGCTATTTACAAAGATAGGTCAAAGCTAAAAGCCAAACTCACAGCTTTGAGTTAAGATTTTATATCTTAGATGTTCATGTAGTTTTTTTTATAGTCACCATGATTTTTATTGCTTGGACAAATTTCCATAGTTTGCTAACTCTCTTTTTCAAAAATTTCTTATTAGAGTAGCCTTATTTACTTTTTGCTTATTCTGACACTTTTTTTGGGTTAGCTGAACACTAAAGAGTGATTTCCCACAAAGGTACATGAAGGCCATGGGAGCTTCCCCATGGAAGGGGAAGAATAATGAGAGAATAATGAGAGACAGTAGGAAAGTAAGAGAGTTTCTGTGCTGCTTTTAGACAGGTAAAGTCGGGAGATATATTTATAGGACTTCAGAATATTTCCAACAGATTCAGCTTTTCTTCAATGTTACTTTTTCTATAACATAATAATGTACATTAGACTTAATCAGCAAGCCCACCTATCTATGACAGAGGTAAAACTTAACTAAGAAAAAGCAARTAAGGGAAATGTCATTGTGTTTAAAAGCTGGAAATTACATGAAGAAATTCCWGTCACATACAGAATGCATACAATCTGCAATGGTACTAACCATTTTCTCTTAAATGYTCTTGGGAGTCAAGACAAGTATGGAGTGTCTTACAAGTTCTTCAAAATAATTTCCAGACAATGGTGTTGTGTCTTTATTTACAGCTACATTTRCCTCAGTGATTCCATAGCCTTCATATAATATAAATGTGATGGTACATCATGTATTTTTCACCTTTCTCAGGGTGGGTATTTTCACACATATTCTCTTCCTTCTGCATGCCAAAGACCACCATGATTCATCCTACYTTGGTGCTGAGTGAAGGCATTTTAGCTGCAAACAAATATTACTTGAGCTKATTGTTCTGAAGACTAACTTGAATGAATGGGTTCCATAAATTCTAGAGACTGCGTGAAATACCCTGATACATCTTCATCAAAATCACTTTATTCACTGGAAGAATAGTGCCCTTAATGTATGCTGCTGTGTGCTGTTAATATTCCCAGATCATTTCCAGGGTCCCATGTCTTGTGCTTGTTACCTATTCCTTGTCATGGCTTCAGTACATTGGAATGGAAGGTGGAAATTATTCATATGGGGAAATGTAAGAGGAGTGACTGCACAAAGTCCACAAAAATTGAGCTTTCTTTGCTTTTTAATATCATCTCTTTTTTTTTGTTTGGTTGTTTAATAAGCAAACCTTAAAGAGTCATGGATGCAACATTACAATTTTTTTTTTTTTTTTTTTTTTTTTTCCTATATGTAGTTTTATGGATACTTTGTTTAATCACAGGCTCTTAGAGTAAAGATTTGTGACCACTTCCACTGGAGCCATTTTCTGTTTTTTATGTTATTATCTCCAACATTTTCAGGCACATTTCAAGTTGACAAAATGATGTTCAACTGACCATTAGATATTTATCTTCAGTGGTAGGTGCAGAGCTTCCTGACTTTTAAGCACATTCAGGAAATTATTCTATGCTACGAMGGGGACTGTGTTGTAACTAAGATATTTTGAATGGATTCTCATACTTCTATAAATTAACTTCAGTGGCAGTAAAGGATGCTGTTTAAGTGTGCCTCAATTGCTTTCTAAATGATAAACATTAACTTAGGTTCCAAAAATTGGCCAGAGAATGTTCATTTATTTCTCCCTTCAGACATTCAGCCTGAAAAGTTCATTGACTGCATTGAGGTAAWGATAAAATTAATAAGAGATTGAGAAAAATGTTCAAGAACTTCAAGAATTGTGTAATTTTAAAGCCATGGAAGTGATGAAAAAGAGCTTCCCAAATGCATAAGAAGCAAATTTACACAGGCTGAGAAAATCCAGTACATTTTCCAAGGTTAACAAAGTATTAAAACATCTGAGGCTACATCTGAGCAGCTGAATCATTTCTTTGCATTGCTGTTTTCACAAAATTTTTGGYTAAAGGAGTTACTATTTAAAGTAAAAAAAAAGTTGGAGGACTTTTATTAAAACTAATTTGTCATCTGAAGAGGTTACACGATAGTTGGACWCTAACATTTGCAAAAATAAGGTTTTTTTTTTCTCTTGTGGGATTTCTGAGCTTAACTATGATTTGTGAGTGCTCACTAAAATGACCTAAAAGCAATGGGTAATAGCAAGTGGTGTCTGTATTTAAAAATGGCTCCAGAAAATTACCAACAAGTAAATGTTACTCCAATTCTGAATTAAGTGGTAGATACTGCAGCAAATAAGAAAATTATTAGAAAGGTGGATTAACATATTAAAATTGATAAAGAAGGTATTAAAAAAACTGCATTGTAGAGGGAAATGTGGATGACATGAAGAAGAGAGCACTCATTAGACCTGAAGAACTGATGGTAGATGTTCAAAGGGCAGCCAGTCAGTCATCTAGAGARGCTTAGTTAAAACCAGCAAGTAATRTTGGTAATATTCAGAGAAGCCTCTCTTTGAGGACATAATGATGAGTACATCTCGAGTCACTTTGGAAAGTGACCTGTCATTATCACCGTTTCCAGCAAGAAAAATTGAAGCATGTAAAGGGAAAGGTGCTTGACAGAGGTCACATGGAAGGAATATGGCTACAATACAAAACATGTCTCCTAAGCTCCCTCTCAGTGCTTGCCCTGACCCTGATGGGAGTCAGAGCTGTGRATAGTGGAGGATGAATCAGGGTCCCATTTCCCTCCAGTACAGGTGTCTGAGAGAGAGGTGTCTCAGGGTCTGGTAATTGCATGGCTAATACTGAAAGGTCTTCGACTAAGTAGAGGACAGGAAAAAGCCTTCATTAGGAGACTGGGCCATGCATAATGAATTCAGGCAGGAAAGCTGTCCCCGTCACAGTTGGTTTAGGTTCAGAGAAGGGTGAATTGGAACTCTTTCTGGGGGCTAATTCTGAGAAGGGATGAAATGTRTAACATAGCATAAGTAAAGGAACTGTGCAGATGGTGAAAGACTGTTATTTATTAACTACTTGAATTGTCTTAGTTTCTTGCCAATGTCCTATTGGGAAGGGGAAGGTAGGGCTTTTTATTAATGGGGTGAGTAATGACTTAACAGTTATCCTGAGAAAGTTAAAACTATGATGCACTAGAACTTGCTAGTACTGCAGAGTATGATAAATGTCCATATTCCATGAGCTCTATTCATAGCTGAGGGAAATCTATTCTGACACTGGAGGATCCTTTGATCTAGAAAATAATGGAAGTAACTGAAAGCAGGTGAATAAAAAAATAAAAATCAAGTGAGATCAAATAAAATGGACCACTCCTTTTCTCCTTATGACAGTCCAAGTGAAGTGCCAGCAAAGCAGAGGTGCATCTCAGGGGAGTATCAAAGAATGCAAGTTATCACACATTCTGAAAAGTGTGGCCTAATTTGATTTTGAATTGGTGGGTTTCATATAAGGTTTCTGACATAGCAGGGTAAGTTTCTACTGTGGCTTGAGTGATTTYTATTGGGCTCATGCATGAGTTCATGGCTTTTCTCGTATTTAACTCCKTGAAGCCAATGCACTTTCCAGGGGTGGCAATAGATTTAGAAGGCTKCACTGATGAAAGCAGGCGTACTGAGGGCCTGTTTTCTGTGCTGCTCTTTCCTCCCACAGTTTTTGTGCACATCCAGACACTTCTGCATGCAACATTTTTCTTCTCACATACTTTACCCAGCTACTGGTCTGTTTGGGTTAGAAGCAGCTCMGAAGCCTTGTCTCAGTATGTTCATACTGACAGATATTGAACAGTTTGGACTCATTTGGCATCCCTACGGTATAGCCAGCCAGAAGTGCTCTCAGGGGCACCTGACACCAACATCCAGAGAAATATACTAGGAAAAAAAGCTTTTCCTCATAATGTCAGCCTTATCTTTCCACATTTTTTYCCTGTTTGGTTATATTGCAATGGTTATATTGTAAACATGTTCAACAACAGGTTCTGAAAACTGTTAGACGCACATTTTAAAACTGATGTCAATGTCTAAGTTGTCTTCTCATTCTGAAAACTTATTTAGTTAAGACTTCTGGCTTTTCTTTAACACCCTAACATCAGACTCTCACAATGACATCTGAAGCTGAAAAGACAGTATGAATTAAAAATACTTAAACTCTTAAAATACAAAACCACTAGAGGTTTCTAAGCATCTGTCTATGTTGCTGTATGAGTGAATTGTGGTAAGGAAAAAACAGAAGTTTACAGACTTGTTACAGTATTCTGTGAGGTGTTTTAAAGAAAGCAATTTTTTAAAAGTGAAGTAATGAAAAAAAATGGATTCGGTAATGCTCRTTAATTAAACAAATAAACAGAGCATAATTTATTACTTTCAGGCTAGCTAAAGAGTAGCTTTCCAGGAGGTTTTTCTTAATTTCTCATGTGCTCTCCTTCTGAGTGAGACATCTAATTAAATCCGTGTTTAACAAGTAGATATTTTGTTCCCCAGTTAGGCACCTTGTAATTTTGCCATTAGTGGAACGAACAATGTGCCAAGTRTTGCCTTTTCTACCCTCTGTGCTCTTACTCCAGCTGTCCCTGTTTTGGCTGGGGGGGGGTCCTGCTTGAAAACCATCAATTCCTCAGCCTCTTGAGCTCTCCTCAGCCCTGGAGCTGAGATTTGGATGCTCCTCGCTAACCCAGCCTGGGATTTATCTATTTTGCCTGACTCTGCCAGGCAACCAGGATAAGAGTTTGTCACGCTCCATCCCTCATTAGTAAATAGTTATTTATTTGCCTCGAGTCTTCACACTAATCACTGTGGTTGTCCTCTRAAGCTGGCTGTAATGTTGCTGGAGTTTGCCGGCTCCCAGCTGGTCACGCATTAGGGACAGCGGCTGGCAATCCATCAGGGCGCTTCACGCGCCGCATCACAGCCTGACTGACACGAGCTGACATCAGCCCACACTTGGTAGCACAACATGACAGCTTAAAATATGGAAGAGGGTCAGGCCAGCCCTCCTGAAACTCCTTACTCATTTCAGGACTGTGTTTGCCTCTTTTTTCTCTATAAAATAAAAACATCCTCACTTCTGAAGGAGGAAAAGGAAAAGAAACGCTGTGATGCATTGCAGCAAYTTCTGTGCTTCGGCAGTGTGGAATTCTGAATTTGGATGTTTACATGAAAATTTGGTATTACTAATCCTTAAAAGAAATTACTTCTGCTAAGCTAAAAGCTTAAAGGCATAGTTAGGTGGGAAATGGTCTGAAGACAAAACAGGTGACTGAAACCTGRCTTAAGTTTCTGTCCTGCTGCAGTTCTCTGACCCAAGGCTAGATTTTCAAAGACATATGCTTGCCAAGCCCTAATTTGGAAATTCCTAATACCATTAAATAATTKTAGCCTTCAACTAAGTTTAGTTTCCCTTTGACTGAATTGCCTTTTTTTTTTTGAAATTCACAATTTTCTGCCCACTGCATTAAAAAAAACAAAACACCAAAACAAGGTTAGATAGTATTCCAAGAATAACTAAGGAAGATGGATGGAAAGTACCACTTTTATTTTCCCCTGTTTCAGTAAAGACTCCAGGCATATAATGTAGTGGGAACATTCTGGTAAATTGCCTTCAAAGATCCCATATTTTTCCAAGGGTATCATTTTGAAATTCTGCCAAAACTATTGTTTTGGCATTTAGTCCGTGCCTTTCCTCACAGTGTATCGTGTAGCTACCAAGCCATCTGTGTTTTATCTTCATGTCAGGCATGGTCTATTAATTGAAACTTGAATTGTATGGCACTCTGCAGTTGTTTCTTTTTTAATGTCTGATAGGGCTGTGTGTACATGGAAAATCTCATTCTGTTTTAGTCTTTCTATTTCACTTCTTTCGTTTTGGCCACCATAAACTTCATGTTTTTAAGTATCACCCTTTATTTCACAGCACATAAAGGTCACTCAGTCCTTCCTATCTCTAATCCCCCACCTRTCCAGTTTTTCCTCATTTTAACTATGTCCCATATGCATAATCATGACTATTTAAGAAAAGGAAAAAATATATCCTGTTTGACAGCTGTGACAAATGTTCATTCATTACTTTMATGCATAATTAAATTATTTTCTTAATTGTATCCAATTAATTTTTAAACATTTTTACAATTCAAATTAAGACACTTGACTTCAAGAAGAGAATTTTCTCAGAATTATGAAGGACTGAAATGGCACTTGTGTTTCACTTGAAACTAAAAGGGAAAGTTGAGAAGGTATCCCTGAAACAGAAACAAGGAGAATCCATGAGGAAAATACCCTTTGGTGTTCAAAGTGCACTTAAAGACCAAGTCCTACCATTTTTATATTTATGCATAGATAGACACCTCGATGAAGCTGCTGATAAGAGTAGCATAAATCATACCTAATAACTGAATGCATCTAAGATTTGGGGTCACATCTGTCTGCCTTGCTACATCTGGCAGAGTGCAATAATTAGGTTCTCTCATGAAGATGAGAATTACAAAAAAATGTATTTATAGAGATTATTATCCCTTCAAGAMATTTCAGCTCCATTTTTAATTGATGTAAATAACAGCTCTGGTGAAACCAGTTGAACCCTGCTGATAGCTGCCTGCAGGGAATCTGTCCTTCCTTTCCCAGGCCGGATTTGACAAGAGTTGCGTGACCCACAGTTGTTATTGCTTTGACATTCTCCAAAACATTTTTTATGATTTTTTCTTGGTAGGAGCGTTTCTCCACGTTTTTAAAAAAAATTCAATTTTTTTTAAAACAAAAAGTAGTTAAAGCAGAAAGAAAGTTTAAAACTCATTTGTTTATACTGATAGTGAAATGTTTCAGTAAAAGCATCAGAATTATTTAGTTTTGGTCTAAAACATTTCCTTACAATTAGCACTATCTAATTCTGTTCAAAGGCACAAAACACCTGTCTACRTCTAATATATTTATAGAGAATGAGAGAGTGTGTGATTTTCAACTTATAAAAAGAAGTAAGAATTTCTTCACTCAGGGTAAGTCAAATGATAGAAGAAGCAGCAATTTATATGTCTTTTTCTGGCTTTTTGCACACAGTTGCATTTAATCTTGAAYACAAACTTAAATGCAGTATAGTTGCTGTTTGTCCCTTACTTTTCCATATGCTGTGGTCTGTGTCCTAATTCTGAGTGCAGAAAGCAGCTGCAGTAGATTGAACAAGGGAAGGATTTTGCCCTCAAAGAATGGTGCCCAGCTTGAAGGATGAGTGTTTACTAATGTGTAGGGAAGAAGGTCAAGAAAAGGTTTCTGTTTGTTTTTGTAGAATCAAGTACAGAAATACTTTTGTACAAATCTGTTGTGCCAAATCCAGCTCTATAACGCTAGGATTGATCAGAGAAAAGCAAAAAAAAACCCAACGGGAACTGAATTTGCAATGTTATCATACGGGAAGGAATGCCTTCTTGACCCAGAGTTTATGTCCTGAAGAATAAAACCTGATAGAAGCTGTCAGTTTTATCTTAAGCTGCCGAGCTGTAAGGATTATTTCAGCTGAGGATCTTAATATTGCTCTCTGCCTTCACACAAGAAATGACACTTATGTAAGGAGATAGCAAGAGCTTTAGGAATTAAAATGAACTTAAACCACAGGCTCTGTAGGCGATGGATGCACTTTCTGTCTGATTCACACACACACTGCAACGTTTTCCATTGCTTCTTTAACTTTTGCCAAAAAACAAGTGAAAACTCAAAGGCCAGAGACAGCAGCGAGGTTGTTTGTCCTGTGTGCTGTCCCATACTTGGTGGGAGAGGRTAACAGGGAAGGGATAATTTTGGCTTCAAAGTAAAATTCCTTATTTCTATTACAAGAGTTTTGCCCTGCACCCCCAATGCCTCTGCTACCCGAGGAGGGCTTTTTTCCATGCTGGAGATTGTCCTCTTGTGTGCAACCAAAGCCTGATCTCTGGAAATTCTTAGCAGATCCAGGTTGCCTCAGTGGAAGTGCACGAGGGGATGGACTACAGTGAGGATGAATGAAGTTGCAATTTGGGTTGGTTTTTCTTCCTCTGTCAAGGAGGGTTTGTGAGTTTTTGGTGAGGTAGCTGCATGRGCATGGCATGGCAAGGATCTTTTTTTTTTTTTCTGTGGGTAGTAGTGAGTAAACCAAAAACTGAAGAAAGATGAGGACATAAAGCTATGAGTTCTCCCCCTTTCAGAGCAATAAAATGTCTTTTGGCTGTTGTACCTAAAGCAGTGTGGGTATGGATGAAGCTGTGACAGAGGTCAGGCCTCATCTGCCATTCCTGTCAGAGCACACAAAATGTCACCCACTGGAGGAGGCTGGGGCAAGCAGGGGTGTGATTTACCAAAGAWTTGTGCCATTTAATGCACAAATTACTCCACTGTGGTCATTCAAGTCACCTGGGAGTAATTCCTGCCCTTTCTCCTGTGCTGGTCACCCAGGGAGCGAGCAAATCCTGGATCTCTCTAGGGAATTTTAGGTACCTGCAATAAAATATTTTTCTGATCACAGTCACAACTGCTTGCTTGGCTAGTTGGAACTTTTTTTATCAATCCAAAATACCAGCTTTAACAACTTTTGCAGTTTGCTATGACTGTGAAAGTTCTTTCTGATATGCTTTTAGCAGCTTTAGAGATTACTGTCTTSCCAAAACTAGGCTTTTCAAATGAAAGAAATTATTTTTGTTCAATTTTGAGGAGTCATCCATAAGATATCCGGTATAAGACATCCTGCAGTGATCTGTTGTTCAGTAATACCRTTCTCATTTAAAACTGCATAATGAAGGGTGTCAGAAGGCTCTAGAAAATCTCTGTGGTTAGCCCATGATTTTCCAGGGTTAGCATAGAATACTGCAGTGCTTACTGTTCCTTATTTCTGTTATTAAGATCTTTCAAGCTCTGTCCAAGGGTCTTTAGGCATCTAGGAACATTGCTGTGCAATAAATACACACGCAACATTAAATATTGGCCTAAATTTCTTAACCTTCCCTTTTTATTTCAAATTAGCAGTATTCATCCTCACAGTGTCTTCTCAAAGATTTAAATGGTATCCATTGAGAAATTAATTTTATTATAAAATAAACGCTGAACAATAGAATTGGGAAGTGGTGTTATGATAATGAAGGAACCTTTGAATAGTAGTTGTGGTGTAATTAGTTTAAAATTATGTAAAAAGTTCATGTGTAATTATTTTTCTTTTAAAGGGATTCATTTTGCATGGAATATTAAAGTACTGAGCTTTAATAACAAAGCTAGAAAATAAGAAAATAACATGGCTAGACACACAATGAAGCAGAGTATTTCATAAACACCCACTGGAATATTTTAAAATGGTCCAATATTAAAAAAGGTTAGTTACAATAATCCTCAGAAGTTATGAGTTGTAAACAAATATATTTATTAAGCTGTTGGCACTTTAGAGACAAAAATTCCTGTTGTCTGCAAATCCTAGAATAGCAGCAGAAGTTTGCTCATGCTGTAGTATCTAAATGGAATCTCAGAAAGTTGCAAAGATTTTAGAAACACTTCAGCATCATAATAAGAAAATTCAATAGAGAAATACATGTTATAGATTTAAAAAATCACCCTTTTTGTACATTTCAGGCAAGCCTGTCTATATGTCATTTATGGATAAATCAGATAAATCAGAAAAATATATTTCATCTTTACTCTTTCTTCCCTGTTAAAGAAGTCTCCAGAGCAAAGTTCACAAATAGGGGCCCCAAAAGAAACAAAGAAAGTTATGTATTTAAAGGGGTTTGTTTCTTTCTTGCCAGTCTAAAATTTGCTTATAAAACTGAGCTAAAATAATGTACTCATGGGAATTACAAATAAGTGAAGAAGCATTTCGAAATCTGTTTTCTGTCTAATGAATCATGTAATATCAGAACAAATACCATTTTTTTTCATAGTTCCCAGCTCTCTCTTAGATGCGAAACAAAATATTTCCTGGGTTTACTGGTTCAAATATCAGGCAATTTGTAATTAGATTATTCTCCTCCCATTCCTGCATGCCAAATTATTTCAGCAACTTTGGCCTGTCTTTTTCAAAGTTTCTTGAATGAGTTTGTTTCCATTGTTGTTTTTTTTTACCACCTGTACAATAGAATTACTGCACTAATCAGGGTTTCATGGTTTTGGGCTTAGAGTCACCCAAATTCTGTCATATGTTATTTAAAGGAACCCTGGAACTGCTGCTGGACAGATTCAGGAAAGCAATTTGGTATCCATGTGTGTCTGAGTAGAGACATAACAGGAGTTGTGCCTCTTTTTGGACTTGCAGTGAAAATGAACAGAGATATAAAGCAGCACATGGTCACCAYCTGTGGGTCCAGCAGCATCTCWTGGTCCTTCTTCACCCTGGGSTTCTTKCTGRGGGCWGTYCCAGGGTCTTTCTTCCGGGGTACCACCTCTGTGCAGTCCAAATTCTGGGTATCCAGGGAGTGGTCACAGGTGCCGTTCCCATAACTTAGGGTGACATGTATGAACAGTTGCTTCCTTTCCCACAGCTTGACAGAATGGAAATTTTTGTCTGGATGCTTCAACCCAAATGTGCCAACCAGGTCTTACCTCTGCTAGGCCCAGAATTATTGCCTTCCTCTTGCAAATTCCCCCCTTCTGCGCTTATCTGAAGCATCCCTGTTGTGGCTTRTCATCTTGGGGCARGYTCCTTCTGTGGCCTTGACACTGTTTGAGGCAGGCAATTGTGTTTTTTAAGTCCTTTCAACCGTTCTTGGAATTGTTGTTACATGTGGCAAATAAAATTTAAGGAAACTTCTTTCAGTGAGGGTAAATTAAGGTGAATGCAATTATTTCTAGACTAAGCATATTGTATGCACGTGTTGCCTACCACAGCTTGCTTAGTGCTGGGATATCAAATCACATCATGTAACTTCATTACAGTTCTGGCACTAGAGGTCTTTGTTAAAAGACAACAGTCTTTTCAGCTTTTATAACATGAGGATATTATTATAAAATACTTTGTGAACATTCAGGCATAGGAACAAGACTGTGAGTTGCATGGTGTGTGTTATTAGTGGAACCATATGTGCAGAGATGATTTCTTAAGAGTGCTCCARCACTGTAGAAGACAGCTACAAATTAGGACCTGGTTAGCAGCCTTAGCTAAACAGGGTCTGTCATATTTTGCATTATGTGGCCTTATTTTATTGATGTGTAATGTACTGTCTGGCATATCMCATCAGAGAGCTTCCTCAGCTGATGCAGAAAGTGGCTGTGACAGCTGTTTTTATTGCAAATCTCTCCTCCAGTGTCCCCTCTGCTATAAAATTGGGAAACAAATGAGGGRACTTGATGAATAGCAGATTCAGTTTATTGGCAGTTACATTTATTTTTCTATCTTTATATAAAACATGAAGTATCAATATATCAATCTTTATGTATGTGACTGTAACCATATTTTTCCAGCCTGTGCACAGTGCTTGTATTCTAGGCTCATAAGCTKTGTGGGAAAGGGCCCTCTGAGTGTTTGAATAACTCTTAGCACAATAGAGCTTAAAGGATGATTTGTGCCTTTGGGCACTGCAGCCATGTAAGTACGGAACATCTGAACTATATTCTGCAATACGGAATTGAAAATTAAATGGGAAATGCTCATTATGTTGCATGTGTTATGATTAGCCTAATTTGTAAATACTGAAGTGTTTTGTCTTCAGAGGGACATTAGGTTATATCTGGACAGACCCAAAGCAGCTTTGGCTCAGATTTATGATGTTATTCAGACACTTTGCTCCCACTGATTTCCAAAGGCAATGGGGACACACTGAGCAGACCCTGGTGACCACCACCATTTATTCTTTTTATTGAGSGGGTGCTTTGGAGCAGATGCACAATATATACCTGCTCAAATCCTGATCAGTCTTAGGTGATCCACACCATGACAATGAGCCTGGGGAAGCAGAGATATTTTTAATCATGCACAGATACCAAACTGACAGAGTTTTGGCCAATCAAAATCTGTGCTTGGACATCCGTTGCAGACTTAAAGGTTGTGAAACCATTGACACTCTTCTTATATCAACTCAAATCTTAAGATTTAGGTCTTAATATAAGATCTATGTATGTTCTGGAGTGGATGGAAAGGGTGTGGAGGGTACAGGGGAACAGTGGGTCTAAACATGGCAGATGGTTTAGGTACAAGTGCCCCAAGTAAAGGCAGGTCTGGAAAGGAGGCTGTAGCACATTGGTGCTTGTTGGGGACATTTTCAGTAGCCTGGTTTAAACATGGAAACTGAACTGCCCCATAAACCTAAGCATAGAATTCATTATGTGGGTCTTCTGCATATCTTTTGATGCTGAAGACATATTTGCATGCTATAAATTATTATTGATATTTCACATAAGACACACTAACCATACTCCAGGACTGAGGTGTTATYGATTTAGCCATTACTTTTCACATTTCTTCCTTGCCCTCAGAAGATTTGCTGCTCACTGCATTTTATAATTATTGCAACCTGGAATTTTAAATGCTCCCAGATTCACCCCTGCCTTTCAGCTAATAAAACAACAGACTAGTGTACTAGATAGGATATTTGGTTTTGTTTTTAATCTCAGGTTTATGTCTTGCTTTTATCATATCTAGATACATGACAAAGTGAATAATAATATATAAATACAATCTCACTGGCCATAAATCTCTAAGRAGGAAGATCCCATGTTGATCAGAACCTTGTACAATACTGGCCTGAGAAGCTGCAAAAAAAGAATGTAGCATCAGCTATCAGAAAAGGAATCACCACCTTTCTCCTGCCATTGTCCCACACAGTTTTAAAGCCAGTATGGTCTCTTCTCTTTACAAGGGAATGTGCCCTACCTGCAGCTGCACACACCCCATCACTGAGTGTCAAAGAGAGTGTGATTGCAAGCACTTTATATAAACTCYACCTCTAATCATTGAGAAATAACAAGCTTTTAGTAGGGTTTCTGAAGGCGATAGTTCTTCACTTCTTAAGAGATAAGCAGATACATGCATTTTCACATGTGCAAAATGGAACTATGTATGGGTTTCTCAATATATACACATTACACGTGCTTGTTGCAAATGTGAATGTTAAATTGCTGCTTTTTCATTTTKGTCTACAGATTCACTCTATTATCCTTCTTAAACAGTTTATCTTCACACTGACCCCATTTCTTATTTCTATAAATTAGGAATAGTAGTATTTACCAGCATGTGGAGTTGGTGATACAYGCAGTCAGTACAAAATCACCTGGAAATAATATAAGTGGGACAGGATGTGAGGTGTGTGGATATTAATTTGTGCTTCTTCCTTGTCCATGACCAAGAACAATGTTCAGTGTTTTGAAGACTAGTCTGTGCTTGCACATGGCAAGGATGTGGAGTGAAAAAACAAATGATGGAATTGGAGTGCTGTGTGACCTTGTTTTTTCCCTTCTCTGAGCTTTAATTTCTCTGCCTTTCACAACAAATACTGACATTTTCCCCAAACTTTAAGTGAAGTTTGAGGTCTTAGAAAAAAAGAAGACTGCTACAAAAATACCCACACTGGGTAAAAAGTATAGCTTGAAGCTAGTCTTGAGGACATTTAAAGTCAGCTTTCTTCATGTTGTTTTAATGAATAAGAACACTGGTTCAGTTTTGGAGCCATAAATTGTCATAAAACTCTTGAGTTTTTCCCAGTCCATATTTGTAACTGTACTGTACATGTAACTGTAACTGTACATGAACTACAGTATCTAATAATGTACTCCATGTATAACAAGGAGTAGTTGATAGGCAGACAATAGAATTGCTCCTGTGCTTTATTTTCTCCCAGTTTGCTCTTTTATTCTTTGCTTTTGTGTTTGGTTTTGTGCAATTTGTGGGACCTCTGATTTGACACAGGCAGAAAAGAAGTAATTGGACTTTTTTTCCCACTAGTCACCAAGACAGGGTCCAAGTGCTTGGTGGAAACACAAAAATATCAATCTCATTTAACAATAACCATTGTTCTCTCCTTCTCCCTATCTTYATTGTGGTACTCCAGAGGATATTGGCATCTGAAAGGAGCTCAGTGCTGAATTAACTGGGTCACACTGTGACCTGTCCTGCACAGATGTTACTTTTTAATGGCTTCTCTATGGCCGCTGGCACTTGCTGCCTTAGCAGGCTGGGAGGAGGAGGATAGGAAACACACATGCAGTAATTATATARCTTATTTGCAGGAGTAGTGTCTTCTCAAACAAAAAGACAGTTTTTATTTTTGTCTTTAACAAAATACTAACAAAGTACTTGCAAGCTGAAAAAAGTCAAGTATCTTTCAGTTCCTATACTAGAAAGCTGAACTTATTTTCTCCCGAGTTTCTGGCAGAAAATATTAGAAATTCCTGGAAAAATACGAATATTAATAGACTTTTAACATTATTATAAAGCTCATTTAACAAGAAGATCTAATTATTATTAATATCTTCTTCTTCACAAGGGGAAGTGGAGGGCCAGGCACTGATCTCTTCTCTCTGGTGATCACCTGTAGGATATGAGAGAATGGCATGAAATTGTGTCAGAGGAGGTTTGGGCTGGATATCAGGACAAGGTTCTTCACCCAGAGGGTGGTTGGGCACTGGAACAGGCTCCCCAGGGAAGTGGTCACAGCACCAATCCTGACAGAGTTCAGGAAGCATCTGCCCCCAATGCTCTGGGGCATGTGGTGTGACTCTTGGGGTGTCCTGTGCAGTGCCAGGAGTTGGACCCAATGATCCTTGTGGGTCCCTGCCAGCTGAGGAGATTCTATGATTCTAGATATATTTCCACAAGCAGGGTGCATAAGCATGTCCACGCTGAAATCAGAGGAACTGTGGTTGTTGTCAGCAGCCAAAATCTTGCTTTGGAAAATATGAGTGCAAGGTGTTTAAGCAAATTAATTGTTTGGCTTATTTTTTCCCTCCACTGATATAGTCTCTTCTCAGAGTCCATTTATTCAAGCTGGGATCAGCAGATAATTCCTCCTGAGCTGCTAAAGATAACTTCCTGTTATACAACTCACGTTAGTGGTATTATTTTAATAACCTAATGATTAGTTAATTCCATTCTTAATCTGTTCCATATGCAACAGGTTATTCTACTTCAGCTTTAAGCAACATGATACAAATTCCAGTATCCAAATTTTAGTTTCAGTTATCTCTAATCAATTTCAGTTTTAATAATTCCTGTTTCTAAAGAGTATCATAATCATGTTTTCTGTCCCGATTTGATGTCCTTTTTCTACGTTTATAAGTACGTAAATGATTACTTAGATTTTGTACACAATATATAGTATAACCTCAAATGCATATACCAGCCCATTTATTTTGTTAATTACCTACATTTCCCAATCTGAGTTATTCAGTTACTCTTATTTGTAACAGAGGAGGTCTGAGGAAGAGATGACATATAAATATTGAACCCACATTTTTCATTTAGGTTCTTAGCAATGAAAGCATTTTTTCAAGGGGTAGTATAAGGAACATACTTGGAAATCTAAAYACATTTACATAAAACTGTGAGAAAGAATACTTTTTCACCTTCCAGGAAAAACAGGTTCTAAGAGCTTTCTTACTGTCCCCTAACCATCACAAATGTATTTTGCTGGTTTGAGAGCAAGAAGCATGAGATAAGACAAATGTGTAATTACTTCTTGACCCACTCTTCTGGGTTATACATTTTCATGAGGTGCCATGATTCATTATTTGCATTGATATGTACAGAAGGATGGGGCTGCTTAGTTGATATTCATTTATTCAACAGTCTGTAATCTATATTTAATGGAGTACCAGACTGTGGCATAATAAACCGTTTAAAAAGATAGCTGCTGCTTACACAGGGGTTATTGCTTGCATAACCTGTACTTATTTTTCATTACAAAACTAAAAGAGCAAAGCATAATTCACACAAGAAAATGAAGTTAACATTTAATGGCTTGAAAAATGATAGTGTACCATAATGCTGTGCAGTACTCTGAGCACTTATAAAACAAAACAAGGGAGCAAAAAAAATAAATACAAATAAAAAGGCATTAACAGTGCACTGTGAAATATGGGCACCAAAGCAAAACAATGCATTCTAGTTTGCCAGCTGCTTAGCAGGACCACTCAAAGATTGCTAATTAATCTGAAGCAAGTTACTGAGCACACACAAAGACCTACAGAGGCACAAATGYTCAAATATTTTGGTTACTTTTTTTTTTCCTACATTTGTTACATTTCTGTTYCTTATGTTTTCCTCCATGGAAATAGAAGTTTTCACAGCATACACATAAGTGCTGTTTACACAGAACCATGGAAACTATTGACTAACATGATTGCCTCTAKAAAGACATCTCACTGTAGGTCAGATACTGTCCAGACTTTATTGAGATGAAAAGTCTGATTCCCAAACTGATATCAGAATGAGGGAGATATGCCCTGGTAATCAGGATCAGTGGTGAAACCTTCGAGGCAGTTGATGGGGTGRTGGTGGAAGCCCTAAATTTTGGGGTGCTTTCAAATCTAACATCTTTGACTATCTCTGTAATAACAGAGGCTTCCAAGTCATCTCTTGCTGGACTTCCAGATCAGCTTAGCAGAATTCTGAAGTTCCTCAGACTGGGAAATAGGACTTCTGTTCTTGGTGAATGGCAGGCACATTTTCTTGCATACACTGGAAATTATTGAGTGACAGCAGCAGCAGCGTGTGGGTTCAGGAAGTTCAGCTATTCCTCCTTTGGGAAGTCATGGAATCCCCAGCACCACCCTCCACTGAGACACCACTGGAGGGACCTAAAAACCAAACCAACAGATGGAAATGTCAGTAGAAAATGACATCTATGGCCATCTCCTGCTGGCATATGGAGGTGAGTTCTACAGTTATTTGAAAGGAAGCTTTCACATTTCRGGCAGCAGAAAATTGTTTCATGATAAGACTGGTGACTTCTGTTTCAGACAAAAAAACCCACATAGTCTTATTAGATGAATGTCAAGAGAGAGAGAAAAAAGATAGATAAAATAAATAAATAAAATAAARCACTCTCAAGGGCATTAGAAATATAATTAAATTGGTGGCTAAAGGATTTCAAGCCAATTAGGGGTCATTGTAGGGTTGAAGAAATTGGAGAAGTTTTTTTTTTTAATCCTTACATTTAAGAAGCTTTTTTTTTTCTTGTAATGCTATCACATTGTATAATTCAGTGAGTAAACGTGATATACATAGAAAATTAATGATCATGCCTGGTTGCCTTTTCAAGTTCCCTTTTTCTGTGCATGTCTGCTGAAGAACTTTTCTATTTTAGTGTCTTTGCTTGCTCTCTTCTGGGACTTGCGTAAACACCACAGAAAGCTGACACTTGGGAATCCTTGCAGTTGCCTTAAGGGCAATTAGCTATAAAAGATAGGGCTAAAAGCTAATTGCTCTGGTTTAGTTCTCAAAGTGCAGGTGAAGTTTGCTGAGAAATGAAAGTTGCAGGGGAGAAAGGCCAGTTAAAAATTTCTCTCTTGAGTTTAACTGGAGCTTTTAAGACTGAAAACTTTTGCCAGTTCAGCAGTAAATCTCACGTTCTGGTGTCTTCTGGGATGAGATCCTATGTTTTCACTTTTTCATTTGTATTCTTGGGGATATTTTGTGCCTTTCCTTCACTTTTTGGGGAGTTAGCAGGGGGTGAAAGGGGAATCAGCATGAAAAGTGTCTTGGGACTGGAAAGAAGAAAATAGACTGTCAATGCTTTTAGAATCTGTGTGGCTGCAAAGTTTTCTGGGATTTACACTGGGTATATGATGACAACTGGAGGAATCAGAAAAAGGAATTTGTGATGTTCTTCACTTGGCTTACTCAATAGAGTCAATACATTTTCTTACGGGGTACTTTTTACATCAGAAATATAGTACAAAATGGATGTTTAGGAAAGATGTGAAACTGGTTTTATGTCTTTGAGTTTGGATGTGGAAGGAGTGCAATGGAAAATTATAAAATAGCAGCTGTATTCTGARCAGTTGACTCACTGGAATTAAGGGGAGAGGAAATGCCTTCCCATCTCAAAATCTCTGACTCCTCAAATAATTTTCCTGTCATGACTTAAGATTTGCAAAATGTTCTGTTTGAAACAAACACACAAAATGCTTKTTTCAGTGTCTCTAAAACATCCTGTTTGTACCACTTATGGGGTTTTTTTTTTKACTCTACTATTTGAAAACAAAATTGAGACAAAAACTTTTCTTCTATTCATTTTGAAATGTCAATAAATGTTGTATGAATAATGAGTGAAGGAAGGAAATCACAAAGTCTGGATTCAGAAATCTGCTTAAATTACCCAATTCTACAAATAGCACTGATAATGTAACACATGTCTTCAAAAAGCTCCCAGCTGGCTCTATTTCCATGAATTAGACTTAGATTTACTGACRATCATTTACTGACAGTGTTGAACAAACTGCAGTTTGCTTCCTCATACTTCAAAAATCTGTCTTGGTGTAATGCATATATCCCAGAAATGGCAGCGTGCCCATGTTTGCCACCTCCCTCTCCTCCAGTGGGATGTCTGGGTGTTGTTCCCTGGTATTTTCCAGCTGCAGAAGGTCAGTCAAAAAGAGCCCATCCCATGCACTGTTCCTGCCCCTTAGTTTCTCACTTTCTGGTTGAGAGAAATTGTTTGACTTCTCTTGCTGCCACGTCCTTTGAGATTGATATGAAATTGTGCTTCACACTTTGGACAGGGGGAGAGAATTAGGAAGGGAAGAGGCTAGGCATGTTCTCRTGACCTAACCAGATCTGTTACATTTCCTTTGCTAAGACTGAGGCAATCTAGCTGTCAGGGAGTCCGTTTTACATTTGCAAAATTCATATCCTTGCTGTAAAGAAAGATCAGGCAGACTTTATCAGCAAGGTTACCTAAGAATGGTTAATAATTTGGGAGGTTTGGACCCAGATACAGCAAATTGACTTGACGAGTGTCTGCAAACCWTCTCCTACTGAAAAATGAAGAGAGGTCAGGTCTTGAAATGCCTTGGAGAAGSATGCTCTGAGACAGGCAGATATATGACTTGCTAGAGAAAGTAGAAATTTGTGGATTTGTGATATGTGCAGTGGAAGGACATAGTGTTAATTTTGTATGTTCAAATGCAAATGTGAATGTGTATAATCGAGGGAAGGTTGTCACACATCTTGAATGGAAATCCAGAAATGGTTTGTCCAGATTTCAGGGCTCACTGTTGAGACTGGTAAATTGGTGGTGCCAACCTTTCCAGAACAGTCAAGTGAAATTCAAAGGTGAAATTTGTATCTTTAGTTTAATGTAAAAAACACAAAACCACCTTTACATTAACATTTCCATATTAACTCATTAAACCATTAACATTTCCATATTCTCAAGAAAATCGAGATTACTTTGATATGTGTGGGCAAGAAAACTCTCAACTGTACTGTGTTTTAGGTGACTGGTTAGAGCATGCACTCAGGGAGAAGGGTCCAAACCCACGCAGGGGTTGGACAGGTTGGAGTGTGGGGCTCCTCTGCGCCCCACAGCAGCTCTGGCCCCAGGCTGATGGCTGGAGAGGCACCACCACTGTCTCCTCTCCATTCCATGCCAGACCAGAGAACTGCTTACCTGAGAATGCTGTTGGTGCCCAAAGGCCGGTTAGCTGAGTGAGAAGTGAAGATGGCAGCTTATGTTTAGATATAGGCTTAACTTTGTGGTTCCTCATCTTAAATACTCTGCCAGTTCCTGGCAATGCTAAAAATGGGCACAGAAATCATCAGAGACATTTAAAAYGTATGAAGATAAGTGCCTCAGGGGTCATAAGTGGCAGAATTTTCATAGGTGWCCCTTTAAGATTGGGTTGTTTTGCTGTTTTTTCATGTACTGAGAGTATTTTCTCTGTAAGTGCACTTTTCTAAGACAAAGGTGAATGAGGCTGAAAAAATCTCACGTTCTGTTCAGCTCTGGGGAAGACCAATTGCCTGCAGAGGCAGCGAACTGCAGCAGGAAAAGGACCCAGGTTTCCTGGCTTGCCAGGCTTGCTAGCCTTTGATGACTAGATCTGTCTGCTGCTCCAGTAGCAGGTGGGGGCTGAAAATGAACCAAAGGAAAAAGTAGCTGGGGAAAAATATTGGGCATGAAAAGGAAATGCTTGCTACTTTGAAAACCCCATTTCACTAAATAATTAAGYTCCCTCTCCACATGCATGCTTGTTCCATATGCTCAAAGTTTAAGCTAAGTATTTGCTTCTTTTTATTACCTCTCTGTTATCAGTACAAACATGTAATCTTGGGCTTACTGCTAAGTGTGTATCTGTCTTCAATTTTTATGCTCTGTAATTCCCAAGGAAATCAGTTCCGGATATCTTGCATTGAAAAACTGTGCTCACTCTGCAGGGTAGAGGAGTTTTAAAACTGTAGGCAATGATGGTAATCCTTTGTGTAGTTACACTGGTGCAAAGCCTGARTAATTTTAATGTAGCAAAGAGAAGCATTAGGGTTGCTATTCTCAGGAGGCTGCTCACTAATTATTTCTAGATAAGGTGGTGGGAATAATTAGTGCTAGATATTGGAATGAGCACTCAATGTAATTTGTGTCCACATAATAATACCAACATCTACTTCTGTTCAACTTCTATAATCACTTTGTTGTTGGTTTTTTTTTGTTTTTTTTTTTTCTTTTAAATTGAGAAGGTACAAGAAAGTCTACTAAAAATACATGAAGTGAACTGTGCATGTGTCTTTTTGAACGCTGCAGATGTGTATCAGGTGATGAGGTTTCTAATATGAATGGATTTGTGTGGGAGACACCAGTGGTTGTTGGATCACTGTGCAGTTCATGTGGCAGAGGGGACAGTGCTGAGTTTGAACTGAACTCAGCAGTGGCACTCAGTGCTTGGATAGAGGCTGCTCAGAGCAGGCTGATCCACCCCCTATTCCTCAAGGGGAATGGAGAAAAAGACACTTTTTGGGAGGAGGGAGAAGTGCTGGGTTTCTCATGTTCATCCAAAGCTGTGGCTTAGTTCTGATCAGTTAAGAATTATTCCTAATACTCATTAAAAATCAAAGTTGTGCACCAAATGAAACCACTATGTTTCCAGGTTGGTTCCCTTTTGASAAGGAGCCTAGTGGAGTACAGGATATTTCACCTTTTCTTGGAGTATGGCATATTGAGATAATCTATGCCTGGTGAGTATGTTTCCTGTAATATCCACAGGAGGATATGAAGAGTAAAGCTGCCCTAAGTGTCATGCACGAAATTATCTTATTCTGAGTAGTCTTTTGAAATTTGTATGATTTAAAAAATATTTTTCTTTTAGTTTGAGGAAATTTTTCAAATCTGTTTCTCTTCCTGGAAACTGCTGACTTCCAACAATGCCTCACACACTAACCCCTTGGTTTTTTAGAATTATTTTAGCCAATCAGTTTTCAGCTGAAGGAGCTCACCCTAGCAGGGTGCCCATTTTGTGCTTTTTCCTCTATAAATCAGGTTTCTGGTACAGATCTGGGCTTTGTCAGTCCAAGCCTGATGCACTGTTTCAGCTGACATTATGACACACCTTTGAAGACAGCTGGGTGCTGACACTGAGGAGCACTGGTATTAAAGCTGTTTTCTTGTTACAACAGTAGTGACCTCATGGCATTTCACCTGTAATTTCTCTTCCAGAATCCCCGAAACCTTCAAGTCTAAATGTTGTAATTTTATCAGGCCTTCAGGTGATGCTCCCAGMAGATGATCAGGGATCATCTGGAGACCTTCCTTTCATTCCCTGCAGCCACCATGAGGTGGCAGTTGTCACTTGCTGGACTTGTTTCACTCCATTTGAGCCACAACGACGCAAAGCTTATTGATCCTTGGAGACACTGAGCTTTCCAGCTCCGCTGCTCGCTGTTCGCAGCATGCAAGTGTGAAACTTTACAAGTGACTTTTAAAGGCAGCCAAGGAATGTGTGAGACAGATTGTTAGGGGGAAGGAAAAAAAACCAACAAAAAGAAAACAACAACCCAACATTATTTAATTTGATGGTGCAGAGCTTTATGCCAAAGTAAGGCATGTGTTTGCTGTTAGCAATCAAAGAGGTTTAGCAATGAAAAGTGACATTTTGTTTATGGGATTTTACAAGCAGGGGTTCCCTAGGGAAATTAATTTGGCCCTCTGGAATGCTGCCCTCCTCCATGTCACTTTCCCTGCCGCCCCAGCATTTTTTTACCACAAAGCTTTATATTAGTTTTTGGATAGATAGAACCCAGAGGGAGGGATGTGGGTGCAGTAGGTAGCTTCCCTAACTCCACATTGCATTGTAAACCCATGGCAGGTCTCCAGCATTTTCTCAGTGCTTCCTAATAAATCATCAGACCCAGATCCTGGACTGCAGCTAATAAGCTACCATCTAGGGAGCTGGGTTTTATTTTGTCCTTTCAATGCAATCCCAGAGCACAAACCCAAGCTTTTTAAAATAGTGGTCCCCAAACATAGCCTGGAGGCAGTCTAAATAATTTAAATTCTTCTTCATCTCTGTATTCTGTGGGTAAAAAAAGAAGCCTGGAAATTCTCAACTTATTTCTTAATAACAGATTGCTCCAATTTGTGTCTCCATTCTCTCTAGCTATGTTCCCACTCCATTTTCAGCTGCACAAGTTAGTCTCCTCTTTTCATGACCTGAATGTCCTATAATGTTTTTCATATGCGTTTTGAAGCAGTTGCTCCCCTCCATCATGTAGGGGTCAAATCATGTACATACATAAGTACATTGCTTCTTAGTGACTTTTTCTCCTTTTGTGGAAATCAGTGGTACCTTGCAAATTTTGCCATCTAATTTTCAATGTAGCTTTATATCTAAAACCATGAGAGGGTACTATAGTTGTAACACATTATCACCATCAATAATTTAAAAAGAATCAATAAATAACACCTTGGTTGAATATATTCTGGGGGTTCAAGAAAAGAAAAGTGAAGAAGACAAATAGAATTGCTGTGTTTTCAGCCATTTTCTTGCAATGCCAAGGCCTTGAGCCATGGARGTGATCTTTACACTGTCAGCTGTCCTGATCTACAGGATTGATAATGGAGGATGAAATCGTATTTTCCAGTGCTYAGTTTACTCCTCTTTGAAATGAGTCCCCAATTTGTCTAGGCTAGAAGGGACTGAAATGTTTGTTTCTGGGCTCTTCTATAACAGGACATTAAATTTCACCCTTGTAACAGAYAATTTCAGAGCATAAAGTAAGATTTGGTTAAGGAAAGGCATCAAATCCTGGCTTTGAAGAGGTGATGAAGGCTCTACACATTCCTCAAGAGTTTCTCAGTCAATCTCTTTGTCAAGCAYGCATGTAGCAGATTTCTCACTCTTCCATATGTGATTCAGTTTCCAGACTGTGGTTACGCCTTTCACCAAAAGATTAAAAGGTTCTTTATGCACCATACCTCCACTCTTTGAACATACTTTACCCAAGTTGTCTTTCACTCTTCTCTTCTGGTTAGTTAAGCAGATTGAGCTCTCTGAATCCCAAAATTAAACATTTTCTCCCAAACCTTAGAAGAAATTTCTGAGTCACTCTATACATTCTAGCATTGTACTTCTCTGCTGATTTATCCTTGCGCTTCAGCACCTAAAAAAAGAAAAAAAAAAGTAGAGGTATTTTGCAAATGCCTGGTATCTAGAAATCTAATGAGCCATAAAATGTTGAAGCTCTAAATAAATGTAAGAGGTCATTTAGTGACGWAACTTTTCCAGCCAGAGCCTATGAGGAGAGAAAATTTCTCTCATTCTCCCTTGGAGTTCATGAAGGAAGACAAAGGTAAACAAAGTTCTCAAACTAGCAAAATCAATCAGCTTAGAAGGRGAAGACTTCATTTTTTTCCCCTTTCCATTTAAAAGTATGACATAGACTTAAAAAAAGAAGAAGAATTTTAATGGAAAAATAGGTGTCCATTCCAGAATAACCAGGCCCTCATGTTTTTCTGTCTCTAGGGGTTCCCTGGTGGGTTCCCTAGTCTCAGTAGGACAGGGTGAAATATMTTTTTCCAGTGCCTCTCAATGACTGCCCGTGATATCATGTGTCTTCATGGGGCAGAATCTGTCCTTCTCAAGGTTATAATCCTCTGTGAGCTCCCCTGGTCTCTGATCCACCAGTGTTTCTTTTCCAGTTCAAAAAAGGGTGGAAAGAGCAGTGCAATGAGAACAAGASTGGCAGATTGGTAGCTCTAGGGCAGTACAGACTGATTACCAATAGAAATATTAGAGAAGAACTGTGTGCTGTTCAGGAATTTGTAAGATTCTGGATAGAAAACAAAAATAGAAAAATTAAAAAGTAAGTAAAGGTGCAGATGGATGTTATCCTATCTCTCATGAACATTTCTTTCACAGGCGTCTCAGCCCTGACTGGGAATTAGAAATTAGAATCCTGGGCAGAAAATAAAAGTGAATAAAGAACTAGGGAAGAAAATAAATACATATCCAACAAATCAAAAGATCTTCACTTGGCAAATTTTCTAGAATATCTCTGTGAATACCTGATGAAAAAACAGCAGMGTAGGGTGGAATATCAGAATTTATTTTTTGCTAAGGGGAGAAGGTGGATATTTTACTAAGAAGTTAATTTTCCTAAACCTGCCTTTAGCAATCCAAAAGTTTGTTGCAGTCAAGAGCATTACATGTTTATATATATTTATTTGTACAGAGCTTTAAGGACACTTTAGTCTTTTTCTCCCTCCCTTCTCTCTTTCCATCTCTTTCCCACCTGTTTGGTTTAGCAGTTCTGTTTCACTTCCAGCAATTATGTATTATGCATGCACAATTCAGCAAAGCTAACAAGAGTTCTGCAGCACACTATCTTTGTACATAAGTGCTCCTCTTGAAAGCATAAAATCAGATTGCAATTGTTTAATAACAACTGCTTTTGTAATAACAAAAGAAATTAGATTCTCTGAGATGTATTTTTTATGGGGACATAAGCCCTGTAGATACTTYGGTGTTTTTTTATTAATCTCATGATTTTTCGGTTATACAGAGAAAAATACGTGAAAGAGTTATTTGTTTTGCCTGGAAATTGTCCTTTCCTATGTGTTCAATGCTCAGTATAAGTTCCCAGTTTGGTTAATGTTGCACTTGCTTGATTTACACTGCAGGGTTTGCTTATATAGGTAGGCATATTTCTTAACAACTTACAAACCAAAGTCTTAAAATACTAGAGCTTTGCTAACATTTTTAATGCAATGAAAATGTCTTGGTTTTAGAGAGGATATTTTTCAGAACTCGTAGCAGGGATTAGACTGTTTGGACGTTGTTTTTAGCTCCCCAATACCTAATTTTGATATTCTAAATATACTGGAAATGCAATTGTTCCCYAAAATTGATAATTTCTGGAGTTCTGTTACTGCTAAATGTGAAATATTTGATATGAAAATAATAAAAAGAAAATCTCAACTACAATGACTGTTTAGGTACCAATGAAACATTTTCAGGAAAATATCGATGTTAGTCATTGGTGGCTCAGAAATTAATTCATGGATGGAAAAGAGGACACATATTTGGTCTTTCTTCAAGGTATGCAAACTTAACATTCACCTTCCAGGAGGCATTTCTGATTTACAGGACATGCATGGTTTTGAGGAAAAAAACAAAAGAAATAAAACCCATTCCAGCTATATCTTCCTGTTTTCTTTTTGTTTTTGGTTTTGTTTTTTGATCAATGTTTGAGCTTTAAAGGTGGAATGGAAGAGGAAGGAAGAAGAACACATCTGGACAGGCAAAAACAATAGACTCTGAAAACTTAACATATTTCTGTATGAAACAGCAGCCAACTAGTGAGATGTGAGAAGAATAATTACAGTAAAAATGTAATTCTTTATCTGTTAACAGTCAGTCCAGCAATACAGACAAGACATAAAGAAATCTACAAAATCTTACATACAGTGCAATTTTTTTTATTTCYAGAGATGTTTTTCCTTTCTGAAACCTGAGCAACTTAGTGAAAACAAAATAATTCACTTAATATCTCCAAGTTGCAGAATCTGCACTTCAAGATGATTTTTTTTCTTCATTTTATTTACTAAAAATGTCTCTCATCTCAAGCCCAAATCTTACAACATCAGCAAAGCAAGGGGAAAAGCSCAGAATGCTACTTTGACAGCGTGTCTGTTTCTTCCTACTTGCATTTGAAACAGCTCTGATCTACGAATAGGCTTTGACTTTGTGAGGAAGGAAGATGGGACCTGGGGTAACACACGCTCTATTTCTGTGCYGGCTGATGACAGCAGAGCTGGGTAAATGACAGAACTGGAGCCGGGAGGGTATCAAACACACGGCAGCAGCTGTCACGGGCTCCTCGCTGCGAGTGCATGCAGGGGACTTCAAAAGCTGCAGTTCTCCAGGGATTCCTTGAACTTGTCTTTGTTTTTCCTTTTGTTGTTATTGTTGCTCTTTCCCCGTTCTTGACTCTCTGCCTGGCTTTTCTGTGTTGCTGCATCTTCTTCTCATCCCTTCTGAGCCAAATTGGGAAGTTGTGAATATCTCCTGGTCTCGCATCTTCAGAGGATATGAAATTTTAGTCATTATTATCATCCATAATCATTATTTGTTTGCATTTATGTGTAGTGCTGCTGGTCTGGCTAATGGTTTAGAAAATGAGGGAAAGGAAGGTCTTAGCCTAAAGGATTTTACAGTTATTTGTGAGATGAGCCACATCACAGTCAGCACAGTCTGGGAGCTGAGGGGAGCACWAGGATAATGAAGCCAGAGGAAAAGAAAGTATCATTTAGAGCGTGTTTTCCTCTTAACTTGCCTGCTTATTGACTTGCCTTACCTTGCAACAAAAAACTTGTGTGAGTTTGTCTGGTCAGGCGTGAAATTGGCAGCAGAAATGTGGGAAGATAAACAAACACAAAGGCCAAAAAAAACCCTCAGACACACTTCATGCACTTAAATTCAACTCAGGCTGACACAGTCAGGGCCACCAGCCCTTTTTTGGAGCTATTCCCTTTTCGATTTGTAAATTTAGGAAAGCAGAAGTCACTGGTGAGGTGTGGAAGTGAGCCTATCCCAGCCAGTGCCGTGTTTTAGAGCACTTGGTTTAGASATGAGGATCTCTCTGGTTGACAGATTTGGGGTTATCTGTCCTGAGAATAGGTCTGTTCTCTAACAGCTTCAGACACACAGGTCACTGCAAACTTTCAAATTGAAAAACACGTATTTTTCCATGGTACCCATCCATATCTTMCCTCTTGTGATACAAG
The DNA here is from genome assembly GCF_030028575.1 of Malurus melanocephalus. Lineage (NCBI taxonomy): Eukaryota > Metazoa > Chordata > Aves > Passeriformes > Maluridae > Malurus > Malurus melanocephalus. The sequence goes on along the minus strand of NW_026623274.1, from coordinate 1,721,257 downwards.
AGGCTATGGAAAGGGAATTAAACCAGTTAGAAAACATTTACTCAACTGATGGCCTGAGGATACTGTCTGCACATGCTGCTGACACATGTAATCCRCTTCACGTTAGGGGAACAAAGTTTTTGCAAATGAATGCCATTGGAATAAATGCAGACATCGAGGGATTTCTGTAAAATAGATGGAATGGAAACAACCTGGGTATTTGCACTGAACCTGACATGGTAACCTCCTGGTTTTAGCAAAGGGACAAGCTGATCTAGACAGGAGCAAGAGCTGCAGAAACAAAATGCAAGCCAGGAGCAAGACAGAGTGTCTCCTGTCCTAATATGTTGGTCAGAAAATTGAGGAAAGGTGATTTTTTGAGTCCTGTCTGAAGACCACTTGCAAATTTTACCTCAGGAAGGAGATGTTGGCTCTGATTGCTGAATGGAGCTGTGTGTCATGACCACTCCCACTTATTTCTGGGTGCAATTCAGCTTAATTTAAGGCAAAGCATGGTCTTCTGTGTCATTTCCCCTTCTCCACCACACATATGCACACTAACTTGCAAAGGTTTTGATTTGTTAGAATTTGTGATATGACTTAGACATTTTCCCAAGTAATGAATTATTTGATCCCCACATCAGGTTAAAATTGTAAAATACTCAGCCTTTTCACAAGCGATCATCCTGATGATCTTTTTTGCTTTAACAGAGAAGGCAAAGCCTGTGTRCGGCAAGGCAAAGCAGCTCACAGAGCATTTGTGTAAAATTTATTCTGATTTCTTTTCCACAAAAGCTTTGAAGAATTTCCCTTCTTAAAAAAAAAAATCCTAGGAGAAAATGTTTATCTCTGGGTTAAGAAAAAGCTTGCATATTTGCTGAGTTATCAAGATGCCCTCTATGTTCATGTTCTCATTCTTTAAATTATATTTCTTCTGACAAACTCATTTTCAGTCACAGTAATGAGCAGATAAACAAGGGGTAGCAGTGGATGGCTGCAGAGTGAATAGAATAATTCAGAAGGGGAACWTTTTTTCCCTGAAGAGCATGTCAGCTCCTAAAAATTTATGCATCTAGCCTTGAGATATGCAAGCCATATACATAAATAAATAAGCTTTTGAATGCATACCATAGGTTTTGCAATGCTGGAGATATCAGGTGAGGGGGAAACCAGAAAAAAAATTCAATTGTTCCTGACTATTGAAGATGTACAATTATTGGGTGTAGTAATTAGACAATGAAGCTGTCCCTAATAAATCTATCTTATGGCTCTTGGAACTTTYGTGGCCATGAACATGAGGTTTTTATCGAATGCTTTACAATCTTCTGCTGAGAATGTTATCAACTTATGAAATTTTGAGGGAGGAACTGTCCATCCCATAACTTCACCATCAGAGGCAGAAAAGACAGAAGTTAATGACATTTGAGAAATACATTGCCTTTTCAGCAAACTGGGTAAGAAACCCACCCAGATCTKCCAGCAATGGTGCCTTAAGCAGAAAAGCTCAGAAGTCTCTTAACCACCTCACTCTCTGCAAGGAACAATTTTGGTGCTTTGATTTAGAGATGTGTTTATCTTCTTTGTGGAACAGGGATCTTGAAGGATTCTGCAGTAGCTCTGGGACAACAGGGGAAGAATGTCTTTGTGCCTATTGTTTGCTGAAACCCTATTGTACTTTCCAAGTTTGGGGTGATTTCTGTTCTGATGAATGTGAATGGAGTGCTGGTAGCTGAGCTGGTGTGGTGGGGGTGGGTTTCTTGCAATTATAGAAGACAATATCCTGGTTTTGGTACTGTTAGTAGGTTTTTGCACAGTGACAAATCCTGTAGGATTTGTTGGTTGGCTGTCAAAATGAGGCACTGATTGGAAGAAMAGGGAACCTCTCCCCCTCTGTTTGCCCCACTTGATGTCCAAACCTTATGGAATAAGATTCCTAAGACTCCTAAGGGTATTTTTAGTTTGCAGCTGCAGGATGTCATGGTTTGGCAGGTAGTTCTGGTGGGAACCCAGAGAATACCCRTTAATGGCAACAATCCTAAGGGTCCCCTGAAGGTGTGTTTTGGAGAAATCCATGGAAGGAGCTATCTGTATTTCTGAAATGCTGCTTTATTAACTGGAATATAATATTTTTCTATTAAAAATAGAAAGAGCAGAAAGAAATCTGTTGAAAAAAGCACACAGATCTTCAGAGATGGTCTAATAATTATCTACCAGCAAAATCAGAGCCTTAAAACCAGTTCATGGTACCATTACAAATAAGTTTTGCAGTGGTTTTCTTTTTGCCTTGAAAATGCAATCTGTCACAACAAGGTTTTTTACTGAATTTTTCAGTCACTGATGAGACATGAARCAGCATGTTAATTTTGTAGCTCCTTTAATACTGGGATGTTTTCAAGAGTTGAATGGAAAACACTTCTTTTCCTGGGAGAATTATGTACTTATGATTTCCTTGTTCCATTTTTTTTTGAGTTTTCAGTCCGATCTTTGTAAACTGAAAGTATTACACTCCTTGCAAATGAAGAGACAGGCTTTATCGTTTAGAACTCTATTTTAAGCATCAGTTTTTAAGGTAAAATTAATTTTTTTAAATTTAAATTTCCATTTAGTGAAATAAAAATAACTTCTAAACCCATAATTACTGATCACATACTCCCATCAAATATTTCAGTCATGGTTTAGAGAATGTGTAGCCTGCAAGTTAGATGCCAGAACTTAGCAAACATATATGCTGCCTAAACCTTCACAGTGTGAAACTTCCTCACTGTCAACAACTYGTGCTGTGGTGGTCTGGGTCTCAGTTCTTACCATTTCACTTCCTTCTGTACTCTGAAATGCATAAAAAATGCCATTTGTTTTATGTTAGGCTGCAATTTTATTCCTGAAGACCTGRGGTGCTGTTTCAACCAACAGAGAGYATGTGCTGAATGCATTCAGAATAAAGTCAAAATTTCTATTCCTACAAGCTTGGTGTATGAGCATCTGTATTTGAAAAGAAAACTAAATATGCCCTTAATCTGGACTCRATTTTCTCAGCAGCTTTTGAGGGTGATTTCTGAAGATTAGGTATAAAAATCCAAAGGATTTAGATTGACAATAAGAGACTGGATTGAAATGAAAACAGGGAAAAATATAAAAAGATAAATTCATGATCTTATAATTCTGTTGAGTCTCAGCAAGCTAGAGCACATAAACTTTTAAATGCTAACRCAGGGATTTTAAAATCAATGGAGTGTTTAATAGAATTCTGTACAATGCACGCAAAATCAGGGAAACGTGGCAACAGGCAAATTTGGAATGAGTGAAACCTTGAATGTGGCTTGGTTTCATAATTAAAACTAGACAAGGAAAGGAAAATGTCAATAATCCAACCCAGAAGTCACACAAATATAGATTGGTGTCTCACTATCAAAGGAAAAAAAAATTACTAATCAAAGCAAACCCACAGTTTGGAAAGCAGATGGCATTGTGGGAACCAGTAAGAATAAAAAGGAATTTAAAATAAGAGTGATATGTGAATTGCTCAAATTATGCACTGAACTCCCCAGTACAGCATTTGGTTGAGGAAGCACCTGGGATGACCATCCTGGTGCACATATGATGTGTTTGCCCTCAGGGGCGTCCAGCACTTAATATAATATTATCCTTCCTAAGAGACTTGGAGCAGGAGATTTAAA
>NW_026623274.1:1711716-1717548 GCF_030028575.1 Malurus melanocephalus | reverse complement strand
AAAAAAAAAAGGCAAGAAACACAGACATGATGCTGTTGCAGCAGAGGAATTATTTTTTTGGATGACCTTGTCTGTGTCATGCTTGGGAGGTCTGAGGCTGAGAGGTTGACAAAGATGTCTTAAATGCAAGATATTTACCTTTTGGCAAAACAACAACAAGCCTAGCAACAGCCACGCTGATGACCGACCAATCCTTTCCATCACAAAACTTATCTTCCCCACAGAAAGAAACATTCTTCCCCTTTTCCTGTAGCTCATGCACTGATGTGCCTTTCCAAGCTGCCCAAATGATTTTCCTCTGGCCCCACCTGGCCCCTATGACAACAGCAGCAGGAAAAGTGGAATTTATCATGGACAATAAGGTCCAGCTGAGGGACTGTCTTGTCATTGGGACACTGYCTCAGTTCCTGATTTAGCTACTCTTGTTATGGACCACAACAAATAACCTCCACCTTCCTCTTATCCATGATATGTCAGAGATTCATTCTCTCTGTGATTCAGCARCACCCTCACCCAGGCTGGGGCATCTCACTGCAATAGCAGTTATACTGCAAGCCTGTTCTATGATRTGAGTGACAGAAAGGTGGCTGATCTTAAGAGTTTTGGGAATTAAAATGTACTCTGCAAATAGGAGTGAAGAATAGTTATTTTCACAGATAATGGGGCACTTGAAAAAGAAGTGCTTGGATTAAAGGAGTCCCGGTTTTATTTAAGATGTCAAAGACATGTCATACCTTTTTAGCAAAATGTGATTAATACAAAATATTGCAGTCAATTCCTAGTATTAATGTGAAAAACCAAGCAGAAGTGGATAAAAATCCAGGCAGCTGCATTTTTCACTTCATCATCTGTTATTCCCTCTCTAGATGAGAGGCATCCGATGCAATTTTCAGGTAACATCACATGAGCTGGTACTTAGCAGTTCCCTTTTCTGACCAGAGTAGGAAGTGTGCTATGATTTAGTCCAGTCAATGGACTCATGTCATAGAAGGCTCCTAGCTCTAGCAACTGTCCCCAGGGGCATCTGGTTTTTCAGTCCCAAAGCACATCTTCAGTGTGAAATMTCTGACATCATATGAAGGCTGAACTTTCATGGTGACATTCTCTTCTGTAAGGCCACCAAGGACATCGGTGTGGTCCTGGCTGTTTTTTATGGTCCTTTCAGAAAGGTGTTACTGTGAGATCTTTAGCTTCTGCCATGTTTGTAGAAAACTGCCCAACAAATCCCAAAGAAGAAATGGGGAAGGGCTGGTGCCCCATCCCTACCCCAGACCGCTCCAAACCCCTGCTCATACAGTCACACCTCTTCCTCAAACCAGGTGAAAAGTCTGTACACTATCAATATTCATAAATTTATTTTGTATAAGCAGTTTAAACACCTAAAACAAACCAATTTTCTCTCCTGTCCAAAAATAACATTGTTATACCTCATGGCCAGCAGTTCTTTTTTCCTCAAACTGAGAAATAATTAAGAGCTTCATCCTTTGCCTCCGTCTCCCTGCCCAGCTCTACAGTATCTCAATCCATTTTTACATTGCTATTACCCATTTTAATTCATCCATATTAATCCCRTGGTGACCTTCAACAATTTCAGTGCAGTCAATCCATGAGATGAGCCTGAAAGCCTCAGATGATTTGTAGGACTGGGKTTTTTTTCCGTTGCTGATGTTCTTAAAGAAAAATAGTATTTTGCCCAAAGAAGGATGAAAATACATTTTCCTGACAGGCAGAGATGGAACATTTTTTGTTATGATTGAAAAAAAGTCTCAAAAGTTGTGGGGATAAAAAATGATGAAATTGGGATGCAAAAATATTGAGAAGAGGTTATGGGAACTCTCTGCACAAGCAAAGTGCCTGTGCTCTGGACCTGTTTCTGCCAGCATGGGTATTTAACAGGGATTTTGCATGGTTTATGTTTCTGAATTTGCTCACGTACATATTATAGCATTAACACWTCAAAGTTTGTCCTTTCAGGCCCAYGGATCACCCTGCCATGATTACAGTGCACACAAGAACAGGGTGAATGCTCCTGTGAGGACTCTCTGTACCTTGGGAGATCACTGCCAGCAGCTGTGGGTCAGGCTCCGAGTGAGAATCCAAAAGRTAAACCAATATGGGTTGACAGTGGAAAGGGGCCAACACTCACTGTGCTTACAGAGCATTCACAGCACCACAGAGCCTCTCTGATTGAAGGACCAAATTAAAGAGTTTTCTCTACATAAACACACAGCATTACTCTTTAATWTATCTTCCAATCTGGGAATGAACCAAGAATGAACCTGGCTGCACACAGGGTTGTAGAGTCCTTRAGAGCAAAGTCCCTTAACATTGGTCATATGTGCATACATATTGTACATGTAATGTCACTGAGTGCAGTCAATTCTTCTCCCATGTGAGTAGTTTAACCAGCAGGGATGCCAAAATCTGTYTGCCTATTGCTGCCTCTCAATTCATGTTTGATCAAAGCCCCACTGATATATCTATCAAACTTGCTGCTAACTTAATCCCTACTGCTCTCATTTCAAGTGACTGAGTCATTTCCCMCTGTTCTGTTCAGCCTGCTGTAAACACCAGCACTTTCTGTAAGTCTCTCTTTTCAGCCTGCTGTTTAATAATCTCCCCAGCTTTTTTCCATGACAAATTGTGTTCATATTTCTGGAAAGTTTCATGCTTATGGCTTTTGTCATTTAAGCCCTCAGCGCTGTTGCCCTCTGTTTCCTTCTCTGTTGTGTAGCTRTGCCCCAACGATGTGAACAAATGCTTATCTCTCTGGATTTTCATGTTTCCTTTTCATATGTGCTTCTAATTACATGCCACAATTTACAAGTTGACAATATGAGCAAATYATTTGATATAATGACTATCTGCGATGAATTTGTCCAATTCTTGGGTTGAAAACCAATTTCTTTATCACATAAACATTTATTCTCCTTTATTCTCAGTTTACTAAATGATGGTTTAATGTATGGATTCAATTAACTATTATGTCCCTGGGCAAATTTTAAGGTAAAACTTGAGTAATTCTTTTCAGAAGTGTCTTCAGGCAAAAAATCTGCTCACATATTTTCAAACTCCTGAGCCTTCATGCAAAGTATGAGCATAGCCTCTTAATCCTCCTCATGTTACATCTTATTTATTTATTGTTTTACAATAGCTTTTATGTCATAAGACTAACTAGGAGTAGGCAAAAGTATTTTGARGAACAGCTTAGTTCTAAAGACAACAAAAAAATCCATAAAGCAGTGGTTCAGTTGTGAAGATACATTTTTATATATATCTAGAGAAAGAAAGAGAGCTATATATGTGCATATGTACATATAGAGTATATTTAATTATACTGTATTGTATTATTATTGTTATATTTCATTCCATGGACACAAGTAATCAATCAACACATATGATATTGGGAATATATATAAGCTCCCCATAAAAAATGATTGAGATTACAGACAATTTAAAAATCCAGGAAATATAAATTCATGTTATGACGATTGGATTTTGAGAGAAATCATGTGGGTTCTTTTTTTTTTTTCCTTTTGCATTTGCAATGGCCAGAATGCAAGTCCTCATGATTGATGTTAGCTTTCAATTCTATGACTTGTTCCAGTTTGTGTCACAATATTTGACTGATGTAAGAGTGTATTGTTCTTTGTTTGGGTTTTTTTTTACTCATTGATGTGTGACAGCATCACTTTGAAATCAGTAAAGAAGCAGGGCAACATGTCAGCTTGATTTATTTAGTTGTTTTTCTGTTAACACTCCTCATCATGTTGGTGGAATGATCAGGTAGCTGGCATTAATATCATTATGCAAGGGGCATTTTAATCATTCAATGAATAGATATAATATTGGGAAAAAACATGTTTTCTCCATGTTTGGGAGGACATGTTTGCATGAGGTTATCCAAACCAAGAATCAGCAAGAGTTGATAAGACCAGTTGGATGAGCTCTCCTGTCTGATTTGATGCTAACCAGATATTTTGCAAGCTGCTGAGTCACAAGGAAATACTGATTTCAAGAATAGCCTTTTACACAATGTGAATGTTCATTAGTTTTCTTCCATAGACAGGCTACCAGTACACGTAGATTAATAATTTGTACTGCATTTCTGGCAGTTGTATTTCCTTGGACATCATGGTGTCTGGATCACAAATTAGTTATTGATATTACTCAGTAATTTAAATTGTGCAAATAAAGCAGCACTTAAAGCTCTTTTACCTGGTTTGAGCTTTTGTTATCAGTTGTCATTGTGCCCAGGTCTGGTTTATACTGGCAGTTTATATTGCCGTTGGTGGGCTTATTCTTGAATCTTCTGCACCAACAATCACAACATTAATTTTGACAATTTTCAAGACCATTTGATATCTTACAGGTTTTTTTAATCCTTGAATGAGAAACGCCTCCAATCTTATGGAAGAGTTCATCAACCTTGCTGTATCCAAACAACTGTCGATAGGATAATCTGTAAATTTATTTTGAAAGAWGGGACAAGATGGCTGCTGATTGCACTGGGAATATCTCACGAGTGTCAAACCTTCGTTGAGTGTAAATCAAACATCAATCTTTCTGATTAATTTATGTAGGTGTCACCAGCTTGTTCAGGTTTTCAATTAATTCCTCCCACCAGCTCCCACCCCAATTCCAAGTGGCTGGAATTAGAAAGTAGATTTTCATTCTGAGCTGCAAGTGCACAGCTCTTTGCTCGCAGTGCCAGAGAGGGCAGGTGGAGGTGTCCATTGCAGAGTGTGCACATAAACAGCTTCCCTCACTGACAGGAGTGTTCCACTGTTCTGAGGAATGACTTAGGTAATTTTGGTTCCCAAACTCTTAAAAAGCACAGAAGAAATCGGATGGAGAGTTCTTGTCATTCTTGTTACTCTCATGCATCTTTTTCTTTGATGCTTCTAAGTGTTGTAGTAATGCTATACTGGGGTGATTTGAAGGGACAATATTTTTCACTATTTATATAGAAACCTCATCATCTGGTAGCACACATTACTGCCACTGTATTGATTAAGAACTTTTTTTAAAGTATTTTACTCTAAACTTTCCTCTTCTTCCAGGGGGTGCTGTTGTTTTCCCTTTTTTTTTTTTTTTAAATTCTTGATGGTGAAGAGTCATTCCTGTGGGATGCGAGAACAATTTTGAGAAAAACATGAGTAGAATCTGACTTCACCTGTTTATTTTGATCATTTCATCAATCTTGTGGTGCCCTTGAGTAAACATTTCCTTTAAAGTGTTTCATTGCTATCATTCCTCACGTTCTGTGCAATATGAGTTTTTCAGCTCTCTCATGTAAGCTTCATATATACTCATCTTAAAGAAGCTCACACTGCACCATTGATCCTTGCTTTGCTCTCACCTATAATTCTTTTACGCTTAATAGATTTTATCCATGGACAAATATAGTTTTAGGCTTTTTGCCAATGTTTAGTCCTGCGAGCCAATTTTCTACACAAAGCAGTTACAGCAGCTCTCTGTGAARAATGTTCTGGCCTTCACTTATGCTGAGAGATCTAAGCTAGCAGACCTGCACAGAGTAATATGGAGTGCTAAGAAGATAYAAATCATTCTTGGCCACAAATGAAATGTTTTAACTTCTGTAAAGCAATATTCAAACTAGAAACTGATGAGTTTTCACTTTGCTTTACCTACCTACTTTGAGAATCAAGGAAAGAGTCAACATTTCTCAGAAAACTTCACCCCTCTGGTTGATACAGCCTGGACTTGGACATGTCTGTGCTGTATCTACCTGTTAGCTCCTTATTATAAGAAGAAAAGRGTCATATCCATGTCCATTTAAAGTGGACAAAGGGATGCTGGGATCTACAC
>NW_026623274.1:1706023-1711194 GCF_030028575.1 Malurus melanocephalus | reverse complement strand
TTTTTTTTTTTTTTTTTTTTTTTTTTTTTTTGTTGTTGTTATGATTTTTAACAATTATTTTTCACATTAAGTACTTTGCCAACTCATACAAATAATTCATCTGAGAGTTTTATCACTGTCAAGCAAGTAGCTTGATCTGAAGATCTTAAAAGTCCCAGCAAAGTCATTGGTGAGACCACAYCCAAAGATTACTGCTAAGAGTTTCTGTGTCTGCTTTATGGAGCAAGATGATGTCAGACAATGGCAATGTCCCTTTTCCTCTCTTTCACCCTGAAAAACATTGATTTGGATTACACCGTGCTCAGTTTCTAGTCCTCCAGTCTGTAGAGACATCTGACAAAAGTCGACAGAGGTGTCTTCTATTATTTGTAAAGCTTCTTTAACCATACAACTTTCACTTATGCTCTTTGAAAGCAGACTAAGTACTAATTTAGCCTAAGAAGAAAAAAACCCAAAAGAGTATTGTAAAGAGTTGACTAACAGTTCTGTGAGTGTTCTGATGTTTCTAACATAGACTTCATAAAGGAAAAGATTCCTCATAGTAAAAGAAGAGGAAAATAGAAAAATAAGCCTGAATTGCACATGCTCTTTCCTCATTGAGTTATTTTATGAGTTGTTACATCTCTGAATCTTTTCCACAASTACAAAATGTCTTCTGTTTGGACTCTGGGAGGAAATACATCAACAAATCCCAGCTATTAAAACTTTTCTTTTTTGGTTGAGCTTTTGAAATAGTGATTGTTTCACCTGTTTTCAGGCTGGGCATATGAAGTCTCGGTAACTGGAGAGGGAATATCGAAAACTTGTGGCATTAGAATGGCAGATATAGAATCAGGAACCATTTCTCTGAAGTTTTAGTCTTTGCCCTCTAAAATAGTATTTTTGAGAGACAGTAGTTCTATATATTTATATATATGGTTATGTTTGTGCTTAAGAATACTCTGAATCATATCAATTATGAGAAATGTATTAAATGTACTGGTGCCAAATCGATTTATGTCAAGGATTATTGATTTCAGTGAGGTTTCAGCTCAAGATGTTTGTGTGGTTTATTTGTTCATTATTTTTACTTGTGGCATTTCTAAAATCTCATAAAAAAAGGATTAATYTTTATGTCAAATAAAATGTTTTTATTTTAAACATTTTTTTAGCCTTAAAAATTACAAGGGAAAGACACTAATTGTGAGTTAAAATGGATGAATTATTTTTTTCAACATGTTTCATTTCAACAAAATGAAATTAAGTATTTCAATTATATATATATATATTTTTATATAAAACTGTTGAAAACAGCATGATGTTTTAAAAYGTCACTGTGTTTTCTGTTTTCACCAAAAAGGAAGCAAAAGTGAAAAATAGGTGGAAAATGTTGTTTCCTACTACTTTTCAAGAAATGTGGCTTTCTAATCAAGCTGTTCAGATTCCCAGAATCATGGTGAACAGCAGTTAATTTCCACTCTATCTACAGTAGGCTCCATATCACCCTTTATAACATAAGAAATTTTGTGAAAGCCCTGACCAAAGTCACAACACAGCTGGCAAGTGTTTTTTTTCTCCTTTTGAAAGAGGTCCTAATTGATAATGAGATGGGGAAGACTGGCTGTTAATGGTAAATAAGATTCAGGAGGGAGCTGAGACAATCAGTAATTGCAGTTTGTCAAAGAGAAATTGCCTTCACCTGGTGTAGTTTAATATAAAGCACCTGGGGAGAGCAACGATTTTGGAAGATAAGCAGCAGAGAGAGAATACTTTGCATGTTCAAGAGTCCTCTTTGCTACAATGTGGGATGTTTCTGGATCCTGACTGTGGCTGAGGAAGTCTTGGGGCAAAAAGGTGAGTGTTAATGACTGTGCACGGACTTCAGAGTATCAGGAAAAATGTGTGGGACTGACCAGCTACTTTGGTGAACCACCTAGGTGTGACTGTGRTGATGAATTCAGCAAGACTGGTGACAGGGTTGGGGGCCAGAACAAAACATGGCTTGCATGGTRGGTGGCAAGTTATGAAATTACAATCTATTTTGTTTTTATTGTTCTTTGTTTTGCTACCAGCACCCCACCCCCTAATGGCAAGGATTATCTTTCTTTAATTGTAGGGCAAAACGAGCCATTGTAGCTTCAGTTGGATACTATGATTTGAGTAAAACTCTTCAGAATTAGATGCACTCTTTTTCTCCCCTTTTTATTTTTTTCCCTCCTCTTTATTATGTAGCAAGTGGYGAAAGAAATGGGATGAACATTTTGCTCCTTGCTTCCAACCAGCTGGATTATTTCTAGTTGGCTGGTCACGTCTCCTACACCTAGTGATATAAATGATGGGCTTAGTTAAAACGGTCTGTGCTTTTTAATTCGTTTTCCTTTTTTTATTAAGACAATCCAGCAGATTGCTTTATTTTTCTTARCTGCCGCAGAAAGAGCATGAGTGAGCACGCCTGGACTCCTGCTCCCTGGAGAGCAATCACACATTTGTGCAGACATGCTCCTTGACCCCGTGCTAAAAGGCTAATCCTACACAAACAGCACACTGAGGTCTCTCATTTGACTGTGTTTTCTGTGGTGTTGTGTTCTCTTTCGCCAGGTTTGTGCTGGTGCCTTGCTCTGTGCTTTTTCACACAGTCAGGCTGCTTCCTCGTGAATCCCAATGCTCTATATAAAAACATATGTTAGCTCCCTCAGTGTATATATTTTATATTAATATTTGAAGTGAATAGCTCCCTACTGCCTTTTATCAACAACTTTGCTAAGCTGAAAAAGGATGTGGACCCTGAATTTTGCCTCTCTTTCTGTAGCAAGCCCTGTTGCAGAGAAATTGGGTTTCTGCCATGCTTGGTGTGGTCAGGTGCTCCACAGTGTCTCGGGTTTRGAGCTCATGATCTAATGAAATTTATCCTATGTTCAGAATTTCCCCAGAGGGTTTCCAAATAAAGGAAAGTTTCTAGTTCCCTCGATCTTCTTCCCTTTCCATTTCCCTCGATCTTCTCCCTCCTGCTTGTTTCTATCTCCCAAAACTTGTGTAAAAGCAGAAACAAAAGTAATATGCACAAAATAGGGAAAGCTCCTAAACAGTGTGTCAGATGGAAGTCATAAAGTGAAGAAAAATTGCTATAATGTTCTAGAGTATTGATAAGTGTTTTTTTTGGCTGAGAGTAGGAAAGTTAAAGCCTCATATTTGGGCTTTTTCTTATTTTATTTTTTTATTACTATTGTTGTTCTTGATAGCAAGTGTAATTGAGAAAATGAAGTCTAAGTTCATGTGTGTGCATGCATCTGTCAGTTCTGCCTAATAACTTTTTAACTTGCCCAATTTCAACCAAATTTGGCACTGGTAAAAGAATCAGGACTATTGTGGTCGGACTCTTTGTGTGGGGTTTTTTATCTGTTTGGGGTTTGTGGTTGCGAGTGTTGAGATTTTTGAGGGGCAGGGTTGTTTGTATGCTTTTGGGTTTAGATAKTGTRTTTTGTGGGTTTTGTTTGTTTTTCTAATGGAATCAATCACTGAATAAWACTGTGGAGAAGAGAAATGGCTGCTTCCCAGGAGAGAAAAGCTAGAGGGGTGAACTCATCTCTGGGATTGCACACCAAAGAATCCCTGCTTCTCAGGTTCAGACTGTTCTGTGTCCCAGGAGCATTGAAATGCTGGGATAATGGAGCCACCTTCCCACCCTCTTGGGYTGTTGTGGAACACAACTGTGCCAATGACTGTTTTCTCAGTTAATTGGCAATTTAAGGGCAAATTGTCCAAATTCTCCAGTGTGATGTAAATTAAAGTTTAAAAAGAATATATRTTTTAAACCTCCCTAATCCTTAAAATATTTCTTACCTAATTAWTGAAACATAAATTTTGAAATGAATAATATACTAGAGTGTKCYGAGATAATTCTCARAAAAACATCAAAACAGTATMTTCAGATAAAAATATTTCTCTAAGAAAAGAGTTGCCTGGAGGTAGTGGTGCCAGTTTTTGAGGCCAATCTAACACAAGTAAAACTACTTCTGATTTATTTATTCTCTTCACCCCAATATGTTATTTTTTTTGCCTTAGGAAGCCAATAAGGAATATTTCAGCCTTGTCCCTCAGCAGGCATCTAGAGTTGACTCAAGTTTTAAGTCAGAGTTCCTTCTCCACTCGTGCCCTGCCATGGAGGAGCTCTCAGTTACTTGAAACACTATTCAAGGGTCTGTCAGCAGTGAGGTTTGGCCAGACTTAGTGCATGGAATTCCCAGGGCTGATCGCTGTGGAAGGAATGCAGCAGGTGATGCGTCTCCATGGGACCTGCCTGGCCTGTGTGATTGCTTAGAGCTGGGATGTATTCAGGGTGTGAGGACCCAGGCTTCACACAGCCCACCCTTCAGGCAGCAGGCTCTGAGAAGGCCCTAAATAGGAGCTGCTTTGGTGCCCCACACTGCCCTGTTCAGCCCCACACTTGGCCATGCCCTTGCTGGCACAGTTACTGAGGACTCGGCAAGCTCTGCTGCTGGCAGTGGGAAGGTTTTCCTGCCTGCTCTCCCTGCTGGCGTGCTGCCTGCTTCTGCAAGGCAGGGACATCCTCCCCAGCAGCTCAGATCTAAATCCCAGATAKGGAGATTGATTTCCAGCACAGCCTGTGCTGTGTATAAATCCTGGATCAAACAGGCTAATCACTGTTAATCACTGCTAATCAGCATGGATGTGCCTGTAGACCTTTGCAGCGCTGCTTACTGGCTAGGGGGGACAAACTGCCAGTGGATGCTAAATCATTAACAGTTGCTGTTGAATTTAAGTAGCTGGTGGTGTTGAATTTAAGTGACTTGTGCTGCTGTCATACACTGCCAAGAAATGAAATATTCCAGAGCTATGGCATCATTGCACGTTTTTCTCAGCACGACTGTGATTCAGGCTGAGAAGCGTTCATCTGCTCCATGAGCAAACTTGGTGGAAGAACTCCTTCCAAATAAACTACAGTGCCGTACTGCTGATTATTTTAAAGTTTTTTTCATCTTTTTTCATAATTTTTCGTGATTCCATCATAGGTTATTTTCTAGCACTCTGCTACCTACAGTCTAGCATTTACAATCAGCACTTTGGCTAAAAGGAAAAACTGACACTGGATCTCTGACCTTACTGTCTATCCTTGRTGTTTACTGTATGGTTTATTCTTGGATAGCTGTGGAATTTGGAAAACTTTCCTATAG
>NW_026623274.1:1698940-1705880 GCF_030028575.1 Malurus melanocephalus | reverse complement strand
CCCCCCCCATTTCTTTCTTTTAATTTGCAAATTGCATTTCAAAATAGCAAGGAAATGTGGCAGGTTGCACAGTTGGAGAGAATTATGGCCCCTCTCTGGTAGTTAATGTACCCTGAGCTTTTGGCTTAGGTGCCTCATAATGCCACATGAGGCATGTGGAAACTGCTCAGAAACACATTTGTTAGCTGTCATGTCAGTGCTTAATTATATCTTACTTCTGTTTCAGTGCATCATACATAAGTCTGCTAAATGTTCTGTGTGAATCCAAACCTGATTTATAGGCACAAAGGCACCTTAGAGAATACCAGCRGAATGAAAGAGCTCCCTTTAATGTGCTTTGCTATCTGCAGAGCTCAAATTTAGTGTAACTTTGTTAATCTTTGAATCGGTAAACAATATTGCATACAGTGTGTAGCTTTAATTTAAGCAGATTGCTTACTTAGGGTCCTGTTCTCAGGTGTGCTGTGAAAAATTACATTTTCTTTCTTTGCTAGATCCTATCCTCCTTTCAAGAGTTGAAAATACAGTGCCTGTGTTGCTAGATCTTCTACTGCTGTAATTCAGGGCAGTTTCAAAGCCATGGCAGCACCACTGATTTATACCAGGTAGTGTTCAAATTTTGATGTTATTGCTGATGGGAAACAAAACATTTTGAGGCTGMAGCTTTCTCCCTGCACGTCCCTGAACTGAGGGAATAGGGAGGGCAGGAGGGAAGGGATTGTGCTTAGGTAAGGAAGTGAGGTCGTGCTGCTGTGTGCTGGGGGTGTTGCCGCATTCTTCTCAATAAATTTTTTTAGTTCTCTCAGTTGGTGGCAGCAGCTTCAAGATGCCATAAGTGCTTTTGCTCTGAAATGAGATTTACTGAGTGCATGAGCCTGGAGCCTGTGAGCTTTTGGAAGCTGCTGAATGTTTTCTCTCTGCATGAGCAGACTGAGGGCAGAGTATTATCACAACTCTTGTAGAGTGACTTTCTCATGTGTCCTGTGATGCCAAAAAAAAAGTTTGTGTGCTGTTTACCACTGAAGATAATGCAATATTCCAATGCCTATCCAAATATGTGTAGGGACACTGGATGAAGGCTTCAGCCTTTCCTGCTTTGGAAGTTGTGTTAAGCCTCGTGAAAGGTTTCAGAGTGAGTCTGTTGCTCACACAGGGATTTATCGTGTTGTTGAAAGCTGAAACCTGTCCCTCTTTCTACTCCTTGTCTGATCCAATACATGGAAAAGGGTGTTTGGCCTGGAGTTTACCAAATACCTGGGAACCCTAAAAGAAATTTCTCAAGGGKCTGGGCAGTGGAACTGAAACAACCCACCTCAAATTTCTTGGTAAAGGAAGAAAACATGCTTGATAAATTTTGGGACCAGTGACAATTGTGAGAGCAGATTAGTGATTTTGGTTGAGATTATCATCTACCAAATTCCTCGTCAGTGCTCTGGTAACAAATGTATTTGATTTGTGGATTCATGCACAGAAYTTCCAGTAACTGTAGCTGCTTCATGAAGCTCAAAGCATGTGAGATGGTGTTTGTAAGGAAGTTATCCTAATGGGAATTGTCTATCTTGTGGAACTGGTCAGCCATGGAAACCTGCTGGGGTTCCTGTGGAAGAGATGAGGAGTCAGTGRTTCCTCCTGGAGTGGCGTTCAGGTGAGTGAGGATATGAGGTGAGGCTCAGTCTGGAACACTAAAGAACATTACAAGACCTCTTTCACGCTATGAAAATGAAGGTAGCAGTGAAATTCAGAGATGATAGCAAGAAGTTAATTCCACCAATCAAGCTTTTATTTATTTAAATCAATAGACATGTTACAGTAGCTCAATTGATCTGGAATTTTATCMCACATTTCTCACAGCTATCAACGGGTCTAATGGGAGTAAGGTCAAACAATGGGATTAAGTAACAAAAGTCAGAAATGGGCTTTTAAATATCAGCTTTGGATTGGAAAAAAATTTGAAGAAGCCAGATACTGCAGTTTCTTAGAACTAAGTTTGAAAACTTTAGATTCCGATTGCACAGGCTCTTTTTGGAAGAGAGATGAAATGCCTTTAAAATGCTTTTATGCACATAACATATAAGGTTATGAAGCTCYTTTTCCTTTTTTCTCCTTTCATCATGGTTGCTTACCACAGGCATTTCCCTTTTTATACTTCATACTATAAACCCTGKTGCAGCTGCATTGTTGTTAACCTTAGCAAAAGATAAACCAGGGAAGATTTGCATAGCTACAGTTGCTTATCGTTTTGCTGTTTTCTCACCATGCCCAGCAGGCATGGCAGGAATTCATCATTTACGGTGACTTTATACAATCTGTGAAACCCAGAAATTTCACCAGGAGAGGAAGTAGCTGAAATCAGTCATTCTGTACTGTTTGCAGCTCAGTTCTTCAATGWTAATGCTTGCAAAACTACTTAATGAAGATGCCCAGGTTTGGTTGTATAAATAGACACATAAATAAAAATCCAGATGATGCCCTTTTATTTGTTAGATAATCACATTCAATTTCAGTCTTTGCAGTAAGGAGTGAAACACCATTTAATTATTGAAGGACAGACTGTCTCTGCAAATTAGCTCCCTTTRAAATTTAGGACAGTTGAGGGCTTGCACAGGGGTCTTGGAGTCATAATCTTTAGGGCTTTAAAAGCTGCTAGGAGTGGGTACAGGGAGAGGGAATCCAAAATTATTGCTGCAGTATTCCAGCCAGTAAAGTGGGCTGTGTCAGAGGGAGACCCTTGCTGCTGAAACCCTCRTTCCTGAATTCTGCATAGGCACCCGGAGGTTCCAGCTGTTTTTGTGGAGACTCAGTTTAAAGAACAAGGATTTGTTCCTAGGGATTCAGCTTCACAAAAGTCTTGTTCCCTGTGCTCTGCTTGTAGCACAGTTTTGATAAACTGTCACCAACCCTCAGGGTAAATAAATKAAGGTTACAAACCTTTATCCTCCATTTTGAACATCTTGAAATGAAGACCTTTGATTCGTGTGTCTCAGATAAGTTTTGCTAAATAGTCAGCAGGGTCTTGCCTGGGTAGGCTAACACCTCTTAAGGCACTAGAGTTATTTTGGTGGCAAAACAGTTTAATGGATGCAAAAAGACTAATGATGAGAGTAAATGATGCCCATGTAATTAGGCACTGCCAGAATTTGATTTCATRATTAAAATAAATTGTAGCTTAAAATATTATTTTAAGATCAGCAATGAAAATTGAGATTAGATTAGTCTTCAAGCATGCATTCAGTTTTGTGATTTTAGTAGCTAAGGTAAAACTTGAACCTGGCCTTGCCAAAAGAAAAGGTGATTGCCACTGTGCTTTTTGCTTATCTTTAACAGATATTACCTTTTTGTTTAAAGTTCAAGTCCAAAAGACAACATCAAATGATTTTCCTAAAAGTAATAATAAATTCTGCACTATGAAACATAACTACCAGAAATCTAAAAGACAGATTTTTTTTTCTCTTGGAGATCTTAAATATAGACTTCAGTGTGTGTGTAAAAGAGGAGATCAACTTTTGCTGCATATGGTAGATTCAGTGAAGGAAGCTATGAAAAGAATTACATTTTTCAGGAAGTCTTTTGTGCTGTAATCTGCACCCTCTGTCAAGCTCTGGTCAATCAGATCAATTTAGACCATTTGTGTCCCTAAAGAAAAGTTTATGAGTGCCTTATATCTCTAATTCTCTTTATGTATTTTTGGTGATTGAAGAGAGGCAAAGACTGTCTTGCACTGGCTTTAGTTTCTGCTTCTTGAAGGACTCTGCTAGGAGATGTTTTCTGCATGATTTTCACATAGSCTCTATGAGCATTCACTATTAGATGCATAAATCTGAAGTCAAAGCTCTCTTGAGGAACATGTGATGAATTCAGCTATCTAATGAAAGGGAACAAGATGTTCTCCAGATGGGATATTCTAATGTCTGATTCTCCTTTGGAAGAGGGATCAATTGGCCTTTAGGGCWTGGTCAGCCCTTGCGGTCTGGTGAAAGAAAAATTAAAAGACTACATAAATATGGTTTTTGCCTTCTCCACTTGCAGGGACTGGCTGGCCTTTTTTCTTAAATTTTTGTTGTTAGAGTGTGGCAGATGAAAGAGAATTTGAATGGATATGATTGACAAGAAAACTTGCTTTACTTTGAAGATCTAAAATAGGCTTATGGGCCACTTATAGCCTCTCTTGGGCTAAGATATTAACGAAATACAGATATTTTTGGTASAATGCACAGGAATACATTGAACTCTTGCTGCTTTTCAAACATACAATTATTTATTGACTGTCTCTTTAGGGGTGTGTTAGATTTTAATTGTAAAAAGTTTTTGAGAGATATTTTTAGATTTAAGAAGCTTTCTAAGATAATCCCTTATCTTCTCAGCATACAGAAAGAGCCAAACCCATCAGCTCAGCATTGTCTCTGAGTTTTAATGGGTGCTTTGTGATGTTAGAGTGTAATGAAGTTTTCCAGGGAAGGGTTGGCTTAATCCTGTCCTCTAGGAGAGCTGTGCAAAAATAAATCTATCCATGTGAGCAAATTTTAAATAAATGAGTACATTTGCCAGTCTCTGAACACAGGATTAATTTTTATGCCTGGTTGATTCATGGGGGATCTAAAAAACCATGAACCTAAAGTGTTGGAAATGTATAGGAAAATTGTCATTTGGTCATAATTCACCTTGACATAAGTGATGGAAAATTCACATGGGTAAGTGAAGCCTTTGAGGGCAGGGGCCATAGTTATTAAATCAAGYTTTTCTATGAATACAAGATTTCATGAGGTTGTGCTTGCAACACACAGCCTTTGTATTCAGGCAGTGTGTGGGGAAGGAGTTAATGACATATTTGTGAATGTTTGTTTGCATCTGACATGTCTTGTTCACTTAAACTCATTTATGGMTTCTCACTTGCCCTCCATGGGGTATGCAGGTAAATGAAATTTTGTTTGCTGGTGCTCAGGCASGGTTTTCTCTCATTGCTTTCCAGAGTGTCTCCTAAACACAGATGTACATCTGTGCTAATATCACAATAGAAACTTTGTCACTGGTGTCCTTTCTTAATTAAATTGCTGCCCACCTTCAGTAATAAAATAATCTGAGCAGAAACCGTGACCTGCTGCATCCTTGATAGACAGAAAATCATTGCAATGTACCTGCCCACAAAAACAAAGGGTGATTATTATTCATGTAGAGAAAAGTTCTGGGTAAAGGAGATGTTTACAGAGATCAGAATGAGTTTGCAAAAGATTGCATGGGAGACTTGCTCCTTTTCTGAGTGCAGAATCTTGATTGTGCAGGAGCTTACTCTGTGACCTGATCACCTTTTTAATTATATCTTGGACAAATTTGTTTTACAGTCTCATGCCCAAAATATTYAATTGGTTTAAGTTACCAAAATAGGATCTGCTAGCTGCAGCTCAGGTCTCTAGCTGTTAACATTTTTACTGTGTATTTGTTGGTGTAGAAATGTTGCTCTATGTTGCACTCTTCTATGTTTTAAATGCTTGCTATCTTTTTGACATATTTGCAACTATTTCATTGTACAGCATCTCTCAATTTTTTCAATTCTTAATGATATAAAAAGAGTGAGGCTTTCAAATTTCTGCCCAAACCCAAATTTCCTCAGTGTACAATAAAAATCTTGTCCTTTCCAGTATGTGGGGTTTTCTTAATTAATTATAATGGATAATATATAAGGGGTGGTGAAAAGTAATCAAGTCTATTGCAAAAAATCATACAAAAATCACTCATCCCTTTGAAAGTCAGGCACCTGACCAAAACAAGTCCATAACATTGCCTTTAACCTTTGTAAAGGAATTGGTCCCCTTGTGAGCTGAATCGTGTGTCTGCGACTGCTCTAACAGAAAAGGATCTCCACATGCTTAGTTTAAGTAAATGCCTGAATTTTAGACTGTTAATAAGTTTTCATAAGCAAGTTTCTTAATTAGGTTGCCCCCCCCTCCAATCATCCAATCCAAGCTCCATAGTGAATGGTTTTCTGTGGTCTGTTTGGATGAGCTTTTATGATCCATTACACCTGATTCTCTTTCCTTTTCCTTTGGAATGAAATTCTGCCTATCAGCTGGAGTGTTACTAGAGACTTTACTCAGCTCACTGTGACTGACACAAATAGTCTTCTGATGTATTTTGGGACTCCAGTGACTCTGTGGGTTTATATCAGCTGCAAGCCTGGCCCACTGGCTGTAACCAAACTATTGGTAAAATCTAGAAGTTCAACTAATGCAAAGAAATTGATTTTTTAATATACATTTGTATTTGAAGGGTGGTCCTTAGAGTCATTCTTTGGCTCAGAGTTGTAATCATATTCCTGTTGTTCAGATGATATACTGTGCCTGGGGTTGCAATGCGTCATGAAAACCGCATTGTGTTGGATAAAAATACAATCTGCAGTTGAATAGGACTTTTTTCACCGTTGTCTATCAAAATTTCTATTACTGGCTCAGTCATTCATTAGCAAAAATACAAAGCACATGTTCTGAGTTCTGTACAGGACTATCTATTATGCCAGCCTTGTGAAGAAGTACTGGCATTGATTTTGAACTGGACAGCAGATTTTTTTCCTCTTCTTTTCACAAAGCTATTTTTATTCTTTTTAAAGTGGAAACAAACATCCTGGCTCATCTTCCAGGGTGTGTCCATGACACTGGACCTGGAATRACTCATTTATAAAGAAGCAAATCTGTACTTTAATCCAGCATTTGCYAATTTTCTCTCTTAAACTGTGCTCCTGAATTAATACCTCTTGAGAGAAATGTTAAGACTTTTGTGCTGTCTCCAAATAGCAGCAAATCTTGGATAACTTGGATAGAAGAGTTCTTCCATCTGTCAGAGAACTGCAACTTCAGTTCTCTTGGGTAAATGTTGCTCCCTATCTGTGGCTATTTTTGGCAAACCAGGATGCTCTAGGATATTCTAGATTTTTTTTTTATTTATTTTTTTT
>NW_026623274.1:1664456-1698906 GCF_030028575.1 Malurus melanocephalus | reverse complement strand
TGAAGAATGCAGTCATAGTGAAGAAAGATGGAAGAGAAAGCAAATATGCCAGACCACAGAAAATTAAGCTGCCTAACATGCTAATTTTTTCTAGACATGTGTTAATGTTTTATGGTTAGAGATTCAGCATGATATAAACATAAACAGTTATTTTTCTTTAAAGTTAGAGGGACTGATTAGAAAAGCACACATATTTTTGAAAGTGAAAACCCTCAGGACTTTAGAAATGTGTTTGCATGATGAAGTGAAAACAAATTTGTCAGATGTTTTTCTTCATCACAGCTTCGGAGTGGATTCTTTCTTTGCTTTGCAAAATACTCCTTTTCAGAAAAGGCAGTATTCATAGAATTTGTGGAAATCTGAAAAACTCATTTTGATTTAAGTCTGAAACTTGAAATTTGGTCTCTCCTATAAATAGCACTCATGGATTTTGCAGAAAAATACCCTTGTTTCTGAAAGAAAACCAGAAAGTTTGATAAACTAGTGGGCAATGAATTTTTGCCTATCTAAGGAATCAGAGCATAAATGAGTATTGTAAGAACAGTATCACAGGTCTCTCTCTTTTCTAAAACACTTTTCAGTGTGTAAATTGGAGCTTTAACAAAGGAGACTAAGTTGGGGAGGGAAGAGGTGGAGTTTTCCTTTTTGTTAAAATTCACAGGTTTTCCATCCAAAATCATATCATATTCTTCTGGAAGAACTTTTCTAACCATCAATTAAAAAAAAAAACTAGGAAAAAGGGCATGGGAACAGCCCATGTATAGCCCATTCATAGGCAGGTAGACTGAGATGAAAATACAGGTTAATGTGAAAATATGTTTTCTGGTATTTAGTTTGTTCCTATTAAAACTGACAATGCACCATAATGAATAGAATGGCTCACCACATTAATATTGTATTCCAGTCTTAGCTAGAAGCCTTTTAATGATGCATTAAAATGAATGTATGGAGATTCCAAGTAAGCTATGCAATCCTGTTTCCCATGCTTGACCCTAATGTCACACAACACGACAGGAACACCAAATTTGTGTGTTTACCAGCTGTTAGCAACACCATTGCTTGTATTTGTGTCTGTGCACAGCTTGGAGAGTCTCACTGTTTGTTTATGATCCCTGCTCTGCATTGCTGTCACATAATTCTTCCCATCAATAATAATCACAGACGTGTTTACTTTAGAAATAAGGGGAGTGAATATGCTTTACTTCAACCTAAGSGAACCTTCATAAATAAGCACCTGTGAGGGAAATAATGAACCTGCTGATAAACATATGTATTGTTTGGCTGAGGACTGTTAAGCATTTACTCGTGTGTCTTTTGAAGCAGACTGAGGAAACACAAGCTCATGGTAATTCTTATTTGACACTGACTAGGACAACACATACCCTGCGTGCTCCTTTTTTGTTTTGTTTGTTTGTTTTCCCTTAAATACTTTCCTGCAAACAATGAGCCAAAACTGAATTTAGTATGGCAAGTATAGATTATTTTGTTTATTGTGTAATATAACTTAGGATTTCTGGTCAGCCAAGCATCTTGCTCTCCCATTTTCTTGCTCTTMCAATGCAGCTGGGGAGAAGCAATCTATTGCGCTTCATTAATCCTTTTAATATCTGTTGTCTGCATTATTTGCTCTTTASTTTGCGGTTACAATTAATATTTAACTTCCATTATGCAAAGTCCACTCAGCTGTATTAAATTCTATTTGCTAGACTTCTGTGTCAAAGTGCTGCTGGGACAGCATTTGGAACCCAGCATTTCTTGTTATGCCAGGCAGACCTGTTCTTTAGATTCAAGTCCCAGCGGTATTATAAATGGTATTTATTCATTTTCTTGAATTTTCTGAAGGAGTTCTTATTCCTCCATCTACATAACTGATAGAGATGGAAAACAAGAAGTATCCTTTCTACCCTGTTTGCCTCCTTCGTGAACAATTACTATTACAACTTGATTTCCAATTTCTAGCCAATTTTCTACTTGACTTGCTGGTATTTTTGCTTAATCCTGTTGGTACAATTGACTACAGGCACTTTTTTCTCATAAATGATGGTTTGCAGCTATTGRAAGTAGACAATTCTAAACTTTATTGTAGTTGTGTAGACCTGGATTGATAACTTGTGTTCTTCTTTTATGTATATTAATGATGACACTTAGTGGGACATTCTTAATTTTGACTGCAAGCACAGAGGGGTGGACTCTTGGCAGGATGTGAACTGTCCAGGTGCATGTTGAACAGCCAACTCAAATAAAGACAGTACACCTTAGGCAGGGATCTCCTCTTGGTGACCAGGGACTGCAGGGCACAAACAATCAAACACCATTTCCTGCCTTGTACGTGCATCRCTGAGAACACCCAGCTGTCACTGAGGCACTTCCTGTTCACTTTGGAGAAAATACGAGATCAGTGGTGGTTTCAGCTCTGTGAGAATTTATATTCAATTCTCCTAATTACTCACAGACTAGTTGTCAACAGGCTTTATGGATGGGATTAATATAGCCGAGCAAAGACTTTTAAAATTTGCTTTCACTCTTTTCCCTGCAAATAAAAGACAGACTGGATGAATGAAGAATTTTTTTTAAAAGTGCTTCACTTTTTAAAGTGCTTAAGCCTTTTTCAAATTCATTACTTGACCCCCCTTTTAAGTGTCTACAGCACAATCCTGGTCCTGTTCTTGTTTTGAAAATAAGCAATTAGCCTTCTGAGAAGCTTGAAGAGGACTTAACTGTTGGTTTTCATGAACCACCATCTCAGGGTGGAAACAATGTTTTCAACTTTTGAGAAATGCCAGGGAAATGAAAAAAAATGCCAACAGCAAACAGGAAAAATATCCCTTTATTYCCTTCACTATTTTTTACTTGGATAATTTTTTTTCTCCTAGAAGTGTATGATTTTTAAGAAAGATTGCTTTAGGGGTGTTTTTTTTATACCAGTAGAAGTAGGGTTCCAAATGCATCTAGAAATCACATTAGATGGTAATACTGATTCTGATTGAGCATGGAAAAGTACAGAACAAAAAGTAAAGGCTATGGAAAAATATTTGTAAATAAATGAATCAAGATCAGAAATCAGGACAAATTGGRGAAARTTCTTGGAWCTTGAATCTAAAGARCAGTAACARCTCCAATGATGCTGTGTGAAATTTYAAAAACAYGTAAGCAAATAAACAAATTTGAGAGCAGACTATTTTTTGGGAAGCTGTCTGGGGRCAGAAACTGAAGGATTGTTGCACAATAGACAGGGAAAAAATTATTGTGGGTGACTGCAATGCGACCATCAAAAAGATAATGATCAGTGAACACACTGGGGATAAAGCACAGCATGGAGAAAAACAGAGCCCCTGTTYGCAGGCAGGAGCCCAGCACTGGGGCTGCCTGCAGTTCTGAGGCTGTCCCAAAATGTTCACTCCCTGGAGGAAGCTCAAGCCTGTATTTCAAATTAAAAGRGAGAGGAAACAGTTAGAAAAAAGCCAAGCTTTGCAAAGTCAGCTCCAGCCTGCTGTCTTTGGTTTCCCCTTTGTCAGCAGAAGCTGTTGAGAGGCAGCTTGGCAGCCCACCTGTGTTTGTTTTTCAGGTTATTAAATATCAAACCTGAGCCAAACAGAATGGGAGTTAAAAAGTATGTTCGAAATAATGAAAGAAATCTTAAAGGATCAATTCCCACAAGTGTCACAAGACACATATGGGGAACATAATCAGTTAAACAACCCTGAGGGATGTTGGCAGCTCTCCTGTGGCTGCTTAGGGTGTTACAATGCTTCAGGTTTTCCCATAYTGTCTTGACAGTGCTTTAGTTAGTGGCTCTCAGACAGGAATTCTCTTACCAATGGTAGGAAACCACTTTTACAAGAAACTTGTTTTTCTTTACATGCAAGAGACTAAGCTAACCTGGAATTCTCYTCCTCCAGAACTATGAGAACACATCTTTATTTGTGTTTTACAGTTTCTTGCCCAAGTTGTCAGTCTCTTCCATGTTAATATATCTTTAGCTGGTGTAAATTAGGAAATGATACTGAGGAAATGATACTGTTTTTCTCGCGTGCTTTATTTTTTTTTTCTGGACAGTGTGTCTCTGTTTTGAACTCAGTCTTTATTGAGCAATGACTTGAAGCACCAGGTTTGAGAAAATGCCAATAGGCTCCACAATGTAAAGTTTAGAGTTTTATTTCCATCTATGAGAATTTGTGGTACTCATATTGACACTATATGATAAACAAAGACTTAAAAATCAAGGCACTTCACTGAGCATGAACTGTCCTGTGTTTGATACCACATTGTATTGGGTTTGTGTGGCCATGTTTGGGTATCAGGGCAGCTACAGGGCTGGATTCTGTGTGAAGCTGCTGGAAGCTCCCTGCCTGTCCAGCAGAGCCAATCCCTGGCAGATCCAAGAGGGATGMGCTGCTGGTCCAGGCTGGGCCAATCAGAGATGATGGCAACACCTCTGTGATAACATATTGAGTAGGAAGAAGAAAAAATGTTATTGTGCAGGTGTAACTGCAGTCAGTGAAAAAATAGACCCATTGCAAGAATGTGATTTGGAAAATACCAGAGTTCTGAGTTTACCTGAGGAAACTCACTTTTGTCTTCACTCACTCTTCAACAGTGGAGCAATTAGTTTTTCTTTTACTCCTGTTTGTGGGTTTTTTGGGATGATTTTTTTTTTAGCGATTTCTCTATATGATCTGTGGGTTTCTTCTTTTTCAGTGTAAGATCCCTAAATATTTTTAGTGGCACAGACCACATATTGTGAATATCCTTTCTATGGACAATAGCTTTGGTTTAATCCTTGATTTGTTTCAAAGGTACTGCATGGAATTCTGTTTCTTACCTTATAAAAGCACAGGCTGAAATCCATCACTACAAAGTAAATGTGGGGATTTGTTTATTCCTGGGGCTCTAACAGGCAGGTGAAGTCAAGCCGGAGTTGAGATGTTTTCTTCTCACAGGCAAAAGCTGCTTTTCTTAGGAAAATATCAGATAATAGAGATTTCACAGTGTGCTCTTGTGTGTTTTGGAACTGATATTTTAATCAGAGCTGTAGAACTTATTGGGAATCATTTGCTGTGCCCAGGATAAAAAAAGTGACAGCTTCCAGCAYCCTCTGCTCCTCCACCTCCTTCATGTAATGTGTCATCAGTGTAAATTGTTACTGTGGAACGAGAGGATAGCTTGAGTTGTACAGCTTGAAAAATTTCTCCTGATCCACGTTCAAGCTGACAAACAAGATGAGCAGCCTGAACAGGTTTTCGTAGATGATTTGCATAATGGATTTTTGAGCTGTGGCATGTTGGCCTGCAAACTGCGTGCTCCCTCCTCTTCTTCCCCAATGTGGAAATGTAATCTGAGCTCTTGTCATGCTTTGGGAAAATGGACTCGTGATTCAAGGTAATCAGGATGCAAATCAGGTCCTATGGCCTGGCACTCTCAGCTCACCTCTATGTGAACAGTGATTCTGACAGAAATAATKATATTAAACCAAAGTTCTGCTCTCATGTACATGTGAAAAATCAAGAAGGCAATAGATTTATTCTTATTCTCTGAGAGTAGAGTTGTCTTGGTCTCATTAGTGAATTTCTCTGTTTTAATTAAGAGTTTCAGGCAGTGCTACAGAAACGTGTTGTTGCACTCAAAATACAAACTGATTTGTAGTTTGCCATGTTTTCTGATATGCTGGCATTCCCAGTGGGTATCTGTACCAGGAGATTTTAAGAAATCTCAGCATGTGAGGATTGTTCTTACATAAGTAGCCTATGGGAGATAATCCACAGCACAGTTGATGAAGGATGAATAAAGCAGACTGGGGGAAACTCAGCAACCTTGCAGTTTTTGACTTTCCCAATAGTGAAAACCTCACCAGGCTGCAGCTCGCAGTGATGTGATTTGGGGAAAAAAAAAAAAAAAAAAAAAAAAAAAGAGATCAGATTAAGAATATTTCAGCGGTTGGCCTTTTCCTACCAGCCATGTTCCTGCTGTTGTTGCCCCACAGCCTTGCCTTTGCCAGTGCCTTGGTGCTGAGGGAATCACTGCCTCAGTGTCCAACCAGTCCCCTTGGAAAGCAATCCATGCTCACCTGAGGGACTGCAAACAGTGAAGGTGAGCGTGGCTGCCCCAGCTGCAGTCAGGCACCTTTGAAGAATGCTTCCCTTAGGCTTTCTCTGCACCCACTTGCTGCTTGCCAGGAGCTGTCAGTGCTAAGCAGAAAGCCTGGCTGTTACAGCTCTTCCTCTGATGCCTTTAGTCCTTGAAAAGTCAGAAAGGCGACTTTGCAGAAAACACTCAAAACTCGTCCTGAGGGTCCCCTTGCAGCCCTTCCCTAATTGCCTCCTTCAGTTCAAAGTGTCTTTCCTTCTTTTGCCTTGCTCTGTGGCAGAATCTTCTCTTTTGCTGCATTATTTAGTGTCTCAAGAGTGGGCACAGTGACTTCAAATGCTTGGAAGAGTCCAAGACAACTCAGATTATTTAAAGAAATGGGGGATTTCTCTGTGGTTCTGAGCAGCCAGGTTACAGGAAAAAGATTTTTTTTTTTTTTTTGCTTTTAAATCATGGACACATGCATAACAAATATTCTCCCTGGATAA
This sequence comes from Malurus melanocephalus, assembly GCF_030028575.1. Lineage (NCBI taxonomy): Eukaryota > Metazoa > Chordata > Aves > Passeriformes > Maluridae > Malurus > Malurus melanocephalus. The sequence continues at coordinate 1,692,334 of NW_026623274.1, read as the reverse complement.
AATGAGGATGTTCACCTTGCTGAACAACAAAGAAAAACCTCTTCCTCTTATTCTGGCTGTGACTTGTGCCTTCAGCCCCTCCTGGAGAGTTCCAGTGGCCCAAGTAAGCAGCTCCTGTGGCTATTCAGTTCTTGGCTTAATCTTGGGAATTACCACTTAACTTTTGAATTAATGCCAGTGTTATGTTACATGGAGGTGGGAAATTACACAAGTCATTTGTGAGTATGGGAACAGTGTATTAGGGTGGGGATTTAGGAGTGTTATTTGATTAAACCTTAAGCACAGAACTATAAACCCACAAAATCCTTCTCCCTTCTGGTTGAGTTCTTACCCACTGAGTAGCAAGATTGTTTTTGGGTGTGGATTTCAGTTCACATGTCAAGAGAATTTTCGAGATCTTTTTCATGGAAAGACTTTGCTGATACATTAACTTTTTTTCTTTTTAGTTTTCATTGTTTTCTAATTTGCAGATGAGCTATCATTCCATGAGAAAAATCTTTGCTATCATATGTGTACAGATCATCAAAGAGGATGATCAGGACAGTGCTGAGAAAGAATTTTTACTTAAATTYTAACAGCAATATCTTCTCTTTTATTCTTCTAGTAGTGCAGGCRCTGCTGATGGTCTGTCTTTTTTTATACCCAGTCAGAAAGTGTCCATTTCTATCACTGACCCCTGAAAGTTATTAGAGGTGTCCTAAGCTATGGATATTTTTTATYGGCATGCAAGTGACTTGTTCCTGACTTTTGGTGTGAAGAAATGCTAGTCTACCCTGGGAGCTCTCAAACTTCAGGTGCACAAATTGGTGGGCTATAAATACTGTTAATATCCATAGTGTCAAAGATTAATGATATTTAGTTTTCATTCRTTCTCCAGACAGGAGAAATTTCTCATTTAAATTTAACCAAGTAAGTGAATCTTTTTGACACTTGATGTGAAGATGTCACTGAAAATCCCAAGTCATGTAATTTGTTGGTTAAAACTCGTGAATATTTTAACAGTATTTAAAGCAATTTTTGTGGGAATGTGTGTTGCAATGACCCAGTAATTCAAAGGATACAAAACTGAAAGCTCASAATTCCAGATGGGTTCAGGAGGATATTGCTAGCAAAGAATTTTTAGACCCAATGTTTCCTAAATAATGTGTTTATCTCTACAACYTGAAATAGCTTGCAAAGCCAATAACTCTTAAGGCTGGTCAGATGCACCCCAAATCTCCAGTTTATTACTTTTTCTTTCTCTGCAAGCAAATGGGAGGTGTTTGATGTTTTCTTTTGTATTAAGTAGATCTGATTTCCATGGGGAAAAACTGATTAAAAGAAACAAATGAAGTCCCAGGCATTTCCATCAAGTTTCTGGTTTTGCCTCGTTGTTCATTGGTGTAGAAAGCAATTGTCATTTTCTTGATGAAAAACCCTTGCATTTTTTCTTTTTTAATGGCTTTCAAGGGCTTGCTGCTTTGAGGTCAGTGGCACTGCACTGTTTTTCTCTCTACCTGGTTTCAGGCTCAAAAATCCTTTCACAATGCCTGTAGATGAAGGTTTCATGCAGTCTGACTTCTGCAATGGTGAAAATGGTGTAAGAGAAATTTGCAAAGTGACTTGGCTTTTAGCTTCACTTTGGATAATTTGGTAGTCTTTAAAATACTTGAAATGTTGGCAAATTTCTGCATTTTATATATTAACAACAAAAAATCAAAACAAAACCAAAAGCCTATAATATTAACTCTTTGCTCATTATTTTGGGAAAGATCTGCACTTCAAAGTGCTTATGCTAAACCACTGAGACCATGCTCTTAAATGTGATTTTGGTCAATATGCAGGCTGAAAGTACCAGAGCCAAACAGAAATCACCCTGTTTAGAAATGAGTGACAGCAATGCCAAGATACAAAATAAAATAGTATTTAATTTAACCTGCCAAATATTTCAAATTCATTGTATGTGAGTAATTACGTGAATGTTCTTCAAGCTGGTTGGAGTATATACTGTAGTTCCTACTTTACTAGAGGTGATTGTAATTGTAATTAAAGATGTATTAATGCATTTCAATATGAAAATCAACAACCATCAATCAACAGAGCAGATAAAATGTCTATCAGAGGTCGTTATCCAAACTTATCTATGAGGTGTGTTTTATCCTTCAGCGTGCTTTCAGTATAGATTTTCATAGCTGAGAAGCTATAAAAAGTAATATTGCCCCAAGAGGTACTCCTGAAACCATTCACAGCATCTCAAACCTGTCAGGATTGAATGTTTCAGCAATCTAAAAATTTATCATTCTCATCAGTCTGTTCGATGAAATGAAATCTGTAAGTTGGTCGCTGGATATAAATTACCTGGGAGCCTGAAGATTAAAAGTAGTTCCTGAACAACTGGAATGAGGAAAAAAAAATAAAATTGAGCCACATTACCCCAACTCACTGGATTTTTATAAGGAAACCTATTCCCAGGCAATTGATTTTACRTTATTCATTATTTGCTTGAGATTTGAATGGCAGCTAGAATATTATAAAAAATAATGAAACTCTCCAAAGGCAGTGGAAGCACAAATTCAAGCCGAGTTACAGGTATATGGCTCAGAGAATGCTCTTATCCTTGAAAATGAGTTTCATTCATTTTCAATTCACTGAGGAAAAACAACTGCATTTGAAAACTCAATGTTTTGTTCATTAGCACTTTGTCTTACCTGTCTTGTTTTAAGCTCCCAAATCCTCACACTGTTCTGATTATTTGCCTGATAGTGTGTGTTTTTGGCTGAAATTTAGGAGATCAGGAATAGCCAGCCTGGTGATTCATTCTTGAAAAGCACAGGGATTGCTTGAAGTTTCTGAAGYTGGGCAAGGGGAAGGAACCCTATTAAATCACATCCATGCAGGCAGAAACATCCCAGGCTGGGCTAAGGGGAGTTTTGGACAAAGCTGGAATCATCCATTTTGTGTTACAGACAGGGAAAGTGTTGTGTTACAGACAGGGGAAGGTGCATCACTTCCCAAAGCTCTGGTACTAAACTGAGGCTTTGGTCTGTGTGAGCAGCATCATGAGCTGCTGATGGACCATTTCTGCAAAAAAAAACTATGATGGTTTAAGACTTGATTCTTTCCTCCCTCCTCTCCCATCAGCACATTCTCACTGTTCTGCTGTCAGCTGCTGTCCATGCAGCAAAGCTGAGGAAAGAGAAACACGAAGATACTAAAATTTTGTGAAGGATCAGTGCCAGGTAGTTTTGTATCACTTTRATAAAATCTTTTCTCTTTTTATATTGCAAGTTTGTTCTTGAAAATTGCAGAAATATCTTCTCTGGAACTTTCTCTATATGTTTTGCCTGAGGTAGAAACAAATGTTGGGAAAATGCAGCACAAGCGTTTACATTTAGCAAAGCCAGAAGCCATCAAAGTTTGCTGTGATCTGCCAGGCAAAGCCAGGTATGGGACATTGCTGTCACCTGTGAGAACAGGCAAAGTGTTAAAAACCCCAAAATAATCAGAAATCTAAAARTTACATGGGGCTTGTTCCTCTCTGCTCATGAAAGCAGATTTCATGTTGAAATTGATCATTGCATTCAGTGTAGATCTTTTGTGTTGTATCTTGTAGAATCATTCAGAGGAAGCTTTCAAATGTTTTAAYGTATAATGACTTTTAAAGTGGTGGCTCTGCTCCTAAATTTTATTGAAATATTATTTTTGAGGAATTTTGACCACATTGAAATAAGGCATTTTAAAAGTTTAGTAATTCTGAAGTCTGCCAGTCACAAGCAGATTTACTGGAGTTATTGTTCCCTGTACAGCAGCACAGACCTTGTGTGCAYGGAGCTCACAACCCTCAACAGGCAAAGTGTCACCAAAAGGTGTCCTGGTCACTTGTTCCTCTCACACTTCCAGTGATGAGTCTAACATTGACGTGATTACATGGTAGGGTAGATTGAGGGATTGATTCAGCTTAAAACTTAAAAAAAAAAAAAAAGTTAAAAACATCTTTCTTGACTGTTTGAATTATTTCAGTTGGAAGAAAGTATATCTGTCACCAAAAAAAGAAAAGTTTAAGAGGAAAAACCTTTCCCAGCTCTAGCTGAAGTGATGGATTAGTTTTTCTACAGGTCTCTCTCTAGGGCTTTTTACAGCATTAATTTTCATAGGCAGGAATGTTGCATTAGGACTTAAAATTGCTCAGACCAAAGGGCTTTTTGTGTTGTTGTTTTTTTGACTTCCCTCTTCAAAGACATTACTTTGTTCATGATGAATCCATGGAAACTCAGCCTAGATTTGTTTGTTACCCAGAGGTATAGCTTAACCCTGCACTCAMACTGGATGATATAAATGATGTTTATATTATTCCAAATGAAGTAGAAATTGATGTCATGTCTTGTGGACAAATTTTGTTATGTAATGAGGGAACTAGAATAACCAATGTGCYCAGGAATAATATGAGAATGATAGGTGCTTGTCAGATTTGAATATTATTCATTCTCATATCCAAGACTTATGAGACATCCTGTTTAATCCACACTGAAGTTTTGTGCCTCTTGGGTTTAATTAACCCTGATGTAACTCTGACGACTTCATTAAAGGTGGATGAGAGCAGTGTCGGAATCATTCGCAGGAGCACAAATGTGGTATTTTTAAAAGAGTTTTTTAAAAAAACCCAAATTTGTGGCAAGAATCTCAAGAGAAGATAAACTTCAGCTAGATTTCTGGAAAGTACTGAACTATTTCTGCATTTATACCCATGCTTTGGTTTGTATTTCAACGACGATTAGGATTTGTTACAACTTCATACTTGACTAAAGAACTAAAAGGGTTTGACGTCTTCAAGAGCAAATCCCAAAATTATCAAGTAAATTAATTAGGGAGGATCATTTTTGACTTGTGTTCGAAAGGGGCCATTCATTCCTGCAGATGATTATTTAGGTCAGCTCTCAAAGGTACTTTTAAAAAAGGCATTGCTGATACCCTCCATGTGTTCTTTCACCCACCTTGAATCCCATGGGTGCTCCTCTCTCAGTTTCCCAACAGAATTGCACTGCTCCTGCATTTTCTCATGGTTCTTAGGTGGATTATTGAGAAGAGTGACTGCAGGGGTTTTGAAAAGTAAGTGAAAGCAGAGATGAAATCATCACATGAGATGTGAAAATCCCTCTTCCAGTGAGATTCAGGGAACTCCCCACAGTCAGTTCTGTTCTCACAGTGTAAAACTGAGTCTGAGAGAGAAACATCCACCGGATAATAACCTTTTACTCAAAGAGAGTCATCCTAGGCAAATTTTAGTCAAGCACTGGCTAAACTAATCTGGCTTGACACCAATAATGAATTGTGCAAATTCCTGTGACCTTCATCGTTCTTATTTTGTATTAAATGTCATCTTGTTAGATGATGCATGAATGAATGGCACAATATGATAGATAGCATGAATTATTGTTCACTAATAGATTTTGTTAAAACRTCTCCTCTCTGGGCTGGTCCTTGAGAAATATGCTCAAAATTATTTCCAACAGGCCTTTGAAATCAGAGTCGAGGCCTTCATAGGAGTTGAAAAAATGAGGGTTTGGTTTTGATGTGTTTGGGGTTTCTTTGTGAGTTGTTTTTTTTCTGTCCCATCACTTCCCACCCGGGCTGTTTTTATGCTTCCTACAAAGCCCTGCCCCATGGATTTCCATGGATGTTGTGGCCATGGAAATAAAGGAGCATCAATGGGCTTTTTTTTTTTTTTTTTTTTTCTGCTGGCAAGCCAAGCAGCTCATCATCAACACTTCAGCCTCCATTGAAAGAAATGCACTAGAGGTGTGTTTGCTACTGAAATGACAGTCAGTGCTATTGAATGACAAGATATTTGCTTAATAGCTTATAACAATTAGGATGATACCTAGGCTGACCTGATAGTTTTGTCTCCAAATTATTGTTGTCCCTAAACATATCCATCTATTTGTTGGCATGTAATCAAGTTTTTAAGTTTCCTCTTCACTTTACACTATTGATAAGTATTTTCAATATATTTCCAGAGACTGTCAAATAGTAAAAATTTTGTCAGTGGTTTTCTTAAAAAAAAACAAAAATCCCCTAAACCAATCATCTTTWAGTCTTCAAGATTGTAGATAATTGTGATCCATCTTCAGCCCTGCTCCTTTTTCTGCCCACAGTTATATATAGATATATCCAGATGATGTTTAAGATACCAAACCAAATTCCACCTGGGGTTATGTTTTTCTTGTCAACCAACATAGCTTGAAGCCATCTCTAGGCTGCTCTAAAAATGTTGATATTCAGACCTGATACCTATAATTCAGGTGGAAAAAAAAATCTACCAAATGTTGAAGAACTTTTGATTGAAAAGCAACAACTTCAACTTCCACAAGTGAGTAAAATACTTACTAAATATTTTTGCATATCTAGAATGAATTTCTGCCAATGAACTCAAAAATCCTTGAATACTTTTAGTCTTGACTAAGCAGCACATTTTTATTCCAGGAACTATATTTCTGTAAAAATCTTTTGATGTGTCATTAAGTAGCAAACCATTTTGCACAGGAACTGATGTTTCCCTCTTACCCTGCTGCATAATGGAATTGTCATAGGCTCTTTCCACTCAACTGCACTTTAATTGGGTGTCACAGAAGGTAGGTGGAAGGCATGAGAATGTTCCAGCTGAGAAACCTTTGGAAAATGTGGCTAAGTGCAGAAAACAGCAAATGGGGAACATAGTGGTTGGCTCCACTTGCCTGGGGTAACAGCATAAAATCAGATAAATTTTGGTACATATGTGTCACTATCCTGTGGAAATCACMATCTAATTTGGTGTATGGTTTTCCCTGCCTCAGTGTTGTTCTTTGTCTAAAGCATTTTCCCCAACTCCTTCAGTCATTCTGTTATAGAAACACTGAAAATAATTGTTTGAGGAACTTCAAGAAAGTGTCAAGATGATATGTTGTTCCTGAAAAATTTTCTTTCATAGTATCATTCACATMTTTCCCAAAACCTGGAATATAATCATAAGGGCAGAGACGTAGAACAGAACCGACAATTATAATGTGACAACTGGAAGGGATGGAGTGCTRTGTTGGTACTGTTTGTGCTAAATTCTACTTATCACACTCTCCACTGGGTACCTTTTCTGTTTGTTTTTGATAGGTATATAACAGAGTTGTTTGTTTGTGGGGTGTTCTTAGTGTTGTTTTTTTTTTTTAGTCTCCAGAAGCTTTGTAGTGTTTTGACTTTGATACGTTGCCAGTTTGATTTAGGTGCATCCAATACGAGAGTGAAATCGTGATTAGTAAAAGTTACTAGCTAAATTGYTCTTTTGGGACTATGCCAACACTAAATAAGGTCCAAAATTACCTTTGCCTTGAAGGTAATAATCTCTTGCTTAGATTTTTCCTATGCAGAACGTGAAAAATAAACTCAAAAGGGAGGGTAACTTAATTTGGCCTGCTTTTGTCAGGGGTAAAATTTATCAAGACTGTAGCAGGTGTTTTCTGAGAGTAGCTTACCTGAGATTAAGTGTTGATGTGCCAGCAGGAACCTGCAGTGCATTCCCTTCCCAAAGATCTCARCAAATCCGAGCCAGACATATTTGAGTTGGGGGTATCCCTGAATTTAACACCAGTTTGTGATTTCCCGTGAACCTCTTTGGACCTTATTTAGTGCTGCCTCTGGGACTGGGGTGCTCTCTGATTTTTCACTTTCCAGTGCCTCAGTCAGCAAGTCCTTCTCCCTAAAGGAGATATTTGTAAACCCTTACTTTAATTTTACTTTATATGATGCAATAATCTCATTGAAATCAATGGGAGCCTTATGCAAACAATGTTTCCAAGGAAGAAAATCTTAAAATCAAATAAGTGTTTGCATGACATTGCACTCTAGTACTTACTCCTAGCATGTAAACAAGGAGAATTTGGGAAAATTTTGCATGAGAAATCAACTGCATCCTGACATTTTGCAAAATTTAGGATTTTCTAGCATTAGAAACAGTCTAACCTAGCTTTAATTGAACAACTGAAGATATAAAGGTAAAAAAAAAACCACCAAAAACAAGTCCCAGACTTTTTACAGACTTTCATAACTAAAGGGCATGAGGTCACATGAAGATAATTGTGGGTAAATTTCAAGCAAATTAAATGAAATATTTCCTCACAAAGCACTTAGATTATTCTGGAGGGCAGAATCAAACAGTGTAGCTGCACTTTTAAAAAACACCAGCCAACTTTATGATCCATAAAATTTTTAGCGTACCTGCTTGATCAGGGTAGTCTAAGTTCATGATGCAGGGCATTAGCTGATTACAAAATGACCAAAAAAAGTTTTCTTTTCTCTATGCATTGTATTTTGGCACAGGGAAAAAAAAAAAAAAAAAAAACCCAACAAAATAGTCCTGAAAAACTCAACCGAAATTGCCTTTATTTTTAGCAATGCTTTGTGGTAACAGTACAGACTGAAAAAAATTATGCATTGTTAAAAAAAGTGATGCATGTAAACAGGTGCAATTTGAATTGATTTTACTTCAACCTATTTTCAGAGGATATTGAAGTGACATGATGTTTTGTATTTAAATCTCTTTTCCTGATAAAACTATATCCAAGTGTGTGTCACTCTAGCTTAGCATACCATTTTGTGATAATTATTGTGTTTGCTTTCCTTCTTTTTCCATCCTATTATTTCAGGTTGTATTAGGTTTAATAGATCATCAGCACACTATCTTTGGTCACATTAATATAGAATATTTTAAAGTCTTTTCCATTTTAAGAAACTCTGAAACCTTAAGTTCTTTCAAAATTACTGTCCCTTTGAAAAGCTTTAAGTAGTCATCTTATGCTCTTGCAATATGTGATCCTACAGTGTCTGTAGGACTACAGAACATTTTATTCAAAGATACTTTGTGTCATTAAGGCAATTCATAATGCAACTGAAGTTCAGAAATTACATRCCAAGTCTGGTTTTAAAATATATTAAGCTGAAGGAGTTGGATATAGGCTGTTTCACCTGGAACACGTAATCTCTGATGTCTTCACAGATTCACTAAAATCCAGATTGTTTCACTGAATGCATGGCTGCTAGGGCTGGGTCAAGGAAGGTCCTAGGAACTGAAATGCAATGTGGGAACTGGCTGTGAAACAAGAAGTGGGTGCCCAACCTTTTACTCAGTGTGTCATAGCGAAGAAGAATTATCAGGATCTGTTTCCAGAAGTATTTATAATACTACAATTTTTTTTTTGCCAACCCCCAAAAAATCCAGTTGATCCCTAAGGCCCTATAAAGAGATTATGGAATCTCTGTTGACTCAGAGTTGTTGTCAGCAGGGCAAGCAGTGGGAGCTGCTGGTGAAACTGTGGGTACCTTGATGGAAAGGATGCAGTGATATCTGAGACAYCTTCATTGTTGTACGGCTGGAGCCAGGAAAAGAGGGATTGTTTTAAGTGTAAGACACTTCAATTAATCAAATCCTGATCAGTTCTAACAATGCTCTGATGTTCAGCAACAATCTGTCGCCATTCCAGTGGGGTTGTGGCAATTTCCATCAGAGCACTCTTGGATATTTAACGCTGGGCCCTCACTTGCTGTCTGTGTCCTCCCTCTGTGAAATGAATTCACTCCTGACTGCAGTGAATCCCCCTTGCAGAGGAGATTTGTGCTTGTTCCTGTACTGTCAGCAGTACTGGATGCTGCAAAGGAGGGAAAGGAAAGCAATGAGGAAAGGGGAGGCCTCCAATGTAAACCTGATGCAATGTGTTGAGAAGGGTGCAGAGAGCTGTTTGGTTTCACAGCAGCAATTTTCAATTTGCAGGAGTGCTGGTAAGTGGAAGAAAAGCGACCCATGGGTTTGGCACCGAGCAGTCTCCTGTTCTGGGGCTGCCATTTAAACCCAAGAAGGAAAATGTAAAATTGTGAGTTCCTCAGCTAATTCTGCAGTGAGGAGGGAAAYTAGGAAAGGAGGATCTTAACAGCATGAAAAGATCCTGATTTTTATTTTATTTTTTTTCTCTCGGCATGTTTGTTTGATCATGCTGGAGCTTTGAGACCAAATAGCCTGCAAATTGCTTTCTCATTTCAGATGTTTCCATTGCTGCAAAACAAATACTTTATTTTGCAGCTTTTAAATGATCCTCCCAATCATTTCTCCTTCTTATCCRGTTTCTCTTCCTTGCTTCAGCRTTTTCACTGTTGCTGCCATTCATCTGCATTTCTTTTTTCTTTGATATTTATGAACTCAGCTTCAGCAGCAGAGTTCGCAGAAAACATCCCCTCCTTCTCTGTGCAAGACAAGCCACACAAAAATAATTTACTCAAAGGAAGGAGACAAAAAAAAATCTTCTTGGTAAATCAGGYCCTCAGGCCAAATTTCATTGTGATGTGGGGAATATTACCCAATCCTTTTCCAGAGGGAGAGGTCTGGAATTGGCCTACCTTCCTTCAGAGATGTGAAAAGGTGYCTAAACCTAATTTAAACCCAGGGGGAGCAAAGTCCTGTGGGAATCTCACAGGAAAAGCATGATAGGCTTTGACAGAGTGAGGGGTTTCAGTGGCTGAAGGGTTCCATGCTCTTCTAAACAAATCCTTCCATCTCTGTACTGCTGAGTCTTTTCCTCCACTCCTATTTCAATAATGTACTTTGACAAAGACTTGTAAAAAGGTTTGGGTGTGAGCAATCCTGTCTGTCTCAAAGGCAGGTATTTGTTCTCTTGTAACTACTGGTTCATTCATTGCCAAGGTGCCTAAGAGACACCCAGAGTTCATGTGTGTTTGATGAATATTTAGAGATCTACTTGATAGGGGTTTTCTCATGCATTCTTTCTTTAGGACTATGGGATAATTTTCCAGCCCCTAATGAAAACAAAAAAAAAAAAAATGCATTCTTTCTTTAGGACTATGGGATAATTTTCCAGCCCCTAATGAAAACAAACATAAAAAAAAAAATCCTAGATTTGCATGGGCAGGCATCCATGTTGGGCCTGGAATTATGAGAAGGAAAAGAGAGAAGGAAGTTTCAGGAATTGGAGCAGGTCAATCTTTTCTAGTTTTGTTGTTATTTGGTGTTCTGTTGCTTAAATTAACATTCACAGTGGACAGGCAGAGCTCCCAGAAAACATGAGTGTGACAAACACTCCTATCTGTMGGTAATAAGATCATTTTCCCTGAAATACCCCTCCCCTAGCTGGAGGGCTGCAGACATCTGATGCATAAAGAGAAACTGGCAGCATTTTCTGGCAATTTCTCACTGACTTTGATTTTTTTTTTCCCCCTTTCTGTATATTTGAATTATTTCAAATATTCCGGATAGCTAATTTTTGAGTTTGTTTATCTATGTGTGTATGTGTGAATAAGGAATCTCAGAACAAGTTATTTATGCATAAGATTTTTCTCTTTCTTCCACTGCTAGAATTACTGCATGAAATCCAGAGGAGTTATTCTGTTATATGAGACATCAAAATAAATAGTGTGAACAATCTCTTGCAGCTTTAAACATCTATGAATCAAAATCTATTTGCTCTCTTCATTGTTATGTTCCTACATCTCGATTAATGAGATTTCTGAACAACAGTCTGGGAGGAAGAGATTTTAATAGAGTGGATAAACTGAAAAAATTGAAAGGAAAAAAGCCTGAGAGGAAAAAAAGCACTGTCTCCATCTCTTGGATTGTTAATATGCCTTTTTTCTCTAACTTCTTCAGACCTTCTTGAGATCAATTAAGCTTCATTTTAAAGTTCACATTTCCTCACATTTTGCTTTTCTTTCCGGTTAACACTTCACATTTTCTGACTTGTTAACTATGTCCTGAGTAATCCTGAGTGTCCTCTTCTAATTAGTTCTACTGGCATGAGAAGAATGGTTGGGACTGTTTGTCTATAAGAGATTAATCCTTTAATTTATCTGAGTGTGTGCTGCAGGATTAAAGACATCTCAGAAATCAGCCTGGCCTCTTASCAAGCCATACAGGACTGAACTAGCAGGAAAGAAACATTCTGATCAACTGATAGCAGGCAGGAAAGGTGGATTGCAGGTGATGCAGGGAGCCACAAATGAAATGTGCAGGTTGGTGATAGATGGTGAGCAGGGATGGCCCACGCTGTGTTTGAGGGTAGACAGCGTTTTGTTCTTTCCAGTTTAACTTTATGGTTTTCTTTTATGTGCAAGCATCTTGCAGGCATTCTGACTTCTTCCTCAGTCCACAAAATGTTGGTGTGAAGGACTCCAAGTGCCTGAATGCTTTACCAATTTGTGTCTTCTCTATCAGTTACTGCTCCGTGCAAGGGAAGGTCCCTGTTCAGAACCACCACTGTAGTTATTGCTGTGCTAGAGTTACTGGTTTGAGCTGAGAGCTGTTAGGGTAACATCTTTCCTTTCTCTCTTTAGAAAATCCACAGACTGAATGTGGTGGATTAATTGAAGTGATTTTACCTGTTTCAGAATGTGATGGGAATTGGGAAGTCATAGGGAAAGAAGCTTTTTATGACCAAACTGCAGGGTTGGAAGTTCCCTGTGCCCCCCATTTAAATTTATTAACCAGTTTCAATTAAATACAACAGATCTACAAGACAGTGACTTCCTACAAGTTTTGTGACAATTGGGTGCTGGAAAGACACGGGACACCTACAGACAGAAGGGCAGAGACAAGTCAGCTCTTAGTGCTTCTTGCTTAGTTTGCCAGGTGGGAATGGCCAATGCATGAGTCAAAATGCAAAAACTCAAGGCAAACCAGAAAAATACTGGGTTATTTTTCATCTAAGGATGTGTGTGTGGGGGGAGATGAAGATAGGGAGGGGTGAGCTCCAAAGATCTTAATATAATCTGGGGTATTGTCAGGGGTACTTTAGTGACAGAGGTGTGAGGAGGAGATTGCAGTGTGCAGAGGAACTTGAAAATAGGTTGGTGGATACAAACCACAATGTTTTAGGGAAAAAAAAAAAAAAAAAAAAACAAACCCCAAAAAAAACCAACCCAGCTTTTCTGTGACCAATGTAGCAAGTTACATTTCTGGCTAATCATTGATTCTTTATCATTTTCATTTCAAACCATGAGGTTCAACTCTTATGGGTAAAGGTGAATCACACTGCTTTTATTTCCAGATTGTTTTCAGTAGGCAATTATAAGCAGTGTAAGAAAAGAGTAATAAGAACCACAGAAAACTGCAGGCAKAGAAAAATCTGGAGGATTAGGTATATAATTCATCTGGATGTGTTTTTAGGACAATCGTTCATGTTTTTAAACATTTTCTGATGTTCAGTGGCTTACAATGGGGCAAGTTTTTAATTAAGATTYCTATCTATGATATTTTAATTTTAAACTCCCTTAGATTGCAGCTTCTGTGCACTGTGTTATTAAATTTCAGAAACAATTTTGTAAGATGATGTAACCAYCATTTCTAGGACTGAAATAATGAGAGACAGCTTATGAAATCCTGTGACATTTCCAAACCTGCAAGAAATGTGCTGAAAATGAAAACAATTGATATCAAGATTTTTTTTTTCTTTCCCTTAATGCATTTTAAAGAGCTATAATTTCASATTGTTACAGTATATGTGGAAGAAAGGATAAATGTGAATTCAGATTTCAGCACCACYCCAAACAAGGACAGGATAATTGCTATTATAGCTTAGCCAATGATCAATCCATGTAAAAAATGTCATGATAAACAGACCCCTCCAAAGTGGTCTGTGTTGTTTTATTTGCTTCTCCCAATGGCCTTGTGCTTTTCTGTCTGTGTGACAATTTCTTTATCTAGTTCATCTTACTTCTCTGGTTGTCTTTCCCTTTCTTGGCTTCTTCCCTGTGATAAAATTATACTCAACAAATCAAGTTTAAAAAATATACTTAAAGGTCACCCAAGAAAAGCAAAGAAAAGTTGAAAACTGTTGTTGGCTTGAATAGGTTTTCTTACAGTGTACTGAATTTTATGATTTTTTTTAAAAGATTTCTGAAGCACAGGGTGGAACTTATTATAAAATAAGAGTAAGTGTGTGCTGCAGGAATCATTTTTCCACTTACCTACTCACCAGGGAGGTGATTCTGTATAGTATGTATATAGTTACAGGTAAGCACAGGGCTGAAGTCTTGTTATTTGTGGAGATTTCTTTTTTATTTTTTCTTTGTTACTTCTGGAAAAAAAAAATCCAGGTTTTCAAAATCTGTTGAAAGTAAGTGTCAAAACATTAGAACGTCCTAATAAGGTGCCACTGGTTTCCAAGTAAACCTAACTGGAACTCGGCACTGCTTTAGCTCAAAAGCAAAATYTGTTTTTACCCCACGGTGGTATCTTGCTGTTACACATAGCCATGAAGGTAAACACAGATTTTCACCCAGGAAATCAATAAAAAGCTTTTTAATCAGCTGTTGTGTACGAACAAATAGATAGCTTGAGCAGTCTGTTACCACCCATTGGCATCTATGTTTAAGAGGAATACATGTTTTGTGAGCATTTCCCTGGGGATAGTTATGTATAGATTCTTCCCRAAAGGCATGCAATAAATCCTTCTAATTGGCAGTCTGCAAGCATTTGATTTCTGCATACTCAGCCCAACCCAGCCCAGGGAAGGTGAATGCAAAACTATGGGCTAATGAATCAAACAAACGTTCAGCTTTTGTAGGAATTTGCATGGTGGTAATACTGGAATAAGTGATAAATTCCAAATGAAATTCAATGAGACTGAATCAGCCTTTCTGAGATTTATCTATCTGTCTTTTTCTCCTTGGAAAGTATCCGAGAGCAAAATGTTTATTTTTTTTTTGTTATGTCTGGATTTAATGTTGGACTCGGCAAAGTGGATCAGATCCAAGTTCCACACTCGCCAATATTTTGTCTTCATCACTGACCACTGACACAGAGTTCAGATTAAGGCAAAAGAGACCTGCAGGAGTAGCCATAGGAGTCTTTTCTCTCTGTTTTATGTTGAGAGATTATCTCAAGCTGCAGATCACAGAGGTTACCCCTAATTATATATTATGGGGTGTTCTTCACATGGAGGTGTTCTCCACAAGAATAGGAGTTCTGGAAATCCCAGCATAGAGGAAGAATTTGGACATTGGCTTCTGAGCCTCTTGGATGGGCTCTCTTGCTGGTTGATAGAGAGAGATGGGCTCTTGTAGGATGCAGTTTATCTTGCTTTAAGGCAGACATCCAAAAGATCTGTCTGATGCCTCAGAGAGACACTCAGTGAATTGTACCTTATCTAAGTTCACTTCTTTCTAGTGATTGCAAAAGGAACTTGGAAAACTCAGAGGTAGGCAACTACAGCTGTGCGAGATTCATCTCGCTCTTGTCAGCTTGAAATATGTAGGTAGAACATGGTGCTGATTTTTTCAACTCTAAAACATATTTTATCCTTTCTTATAAAATRCTGTTAGGTCAGGAGTTCAAAAATTATTGGAAACAGCAGGGGAAGAGCCCTGGAGATCTCCAGGGTTGAGGTGGCAGTGATAGCAATGAGTRCAGATGTGTAGACAAAAGCCCAGCTATTGATGAGCACAGAAGTGCTTGCGTCCATGTGGAAAGACAAGCCTGGTTTCTGAGAGGAGAGAGATGTCTCTCTCCTTTATGTGGCATATATATATTTATAAATATTTTAGCCTTTTGTCAAAGCCTTTTGTCCCCAAATTTTGAGCGGAATTTTTCAGTGTAAAGTTACCAAATTGCAGATGACYTGTAGGACTGGAAGAGTCCCACTTGCCCTTGCTCAGAATCAGAGGSAAGGTTTTYCCCTCCCTTTTCCCTTTCTTCTTYRGTCTCAGAACTTRCATGTATCTCTAAAGAASGTATTTATGTGGTTGTTTCAATYCCTTTCTGTTTTTACTTTCCAGCTTTATTTAAAATCCATGTTCTGGAAACTTGGAAAGAGAATCTACTTTATCAGGGCTATTCTTAAAYGTTTAAAGTACTTTTAGTAGTTTTCTTTTTCTCTTTTCTTTCATTGGCAATGCTTTCAACACAAAGTTATTGCAAGAGAAGATACTTCAGGCCTTCTATGGAGAAAAACTTGCTGGATAATTTATGTAATGCTTCATCACTGCCTGTGTACACAGAATTCAGCTAACTTTAGGAAGCAGCATTTTGGTATCATTTTTTTTAAACAGGAGATGTCCAAATAAGAAAATAATTTATCTTTTCAATCTTACTCTCATGTATATTTTCCATTTTGGTTTAGCTTTCCATTCATCATGTGGCACTGGTGCATATTGTATTAGGGTATTAGATCAAACTGTCAAAAAGCTGACTTTTTTTTTTCCCCTAAGCATATGCATTTTTGGAATAGTAATTAATTCAACCAACTGGAAGTAAGTAATTAGTGGCTTTCTTCCTTATGCTTGTTGCAAGTTTTTGATACAAAGTATTTTTAGAAGGTTGCAGTTCTAACATCTAAAAACCCTTATTTTTGGGTACCTTGGCTGTTCAAGAATGTGTGATCTTAGGGAGTACATGARCATATGTGATGCTAAACATGATTTTGGAGGAGGAAAGGCCTAATGACCTTAGGGGAGAGCCTTGTGGATTATCAATGGTTGTCTGCATAGATGGTTTGAATATTCAAGGCTTCATGATTCCTAATTACAGCCAACTACTCTGACAACATATGGGATTGGTGTGTATGTGACAACATATGGGACTGGACCACAAATACAATATTAACTTCCTGAAGTTCTGTGTGCTCTAGGTGACAAAAAAGTTACTTTAGATGAACCCCAAGAAATGTCCAGCTGTGTGGGACCAGTGAGATTGTGACTGATAAGCAGCAAGAGAAAAGAATCAAAAACAGAAGGTTTGCATTCTGAAAGGACTGGAGAGCTGTGCACAGGAAGGTAATGCTGACAGGGCAATACAAAAATAGCAAAACATAAACTGAAYCCACAATGATTTAAAAGATGGACTTGAAAGTATAAAAGGCTATGCAAAAAGTCATTGACCTATTTTAAACAAGGTCTAGTGGAATGATGGAGGATAATGTCTGGCAGGASAATGACTAACACTGCAGAAAATGGCCTGATTCATTGTGCTTGGGAAAGGAGCTGAGGTTTGAATTCAGGATGCTGGACAYTGAATGCCCACTGTGGGTTTTTTGGCCATACCTCTGCAATGTTAAACTTCCTGTCTGCTGGCCTGAATAGACAAAGTTGTGCATAAATCCAGCATCCYGTTATGTTGAGTGAATATTTGTCATGCAAGCAAAGTGTAAAGAAAATGTTAGAAATGGTTTCTGGAGACAGCAGTGATCTCTCAGCTTTGAGTGCTGAGACTGAGTCAAATTACTGGGAATGCCTGGAGGACCAGGAATCCTGGCGAGTAGAGGGTGGCCAATATAGAGCATTGTTAAATTGTTCAAGTGATAAAATAAATAAGSAGAGGATACAGAACCTTTCATCTCTCCTTCCATTCTGATCTACAACTTTAAYAAAGAACCTTTAGCCTACCATTGTCTGGGCTGAGATTTGCTCACCTCTCYCTTACACTCTCTGTTTCAACCTGTGACTTTGGTGTATTTATACCATAATGTGGAGAAATTAATTTGAGGATGGTGACGACGGCTCATTATCTACTGCTAGAAAGGGACAATTTGTGACCTAAATAAGATCCATTATTTCATTTCACATGACCTGAGGTTACTTAGTTTTGTTTAGTGCAGCAAAGGCAAGAAAGGAAAAGGAAAGCTCTAAGGTTTGGGAGTTTTTACTTCTATTATTCCCAACTCTGTGATGTATCCATACTACATGCTGTGGTCTCCAAACACAAGGCTTTCTCTTCCCTTTACAATATCTATTGAAAAAAAGGAAATTTTATATTTGGTGCTAATCTATRACCTGCTGAAATGATTGGAAATACCTGTTTACCTTCCATAAATGCTGAACAAAATCCCCACCCTGTTTTACCAGTCTGGACAGAGGATGAAAGTTACTTTGCAAAAGCTTCATTTTCATGTAATTAATTTTAACCTGTCCTCAGACCATTAGAATCTCATCCTTATTGAAGAACTGGACAGTTTTTTTATGTCATTCTAAAGACAGTTTATCTATTTTTTTTTTTTTTTTTTGTCAATTAGTGATCTGTTATAAACTGTTAAAAGAAGAAAAGGTCAAATGTGTTTCCTTTTACAAGGAGGTAAACTGAAGGGAATGAGATATTTCTTGGGTTTGAAAGGGTTAGGCCTTTCTGCTGCCCAGCTGGCAGAAAATAGATGAGCTGTAGTCATTTATGTAAAATAAGAGTGATCCTATGGCTTTGTCCATTGTGTTCCTCTCCTTTTACACCAACACAAGCTGCTGTGTATCAGTGGGATTGGGATAWTGGGCTATCCCTGCTTTTGTAGGTCAATGCATTATTGACATTTTCCCCATTATGTAGTGAGGCACGTTATCCATAAGAATAAAGCATCCATGCACACGTGTATCTGTGTGTGCTCAGGAYTGTGTGTATTTGTACAATGTAATTTGTGGTAATGTGTATGTAGTGTTACTCTTCCTAKATCCCTTGTCTGACCTTGTCTAGGAGACCACAAATACAATATTAACCTTGCTGCTTCTGTGATTTTTATTATCTTTTTCTAGCTGTTTTAATTTTCTTATTGTTAATACCTCCTGTAATTCAGTCTTGGTACKGCACAATTGCACGGTAATTTGGAGCAGGGGAGAAGTCAAGCTCTTTAGTGACCTTTTCACTAGAAATTTCTCATGAAAACAACTGTTAGCAAGTTTGGATGTGTCTTTGTATAACCTTTGCAGTTCAGTGTGTGTCCTTCTAATGAGCTATTCAATAACTTGGTGCCTCAGCTCTGCTAAAACTAAAGTACTTGACGTGGTTTTGTGGCCTTGAAATTCATTCTGTCTTTTCCAAGGCAGCAGTAAGCAATGCTGAGAGTCTGGTAAACAGTTTGTATTGAGAGTTTTGTTGCTGGGCACACCTGAGACGTCTCTAATTCAAACTCTTGAAAAACAGACAGTGGAAAATGCCTTGACATCATCTTACCATTTGAATAAGGCAAGTACATAATGATCCTTTCATTCTCTCCCATCTAATCTTACACAATCTTTTAGTGAGCCATATCTGGTAGAACTTGATTGAGGTATTTTTCTCCCATTATTTTATCAAATTAGTTTTGAAAGAATATGAGTTTTGAACTTTTTCAGGTTGATTCTCCTAAATGCATGTCAACTTCCTTAATTTGTTTGTTTTGTACTAATAAATAAATTCTTTGGAGACTTAATTTTCTTTTTCCCCTTTGAGTATCATCTTCTTAGCTATTACAATACCTGGTTACAGASCCATATTTTTTATCATTTTGTGTCTGGCTAGTTCTGCCCAAGGGTAYGTTCTGAACAAAATATCAAAAGTCGTGTCCTGATAATCTCAGAAATAGTGTGGTAAATATGCTTYTTACCTTTTTCCCTCTAAAAGTAATGTTTTTTTGCCTATTCCAAAAGAGTCCATCTCTGGTGTGATCTGAGCCAAATTTTCATGTGGGAGTGCTGATCAAAAAAAAAAAAACCCAACTTTTGAACTTGCCATTCAGTCAGAGGTTAAAATGCTGATCTTTGGCTAAGGAAATTTAGATTTCATTCCTAACGTTAAAGCAGTTTCCTTATTTGATACCAAATGTGTTTCTCCATCTACTTTATTTGTTCCAAGAGGGCTTATAGCAGTTCCTTAACCTGCAAGGATATTGMAGTAATAAATTTCCTAAAACATCACAGGAGCTTGGATAGCAGATTACTGAGGGCTGGTGAAGTACCTAAGAAGAGCAATAGAAATCAGTTACATGCACTCCTTCTTCAGCACTGTAGAAAAATTTAAAAAACAAAAAGAAATTCTTTTACCAAGTAATCTTGATGAGTTGGTGTTCCTCCATCATCCTTCTCTGCATGTCCTCTTGTCTGTAACAACCATTTCAAACACAAAAAGGCACAGAAAATTGCAACTTTTAAGAATTGTAAACTTCCAGTCATGTTAGTTTGTTACTTTTWAGGCTTTTCTCCTAGGGTTTCTGTTCTGGATTGCTAGCAGTGTGACAGACTCCCCACAGGCTCATTTGGACCTGTCTCTGATACATCCTCTGGTCCAAGCTACAGAGTTTTATGGTTGTCTCTTATTTTTCTTTTGGTTTTTACGGCAATCTTGCAAATGTGAAGGCTTTCTTTTGATGACAAACTTAYAACAGTTTGAGATAAAATGCATCCATGGGTGTCTCATCAACAGTAACAGCCAATTAATAACCAGGAAAAACCATTGCTGAAGCTCCAGTCCAGCTGTTGAGTTAAAGCTGTTCCTCTCATTTATTCCATTTAGGAGAAGGCAAATATTCCTTTGTCCACTTTCTGCTGCTGACCAGAGGTTTCACTTGTGATTCGAGATGAATCAAGTGGTGAAGAGTTGGGCTGGGACCTTTACTATGGATAGTTCAGTGACCTCTTTGAAGAAACTGGGGGTTTTATATTTTGTGGAGTAGGGAATTATGAGGTTACTCAGCCAGTAGGAGACCCATTACTTCCTGACGGTGAATACCTGTYACTGTAACTAGGGAACACCCTGAGCTGAAATGCAGAAAAGAACCAAAGGCAGGATTTCCACACAGCACCCTGCCCCCCACCCAGCTTCTCATGTATAAAACACATCAGAGTCACTTTCTTGAGACACAACTTTGCTATTCAGAGCTCATTTTATCTGTAAAAWGTCTTCTTTTGCATTATTTATGTGGTGGCTTTATTGCAGCACTAGGTTGGGGATGTTCATAAGTGGTGACAAATAGAATGTAATTTCCTAATTGGTTGCTGTCTCACTTCTATGGAAATACAAAATGTCTCTCAACTACTTTTCATTAGAGGAAAGTACAGGTGCTAACTCTTAAATAGCAAAATGGCTTTTTGCTTATAATCTGTCCATTTTTTCATTATYAATCCCTCTGGGTGAAAAGTAAATCTGGATTAAGCTACATATTTTATTCAGAGTAGCTCATCCAAAATAAACAGCTCTATCATCTTTTCCCTCTTTGCCTGGAATCCAGCCAGATTTCCAGCAGTGTTGTCAAATAATATCTACTCTTTCAATTAACATTAGATACGGTGCTTAGGCAAACTAGAACTAAATTGCAAGTCACCTAGTCTCCCTTTCTAAAATCAGAAAACTGCAATATAGCCACTCTCTTCAGGCAGAAATTGTTTTTATCTGTGAAATTATATCTGTGTTTTACAGACTAGCCACAAAGATAAGCACACATGTTTTTCTTTATTCTGTCTGTGGGTTTCTCAGGGTGTTATACAAGCTGAAAGCAAGGTATGAGGTCTGGTAAATAAAGACAACGCTGCTGGAACACAAGCTGTCTGGAATGCTATTCATTGTAACACTCTTTCTTTAGTAGACTTGTTATTTGAAGACTAGCTCTAAATCCACAGAAACTGAAATTTAAGAACAACTTGTGGTTACACCTGCTACTGATAAAGCAGATCCATTTTGTTTGTGTTTTCAGCTTAGGTTCTAATCATAAAGCAAAATCTACTGTGCATCTGAATTTGCAGGTGCAAAATTTGCTTGCTCAGTGTGAAACTAGGAGGAGCCTTGTTGTGTAAAACAAAAAGCGTCTCACTGCCCCTCACGAAGAAGAAAAAACACTAAGGTAACATGAATTTGTTGTTGGYTTCTTAGCCAAAAGCAGCAGGGAAATCTGTAGCGATAAGTATATTCACCTAGAAGCTCTGTATGGAAAGGGCAAAGTTGCAGAGATGACAAGCTAGATGTTTTGAGATGAGTTTTGCTGCTCAAAAGCATAAAAAATGTTAGAACTTGTTACATTTTTTCTGAAAAACAACTGGTGACA
Source organism: Malurus melanocephalus (assembly GCF_030028575.1). NCBI lineage: Eukaryota > Metazoa > Chordata > Aves > Passeriformes > Maluridae > Malurus > Malurus melanocephalus. Next base: position 1,670,561 of record NW_026623274.1, on the reverse strand, counting down.
CCCTCTAAGGTCAACATGTAATATCTTWTCCCTGCTCTTCTAAAAAGTCAGATTAGTCCTTTCAGCAGTAACCTTTCTCACATTGAGCATGTTTGCTTTCCTGTCTTTAAAATTCATCTTCTCTATTTGTGATTCTGACAGCTTGTGGGATTACATTGTCCAAAGATCAATGTGGATGTGCCCTCTTTGTCATATTTTGATTAAAATAAGTGTACTTTTACTTATGCTAAGATAATATAGTGCACAAGAGATATATAACCTTTTAGCAAAGCCTTTTTTTTTTCTTTTTTTCTTTTTTCCTTTTTATTTTTTAAAGAATCTTCAGATGCCATTTAACTATTCCATATCAATATAGTAATACTGAAACAGAGTTTGGTGGGTTGAAGAAAAGGTTGTCTCTTAATCTTTCGGTAGGCACAAAGGAAACCAGGGAAATGTGAAATAGAAAAGTCCTTGGGAAAACTTGAGTAAACATATATCAAATATTTCCCATATCCATTTTAGAAATGATCCAATAAAAATGGGTTCACTGCACTCATTGTCACTTTATAGCARATAACACTTTTCATTTTGAGGGCTTTCACATCATAGCACAAAAGCCGTGTCTGAACACAAACATGTTTTTGGAACATAAGTCTGAAAGAGACCCCCTGGACCACAAAGTGCAGTATATATTCTGGTTTAGACAACTGTACTATTTATATAATCTATTTAGTTTCCAAATGATTATCAAAAAGATGAAAGAATAAAGCGCTGCTTATTCATCTAGTACATTTAAAAAACATATAATGATACATTGTATCATGTATTTAAAAATAAAATTACCAAAGTGAGACGCAGTTTAATTATCGTTACTCTAAAGAAATTTATCTGATTATGAATACTTAATTATATTTTTTATTACCTCTTCAAATAGAAGGAAAAGAAGTGTGACGATATGTGTGAATAACAAGAAACCATCCTTTGTTCTAAGAYAATTTATAAAATGTATCCTAGTTCCAACATACCACTGTCTATCATCACTTTTACTGGGACTGAATGATATTACCAATGTTATTTTACAAAAGGATATTATATAAATAAAAGAAAAGTAATTTTTGTCATTTGTCATTGCCTCATTCAGATGAGGCAATAAGGTACCTAACTGGAACGAACCACTCCAATTACCAGTTGTGTTCTCTGTCCTTGGGGCAAGCTGCTTTCTTTCTATCTGCTTTGCTGAAAATCTTTTATTGAGTTCTGGAGGRGGTTTTCAGTCACATGAATGGTTTTTATTATGAGGGGCTAAACAAAGAAGGCTTATTGTGGGTCTGCCAAGACTCCAAATATTTTCGAAGCTATGGACCAATTACCACTAGATTCAGAAATAGATGGAAGTCAGCAGTCTATAAAGCTTTGCTGCAATGTAGGGTTGGGCAGGACCTACATCTTCATGATTTCACAGTTTTGTGGGATTTCTCTCACTAAGTGACTGTTTTCTCTCTTAGAATGAGTGAGTTTTTCCTTGGTGCTTTTTCAAGCAGGCTGTTGCAAAACTCTTCAAGTTTACAGACTTTTTATCTTCATTTTCTCTTTCATTAGGTCCAGGCTGTGCTGCTTTACTCCCTCACCAGCAGTAACCTTGAGGTTTCAAAATTCTTTTGCCTTTCAGTCCTTTGCTAYATCTGAGGTGAGCTGTATTATSTCTGCTTTCCTGGCGAATCAAGGTKAGATCTTTTAGTTTCTACAATGGTTTCTAAGTTCCCTTGGGTATCCTAATAGCCAGTCTCTTCATCTGAACATTTGAACARATTTCTCTCTAATATAAGTGGCCAGAATTATGTGCAATATTCTGGATGGAAGCTTTTACTACATCATTAGTAACTTGTCTYGCTACTGGAACTACCTCATCTTTTAGATCCTAGCAGTGTGTTGGGTTTTTCATGATCACACCAAATTAGTTKCTTCTCATCATCCTCTCAGTGAAAAATGCACATCAGGTCTTTCCCCTCTATTTTTCTCCAACTGATGAGACATCAGCAGAAATCAGACAGTCTTGGTATTAATCTGTGTGAGTATGACCTTGTACCTTATGATAGCACAGTCTACAAAGAACTTATTAATGTCTCAGTTTCAGATAATAAAGTATATTAATTAGCAGATTCAGGCCCCAGTTTACTGGGAGACAGTGAGGAAATGCATCTCTGCTCCATCTCCTGTAGCACCACCACCAGTATTCTGGGTGTGCTTTCACATCGTTGGCAGTGAGGCTGCACAATCCTCCTGCACAGACTGAGATTGTATTAGCCATTGCATTCCTACTTGCAAGGATGAGTTACATCTCTCCTAGCTTCAAGGTGACAAGTTTGTTTGTTTTTTTTCTTTTTGGAATTTCAGTTCCTTTCCTATGTTGCAATCAGGATCACAGACCCTGGAGTAAGGTTTTTTGTTCCCTTGAGTCTCTGCAGGCAGGAGATGCCCTCCAAGGCGTGAAGGTTTTGTCATTCCATAAGTGTAGGAAAGGGTTGTGGGAAGACTGCTATGGCTCTGGAGAAAAGCCAAGGAAAATTAGACAAGCCTACACWRTCWMCYAKYSWCWYWWTCMWSMWGWCAYKTWKKCYTSWWRWRRRSWMSRMWKYKWWTKSRMWYYMMMKKGWTTTYARYWTYKSTKGAKYTTWSCMTKWGTKKWSMTTWMYCTRAKTGTKMRKYAAWYKMMWWSTKMRGMMWAWRSSWRMYYSARAYKWMRSRYSACYKWWAKSWYKMAMMWMWWKWRBSWTYAARAWWWARWGHGYWMARKRRYYAMWKWKCWWAKKSGCMRCMWTTSKTRWRYSYRRSCWTKKGYSWMYYKGMSCYWRKKSCTCCTSRSYCMAMKYKSTMYTYMSTCWRCKMKKTRYTTCYYYTGCRRKTKKCWKMYMKYKSMKTTKTMWSACAGCTGCTTTTTATCAGTTTATAACAAACCACAGGGGCTGTGGATCACAGGACTTGGGGCTTTTGATTAGTTCTGCACAATATGAGAAGTTTCCTTTCCTTCAACAAAATCTGTTCAGCTTTCCTTTCAGTGTTTCCTCCAAAATTACAGGATATACTTAACTTTCCCCTGAGACACTTGAGAATAGCAAGCTGACTCCTTTCACTTCTCTTTTCAGATACAGTATTTCTATTTTCTCTCCTCTTTGAWCCTGCTTTTTGTCCTTTGTGAAATGGCAAAGGACAGTGCTATGACTAAYAGGGTAGTAGGGAAGAAAAGGAGGAAAGGCCATTTTAATGGGTAACATGAATTACCCAGTTAACAGGTCACAGATTTAGCAAGGCTTCTGTTGGAATAATGATAAGTCTTAAACATTTTTAACATGTCTATGGTATATGCGAGGAATTTGGGCTATACCTGCAGTTACAAGAGAGAAACTCTGTCTGGAAAGGGCAGGGACCTTCTCACTTTAACTGAGTGTCTGAGCAGCTATTGCTGGGGRCAATGATAACCACAGCTTGGTGGGAATAGAGCTCTAGGGCAGTGGTTAATAGGGACCAGAGCAGTTATTCCAAAGATCTCACTCCTTTATGGTAATGATCAGCCATCTCAGAGCCTGTTGTTTTATTGGTGAAGCAATCACAAGGTACTTCAGCACTTCCACACAGTCTGCCCTCTTCTTTACCTCAGRATAATTTTTTAATGGCAGAATACTTTGGCATCTCTCTCTGTGAACTCCAAGCCACTCCAGTGGCCTTGGACATGAGTGTGATTTGTAAGTTATTCTGTGCAATACAGGAGTTCAGTCCTCAGTAAACTCCACTGCTTTACTAATATTTAAGTTATTGGATTGATCACTTAGTGCTTGGGTAACACACAGGCCCAGTAATAAACAGGAATATGTTCTTCTGACACTAAACTTTTTGAAGCTTTAAAATTCACTGAGACTGCAGATCACAACAGTGAGCATCTGATTTCATATTTATTTATTTCATATGTCCTGTGTCTCTGCACTGCAGTCATTCCAGCTTCCCATGACTCCTGTAATCACCATCATTAGAGTACTTTTTCTGTTCTCCTATGTCTTATGGGCTAAACGTGAATTTTTTATTTTTTTTTTTGTCTGGCTAACAGCTACATATCTACAGATTGGCTAGCTGCCATGCATGCCCAGGTGGCCAAGCTAGTTCATGCATTTTAAATGTGTAAGGATTGAGTTTGGTCTGTCTTTTTCTCAACTAAAAGTATAAATTTAGAAAAGCGATGTTAATCAACCATCTCACCGTTTGASACAAATGTAGAAAATTATCCTGGGTATTTCTGATTGAAATTTGCCTTTAGGAAGAAAAATTACTAAAGATAAGTGGATAGCTAGCACAAAAGAATAAACTGTGCTCSTTTAGAAGGCAAGGTTTGTGCAAGGAGACAAGATCTGTCTGTTAAGTTTGGAAGTATATGGAGAATGTCGAGAACATACCACATGGTGAGGGTTTGAGGATTTGGAAATAAGGGCCAAGACCAAAGGGACAGATCTTTTGCATGAGTAAGGATGCAACTTCCTGTTGTAGAGAGGAGATGACTGGGAAAGAATGATTTGGTGCAGAAGCGTCAATGATTTTGAGCCTGGGGACATCAGCAGACCTTGAACCCTTTCCACCCTATTTCACAGTTATAGTGTCCCTCTGGTGTTTGTAGTCTCTCTTCTCTTGGCCCTTATGCTGTGTGTGACTGCAATTGAACAATTAATATTGCTGATTACTAAAACTCTCGCCCTTCTGTCATCCACTGCAATTCAAATGTGCCAACTTCACCTTTTGGCATCTTGTGCCATGGTTTTGTTAATTCTCCACATCCTTGGAGAGAGTACAGTCAAATTTTGGGGTTTATTAAGGGTGTTTTGCCATTGAAATTGTGTGTGCTGTGGCTGTCCCTGCTTCAGCAGAATCTCTGACAGGCAGCCATATATGACAGCTGTATGGCTTAATGTGTACAAGTYTCTTAATAACTGATTTAAGCTTTGAGCTCTAACACTGCCAAGTGATGTCAAATAAAAACAATTTTTTAACTTGTCATGCTGAGTAATTGTTAACATTATGCTACCATTTTCTTCTACCTTCAGCCTGTCAGCAAAGAACTGTGGGGAAATCTAGCCATGTCATTTTAACTTTATTATCAATATAATCCATCTATTTTCCATTTATAATCCATTTCTTTTTTATCAAATGCATATCATAACATTTTGCTGTCACTAAGGCTGTTTATAGCACCATGATACGCTGACATTGCAATTAAAATTTTAAACAGCTTTTGATCTTGAGGGCAAAGAATGTTGTTGGTGAATTGCAATGATACAGTGAAGAGTTAATCTAAGAAAGTTTTTTTCTCAATCTGTTAATAATTTTCTCCAGATCTCTGTGATTTCCCCAGTAATATATGTGATCACATATAAAATAATCATTAAAACATGTGCTAGAGACTTAATAGTATAGGTTCTATGCTATTGAGTGATAAAACGTAAGATATTTCAATAAATACATATACTCATCAAGAAATGCAGTCTTATCAGTCTACAGTAATTTCAAGTAGCATGCTCTAACTACTAAATTTAGGGGAATATGACAGGGTCTCATGCTTTCATAAAATTTGGATACTACTTCCTCCCTACAAGTGCTTAGCTTAATAATTACCATATCATTACTGAAATGGCTGCCCTTTCAAGGTCTGCCTTTTTATTAATGTGCTTTTCTGGTAGCTGGCCATTTAAATTTGGCCAGCATGAGCTGTCATGCAGTGCAGAAATTGGATATTGCAGTWTTCTCCCTCCCATCTATGTGATACTTTCCAGCTCAAGAGCACGTGAGATCGAAAGGGATTCCTCAGCAATGAAAAATGAAATAATGGTGACAGAAGGATTTTCAATTTATCGGAGAAAAGGCATAATGAAATCCAGTAGCTGGAAGAGAAGGCARAGACAGACTTATTAGAAATAAGGTGTGCAGTTTTCACAATGAAGGATAGCTGTCTATTGGCAAAGTATATCTAAAAATGCTGTGAGAGCTATACTAGCTGGAATCTTTATATATAAAAATTGATGACTTTTTAAAATATACATGCTAACTTCAGGGGAATATATGAGCCTCTTGTAGTTTTTTTTTTTT
>NW_026623274.1:1601132-1664421 GCF_030028575.1 Malurus melanocephalus | reverse complement strand
TTAATGCTATGCACTCTTCTATTCAGTAGATAAAAAATAAGTGATCACAATAACTGTTTTCTAATTTCCTAGCTGATGAATGTACTGCTTCCCAAAACTTTCTCTTTTTAACAAAATGAGGAGGAAGTGGGGTGGAACTGTAGCTGCAATGTGATATGACTTTATATTTTTAATCTTTCTTTAAGCCTATCTCTTTTTGATCCTTTTTGTTTGCTAAGAAGGAGATAGAGGACACTTCTTCAACCCCCAAAAAATTATATTGGGAAGAAAAATCTAAAAGGTGTTGACGCTTACAATKAATTTTCCTTTAGAGATAGGCAAGGAAATAAAACAAAATAAAACGTCCAAATTGTAACTGTTTAACTAGTCTTTTATTATATTGTGTTCATGATGAACCACCACAAACTAATCCTGAACATGTGGTGGGTAGCTGACTGGGATCTCTTGAGTACCTAGTCCAGCAACTTCAAAGAGAATTGATAAATGTTCAATTATATCTACAGCATGTCAGAAGAAAAAGTGTTCACTAAATATTCACAACACCATTTGATGAGGGATGGAGATGGCCTTTCCCACCACTAGTTCAGGATTTTTGTTAAAATAACATTTTTGGAAGGAARGGTTAACAAGGAGACAGGATGGTGTTTTGCTGCTCTTTTTTTTCATCATTTCACATGTCATTCTTTCAGTTGATTGTGACTGTTTGAAGGATTGCTTTATAGGTACAAAATGAGTTGTCTGAGTTTGTTTCTCCTCCTTCTGTGTCTCGAGCTTTGGTCAAGTCTTYTGCACTTACAGAACTTCCCTGTTGATTGTGATATATGATGTAAAGGAATGGAAGTCCATGATGGAAGGCAGTGTCATAGTTCTAGTGAAGAATTTTAAGGGCAAAAATTTTCATGGTAAATTTAGAGGTTTGCTTCTTATAAGAGATGTATCCATGCATGAATGAACCTGTGATCTTCGCTCTTAGTTTTTAATATGTAAGCTTATCCATCAGATGAATGAGAATATTACTGAGATATCAACCACCTACATATTTTTGTTTTTTACTTAATCGGTTCATATGCTGGGCAGGCAAGGAATTTATTTCAATTCTTTTTGTCCAGATGTGCATAGAATCACATATRTATGTGCACTTTCACAAAAGGAAAGTCCAAAGTCAAAGCTAAGCATTTATTGATATAAATGCAACATGCTGATAGGGGATATTTTTTCCCTTACTGAATTGCTAATGCAAAATTTACTATGTGTTTCTGAGAAAAGCAGCATTTTGGAATTTGGAGTGGTGTGTCATGCCCCTCTCTCCCATAAAGGGACTGCAGATAAAGGGCATMTCTTTAATTGCAGCTTGAGATAACACTTTTCAAGTGCTAGGGACAGGGCAGTCAGGCTAACACAGAGCTAATAGCAGGTGGCTGAACCAGCTGGAGTAGAACTACCACCTGCTGCAGCATCCACCATTAATTAACTAACTCACCATTAATCGCATGGCCTTCTAACTAAGATCATGGGGAGTATCTGTATCCTATCTAATGAAATCCATGCTCCTGAATGATAAATCTGAACTCTCAGGGGACTGGTAATGACCTCATACACAAGACACTGGGTGCATGCTTAGAGAGAAGCCAAAATCTCAGAAATGTGGAGTTTACAGTGCCAGATTTAAGCTGGTTTTTTTTTTTGGGCACAGTCCCAAGTCAGCTGCCCTTTGGAACCAGAGGGGCAACATCATTTTTGCCTTGTGGAGGATCCCAATCTGGAGGCCTGTGCTGAATGCACTCTGCATCTCACCATGGGTGATCAACTTCTCCTGATACAGAAGGTGATTATCAATCACAAAAGGATTTCCACGCTCTGTAATTTTTTACTGTAAATACTAATCAATAGCAGCTCTATTGTTGGMAACCCAGAAACTTCTGATCTTTTGGCATCTGTCTGATGGTGAGGTTTTTTTTTTTTTTTTTTCCTGTACCAGCTACTTTAGGGTCCACTTCCTTTTGTAATGAGTGTCAGTCATTTGGCAGAGTACCATGACTCAAACAAGCAGGAGTTGAAGTACCAGCAACAGGCATGTCTTTGAAGCTGTAGAATAACATTAGGAGATCTTACTAATTTCTAATATACATCCTTAAATTCTACCTAAATAATAGGTTGGTTATTCCTTAAATATTTGTTGATAGATGGACTGGGAAGAGGTTCAGAAACCCAGCAGCTGAATCAGCACTTTTTTGACTGAAGGCAGTATGTCTAATGCTTTTATCTTAGCAAAAAGGAAAAATTTTTTGCACTTTGAGAAAGTCCAGTCAGTGTTCACCTAATGCAGTTGAGACTCCTTTTGCACAGCACTCCTGAAAGAGAAATCCAGGAGAAGGGAATTTTCTCCTTTGTGTCTKCTCAGGCTTTGAAATCTTAACAAGGCTGCAAGTTGGAAACTACTCAAGTAAACTATCCGTGTAACCCAGTGTGCTCAGATGATTTAAGACAATATTTCTTTTTTACATTGGTTCTGTGAGATGTAAAGTCAGCATTTTTGGGTCCAATTCTACTGCCTATGTAAATCAAGTTCAAGTGCAAGTCGGAAGTTATTGCTGGGGGCACTTTATGCAAGTTTTCTGCTTGGCAATTTCTATGACCTTGTTTGGCTCTCCATCAAAAGCAAATACTGTGGTTTCACTAGAATAAATAATGTAACAAGCCTGACCATCCCAGGGAAACGGAAGGTTTCTGCATTTCAGGTTTATCTAAAGCCAGTAATTCATTCTGATTCTTAGCTGCTCTTCTTGCTGTGATGCCAAAACACCAGTTCCRAGGCTGATATATTCATATTCTAATTTTCCAGTAATTAGTGTCCTCTCCTGAAAATGGATTCTTTTTTCTTTTTTTTTTTTTTTTTTCAATCACAATGTTTAATTAAAATTCAAAAGGGAATGCTGCATCATATTTATGAACTGAAGAGTGTGTGGTAGACAATTATGATTTTAAAATACACCTTGCTTAGAAATAAAAAAATAGGTGTTCTGAGTTTTATTCATTTTTTGAGCTTGAAATGGAAATTATTATTAATATGTAAATAACTTGAGAATGAAATGAAATTAATTTCCAATTTTTGTCATTAAAAAAAACAGAAAAATGACGCTCAGATGTTAAACATTTTTTTTTTTTAAAGAAAGCGCTAAAAAAAGCAGAAAGCAAAATTGCAAAGAGAAATTGAGTAGGAAAACCCCACAAATCCAGGTCATATAGATATTCTACATGAAAGATAGGAATTTAATTTTTATGTTTATTTAAAATGTCTTTAAATATACAAAGCCAAGGAGAGTGCTGCTCACTGCAAAACTAGTTTAAAGAAAAGAGCAAAGCATCTGTTTTGATGCAGAGCATTTTAATGTGTTTTTCTACACCTTTTAGTTCTGATCTCAGTTAAGTTGACAAGCAAGATACTGAGGTTGTTCAAAGCCCTTAACATCAGGCAAAGGAACAAGATAATTGTTCTGATTTGCAAATGGAATAGGTATTCTGACAAAAAGTGGTGTTTCATAAAAAATAGTCCTTTCTCATTAAAATGGGCTTGTGTGTGTTTCTGTTTCAGGAATGTGCATCTTCTTTTTGAACAGTAGCAGCAATACAGATAGCATATTTAACAGGCAAAGGAGCCTGACCACTGGTGTATTGGAGTACTTCTGTTTGTTTTAAAATCAGTGCATTTTTCATARGAAAAAGAAAGATTAAATGGAATATGTGGAATGGCATTACATTGTTTTCTCTGCTCAGGCTTGCATGACATGGCTTGGTCATCAATAGGAGGTTAGTGGGGGTACTTTCAAGAGAAAGAATTTTTGTTCTTACATTATAATGCCCTGGCATTTCCATCGTCTTGGGATAGAAATCATAGGGTCTCTAAATGATTTTAAAAAATGATGGGAAAAAATTGTAATCTCCTTGTGGAATTTTTTTTTCTGAGTGTCAGAATAATTGCAGAACAGGCAATCTCTTTTGTGAAMAATAGCAAATCTGAATTCACCAAGATCTATCTGTTAACCTCAAACCCTGCCCATACCCCCAAATAAAGAAACAAAAAAAAATCCCAACTTTAACTAAATGAAATAAAAGGGTCCTTTAATTGTTTGATTTTGTGATATTCAACTTCACAGGGTCCCTGATTAGGTCCAAGATTGCCTTTTATTCTCAACATGGCCACACCTTGCTATTTTGTTTTCAGGTTTCCATACCTGAATTATTCCATTTTTTTAAGCTATAATTCATAATCCGGCCTTGGATCCTGCCGTGTTGTGGCATCTCCCACCTTTCCYAGGGAAAGGATTTATTTCCCTCAAACATAAGTATTTTCAGCTTTCCTGGTGATATAACCTTCACACAGATACTTCTCTAAAATTGAGGAGTAAATATTCTGGGACATGATTTGAAGMTGTTCATGGCTGAGGTTGCTTCTATCTAAAAGAAATCTCCCTCTTTTCTTCTCCAAGWTCCACACAGCAGCTGGGAAGTGGCAGTCTTGGAGCACATTGTSTTTTATTGTAAAGATGCACTGCACCACATCTTTGCAAAGGGCTCTTTTCTATCATTGTTCAGATTTGTCTGTTGTTCATCTCCTTTAAAACACTTTCAACTCTGTACTTCTCAGCAATATGATTAGGCATATATTATTATGAGACAAAATGTTAATAGAAAAATAAAGATTGTTTAGATGACATAGGACTAATTTATTCCATTAATTAGAGTGAAATTTTATGCAGTTATTCAAAATAAGTAGACATGCAAGTTATTCAATCACTTAATAAATTACCATAAAGTCTACTCTAAATCTAATATCTTTCAATTCCTCTAAGATGAACACTCTGATATCAGTGACTTAATCCTCTAATAAATTCCACACAGGCAACTTCACTTTGGCATAAACACAAACAGTAATAGAGTTAATAGGAAGTGCCTTTCTCTACCAATTAAATTTGACCTTGAGGACCAGAAAGTCAACTAATATGATGCGTTGTTTATTCTTTTTAGGATATTTCATAGTATTAAATCCTATGATGATGTAAATCGAGTCCACAGAGAAATAACTTCTTTATCTTTTTATAAACCAGGCTAATATATTATCAGTTCCATAAACGTTCCAAAAATTAGTTTAAAAGTTTTTTTTCAGAACTTTTGTTTTGACAGAAAAGGACATTGCAAGGTACCTCAGATAATTTTTCTCAAACTATTCTCCATTAAAAATGAGATCTTCATAAYATATATTTTCAAAAATCTCCATTATCACGATTTTCGAAAAAAAATAATTTATTTGGTTTCTGCATAAATTACTTATTTTGATCTCTAAATTAGAAAAGGATATTTCATTCTGTTCTACACAATCTGTTCTAATAGTTTTATATACAATAATAGAGGGCTTCAACTGGTGTAGTCATTAAACATCTATAGCTGTATCATGTCTTGAAATTGTATGTCAGCAGTATATATTATGAAGTAAATGGAAAAGTAATTCTGTGTAGGAGGTATTTTTAAATTAGTTCCTCTTTCAAATGTCRCATATTAGCAGCCAACTTTTAATAAACCAGGTTTTTCCACAGGTTCCTGAAATGTTAATTTTTTTTCTTGGCAATTTGACATGGAAATAAAAGTTTGAAACATTGAGATTTTCAGGAGAAAGCAGGGTTTGCTTGTGTTTTGTTTTTTAATCCTCTCACCTTTCTTCAAATCTTTATAATCTCACAAATCCAGTTTGGTTGTCAATGTGAAAAAAACAAKCTCATACAGGTTAAATGAAGTGTTTTACATTTAAATCTCGTGTGTAGGTAGTAGGTTGCTGCTGTTTCTTCTGAGAATGATCCTGACTCATTTTCCCTCAAAGAGCAGCTCTTGTTTAGTACAGAGGATGCCTTCTCCATCCCACAGTAGCAATGGGTAAGTGCCCCTTTCCAGGTCCTCATGAGCTCAGGTTTTCTCAACTTTCTCCCTTTCCTGGATGGCCACAGATACCAGGCTGATTTCCTCTTAGTCTGAGAGTTGAAAATCTGCCTCAGAATTAAGTGGGAAGAGTCTTTTCTATATCACTGAAACACAGATTAACAAACRTGTGGCACACCACCATTGTCTAGTGTTAAATGTTGGCCCAGATATTCAGTAAGTGAAAACACTTTAGCTCTTGCCAACTTTTTACTGTCAGCTGATTGCTTTCTGGATTCAAACCCCACAGCTGTTCCATCAGGCAAGCAAGAATTGCAGCAACAACTGGATTTAAACCCAAATGCTGCAGACGAGACATTATTTTTATGCTGCAAGCCCTCATAGCAGTAGGAAGGTATTCAGTAATAGCAGTAGTTAATATACATCCTTCTCCTAGTTTTGAAATATGTTTTAATAATCAATATGATTTCAATATTTTCACATTATATTTTTGTAATAATAATATCATAKTTTTTCCCTACTTGTCGAAATAAGCTGTTCTGATATGTTTTATGAATGTAGCATCCTATTTAAGATGAATAATTATTTAGAAATACTCTTATATATTGTCTTCTSTTGTGCTAATTTAATCAGAAAAACTGATTCTAACCAAATCTGAGCTCTTCAGAGAAAATAACATTTCCTGAAAAAATTGGATTCAGCAACTGGTATCACTTGTGTCATTATTAATGTTCCACCGGACTAGTATTATCTGTAAAGTAATAAGGGCTTGTCTGTGAATCAATACTGAGGATAGTCTTTGAGAACAAGTWAACCTGTTCATTTTAAAGTGTATTACTAACCTGAATTAAGATTGTGAAATAATACTATCAGAAAGAATTAAAGCCATTCTAAATTGGTTTAACGTAATTCACTTTGGAAGACAACAGAATTAAATTTTGTTGAATTCAGACTTCTTTATTTATTTAACCTGGACGAGCCTGTCCAGAGCAGGTCTCCAGTGACAAAGCCTATTAGATGCTCTGTGATTTCGATAGGCAGAGCAAAATGCAGAGGTGGGGCAGCCTGGCCTGTGAGTGCTAAAGTCCAGAGTTCTCTTTGTCCTCCCTGTCTGATTTTCCCCGGCTGGAGCTGCCTGTCCMCTCTGGTGTGCTGTTCCCTTCCACTGTGGCTCCAGCTGTGGAAAACACACGGAGAGAGGTGACCTTCCCTGGCTGCTTGGATGACARCTGTACACATAACTCTTCCCATAAATTGTGAGAGCAGTGGATTTAGGTGCTSCCTCAAATTCCCCTAATAAATCAATGAAAGGAGCTCTCTGAGACACGCGCTCACTGCCCTAAAAACAGGGTGAACACTGGCAAAGTGGTTAAGTGTGGATGCCCCGTATGAAAGGGGAGATGGAAATGAAATGTTTTGTGGGAGAGGATGGCAAGTGGGGTCTCAGCCTGCTCTAAAGTAATGGATAAGAGGCAGAGACAGATGAGAAGCAGCAGAGCTGTGAATGTTCTTCCAGGCTGGGATAAATCGCTAGGGAGTGGAGTATTGAGGGCAGCCAGAGGAGTTTCAGTGATGGGAGATGTGAGTGGAAGGAAGTGCACCACCAACCCCATCAAAATGGCAGTAGAAATTTCACAGGATTTCAGAGTTAAAGCCAAAAGATTTATTTTTTTAATTTCTTTTTTTTGTAGGAAAAATATTTTTTGAGGTTTCTTTGTGTGTGTATGTATATACGTGTGTATGTGTACACATACATGTATAATTCCCTATATTCTGGAACTTTGAAGTTGGTTTCAAACAGTAATACCAGAACTCACTCATTTTTTTTTTTTTTAATTTTTAATTTTCTCTCTGTTTTCTTTCCCTCAGAGAAAAAACAAGGGAGAAGGAAGATACTAAGATTATGACGGGTGAAGGGAGTCCTTTTCCCAAAGCAATTTTTTAAAAGCTGAAAAAGAATATGCTAATAGTGTTGAAGTTTGATATTTATTCTAGGAGAGAAAAGCCTCYAACTAATAAGAACAGCAGGGAGTTAATTCCACTCTAATTCAAATAGAAATGGATAAATAAATAAGTCACAATGACAGAGTTTTAGCTATTGCAGGAAACTACCACAGGAAATTGCAGATTTTGTAGATTTTGATTCTGCAGATAAGATTTGTTAACAGGATTTTTGATGATCTTTCCTATAAACACTTATTGTTTTGAAATAATTGAATTTCACATTGTTCTGAAAGTAGGAAGTTTTGGAAAGGGACATGTCAGGTGTAAYCAAAACCACCTTGGCATTAGGAAACAAGTGATGAGGCAGCAAATGGGAATGCTCTTTGCAAATTCTTTACTAGTTGAGGCAATGACCTAGCCTCTGTTCACAAATTTCTTGGAGAGAAAGTTACCCGGGTGAAGGCAGAGTAGGGTAAATGCCAGACAGAAATAGAGGGGAATGGGGGAGAGGAATGGCAGGGTAGGAGGGGTTCAGGGAGAAGAGTTGCTGCGTGCATACCTGTGGAAACAGGGCAGGGAAACGGCCTGGAAATCATACAGGGGGCTGCAGTACCATGTGGCACATGATGAAATTTAACTTTTCACCATCTGTGTCATGTTTTTTTTTTTTTTTCTTAATGAAGCTAGCAACCTTCCTCCAAGTAAAGACTGGATGTCTGTTAGTAAAAAAACGAGTTTTACTCAAACATCAGGGTCCTTTTTTCAGCTCAATGAAAGTAACACAGTAAAAGGTAATGTTCTCTGGCATGTTAGATGGGAAGGAAAACTTGATGAACTAATGATYCCTTCTAGCCTCAAATCTATGAATCTATTGCCAGCTTGACTTATAAAGATTAAGCATTTGTTTGCCTTCCTCTTCTCTTGAACAGCAATAACAGCAAGGGGAATATTCATTGTGTTTGGGCTGCTGAGGAAAAGGTGATATARAACTACAATCTCAATTATCTTTTAATTTGCTTTATCCTAGATTTTTTTTGAGCAGTGTCTTACTATAATTACAATTAATACTTGTCTGAGTAMAAAATGCATAGCTGCAACTAGAATYTGGGAAACAGCAAAAGCTTGCAAAGTGATTAATGCATGTGTAGGATTTAGGATGGCACATTTTTATAACCTGTCTAAGAGGCACTGACACTGGTGGATAKCAAGCTCTCAAGGAGCAGTGGCAGATGATTATAGATAGGGTCGCCATTGGTTACGATGATGGAAGTTCCTGATTAATGACTTGCAACAGTAAAGAAAGACCAGAGATTAAAGTTGGCAAGGCAGTCAGCCTCTGCTGATGGGAGACAGATGGCTTCAGAAGAGGAGGTGATTTTTGTACCCAAAAAAATTATGAGTGACTATGTGTAATAGCAAAACCATACAAAATCTGATTTTTAGTGTTATTGAATGATCTGTGTCACTACTATGGACCTAATGACAGATCAATGAAGGTAACACAAATAAATGTATCTTGTTTAAGAAATTGCACATTCTGAAAGTTCATCTGGTACCATGTATGAGTCCAATGTTCACATGATGGAWATCAGTATTGTTCAGTGGGATAATGTTTGCTCATAGCACTGCAGAATCTGTCTGAGGCTTCAGAACCCCTTTTGCATTGACATCCTGTTTTGCTACCCATGTGAGCTCAGCACCCAGTAAGATAAGCTGGACTCTGAGGGAACTGTAAAGCATTATTAATATCAACATCAGAGCAGCGTTTATCTACTTTGTGATTTTATTTTTCCTACTTTGTGATTTCATCATCAAAGACTGCAATATTTAACATATTAACAGCACCTACTTGAAGCAAGCAAACCCCTCCTTCTTGTTGCTCATTCAAGAAGGCTCAAGTTTTGYCTTCAAGTCAGTAAATGTTAATGCTTCCCTGACGAGGATCCTAAAGGGTTTCAAGAACTTCCCTGTTCTGAGGAGTTTCTGATCTATCATGGATAACAACTTTCTCAGACTAATCATGTGCATTATTTCCACTATATCTAACTGGAAATGTATGCTTATAGAAAAAAATTGTGTCATTGCTGCTCTGATCCTAGGCTGCTTATAGCATTGAGGATAGGTGATTGGTGAGCTCCTTGGAAAAAGTGGCCTGTGCATTTCAGTGCAAGAGCTACAAGGGTGTGATGGCTTTGCTAGGAAAGCAATGTGTCAGGGACAATCTTGTCAATTATCCTACAGTCTGTACTCTCTCAATATCAGAAGAAATTATTGAGGGAAGTGGTGAAACTTGAACATCCCAGGAGTCCTTTGGCTGCTCTGGATCTGATTTTAGCTAAGGTGAATTATCGACCGTGTGCCAGACGTGCCTTGTGGTAATGACAGAAGATAAAAGTCAAGGCTGTGATTTCTGTTTGTGCCTTCAGCCTGTCACAGTGGTAACAAAGCTCGCTGTGTCAGTGGGAGATTCTGTTTTGTAAAATTTGTGAAACAATTCCATTTTGTGCATGAATCTTGAAATCGCTGTAAACCCATTTAGTTGGAAAACAGAGATCAGCATTGCCAAAAGGTTTTCTGGAATTCAAACTGAGCAGGGCTTTTGATTTTATATTTTAATTTMTTTTTTASTTTCCCTCTTTTTAAACTATTACCATGTCTTCTGTGGGATCATTATTACTTTGCTGTGCCTAAGGGGTTTGATGTATCAGACTGTAATATTATCTCTGGTCATCTGCTGAATGTGCGCRTGCTTAATATCTGTTTGTAACCTTTGGGGTTTGAATAAGGGTTAGTTGGTTTTCCATATGACCTAAAACTCATTGCATTTCCAAATGGARCTCTTTCATTCGTATAGACAGAAATAGTTAGCTAATAAAACTTACATTGCTATTTTAATAACAAAGGTCTTCAGAGGTGGAAAAAATAAAACATAGGCCTAATTGTAGRAGCAGTGACAACTCTAAGGTAAAATCCAGATTACATCTGAAGAATGGTGTTGAACCGTCTGTTTTGGACACAAAACCAGATTTACATTTACATTTCCACATTAGAATGTACATTTACCATGCTCTTTTTCCATTTACCAGAACCCATGTACCATCTTGAGTAAAAGCATGGTTAAATGCGTTAAAGGGTGGGAGAACAGTTACAGATATGAACAATTTTACTTGTTTTAAGTGATAGATTAAAAAGTATAGTTGGTACACACCTATGATTTACTTTCTTTTGAGGATCAAGAAAAGGAGGCTTTGCAGGAGAGAATGGTGAAAGCAGTATAATTTTCAGTATTAAATTATGTGGATTCAATTGATGCAGAAGTTGAAGAAATGCATTGGCCCATGTTAAAAGAAGTAGGTGCATTCTGCTACTGAAAATGGATTGATGTGCCTGTGCTTTGAAGCAAGAGCAGGGATGTGCTTTTAGAACTCTCTGTGATATTGGTTCACATGTGTTCTGTAATTCCTTAGATCTTTAGCAAGTAATTCCCACAAAGAGACCGTGTTCCAGTCCAAGGAGTGCAAGTGCTGCAGCCCCCAGGGATGCTGAGACCGTGGTGGACGTGAGCTTGGGCACCCTGTGTGAAGAACAGAGTCTCTCCAGCACTCTGTAGTGCAAATTTCAGAGGGTGACAAAACATGCAGGAGGATTTTGGTGCAGTGGAAGAAAGTGCAGGATCAGGATTCAAGGTTTACAGCATGCATTTGAAGAAGGGATGTCTGAGATTCATTTTCTGCTTTGAAAATYCACACAAGATTTAGATTTAAATTTGTCCATGATACCCATCACTGCATCATCTGCCCCCAGCATTTCTGTTGGACGTGGACAGTTCTCCAAGCACATGCAAAGTAGTTTTGTGTAAGTAACAATTCATGAAAGCGTGGGAGATTTGCCTTCATGTGAACTCTTCTATTGATTAACGAGGCAGTAATCAATCTGATCTTTCTGAAAGGCACTGGCATTGTTGTATTTTAAGTGTGTAGCTCATATTTCTATCCAGGAAATTCAGAGCAAGCATCACTTCCAAAGAAGAGAGTATTTCATAGCTCATCTTGTCTTCTGTCTTCTAAGAATGTTCAGACTCTAGCAAACATCCTGTGCCAAGAAWCCCAACAATTCATGGTGATAGCCTGCCATAAATCACAAATACCAGAGACCACTAACTTCTGATGGAAAGGGCCTTCCATAATTTGCCATCAGAAAGGATTTTCTGCAGGTATCTACACTGAACTAAGCTTCAGATGGGAATGTTTTCCTTAATCTGATCCCGAGCTTCTCCTAGTAGGTGATTTTATAGAGCTTCTCTAACCTATATGTGAAATAAGTATTTAAATGAGACATTAGAGAAGGTGATTTCATAAAAAAAAAAAAAAAAAAAAAAAAAAGCCACAAAAAAAACCGCAACAAAAAAACCCCAAAAAACCAAACCACCCACCAAAAAACTTAAGGTACCAGTTGCTTGAAGTACAGACCATAATGTGTGTCAGAACCTTCAGACTTTTGCTTTTAGAGGCTCTTTGCCTGTCCTAAAATCTAKGGTGAGCCATATATACACTACCCCTGCTCATGTCATTCGTAGCTCTTTCATCAGCAGGTTTTGTGCTAAAGCTTTYGAGAATGTTTCATACTTGTTCAGACTAATTTCTTTTTTGTCTCTCATATTTGGTAGGGGGTGTTTTTTGTTAGTGCTTGTGTTTTGTAAAACRGCTACCACACTGATCAAGCAGTTAATTTTTTTCTAACCAAGAATGATGTCAAAAAATTAGCCAATAAAACCAGATCCAAAAYACTTGGAGATATCCTTTGAAGCCTACCTGCCTATTTCTCCCAAAATACCTCCTCTTACTCATTTGACCTATTTACAAGCTAGTACTTTATAATATATAACAAAGAGAGCAATATTATTCTGGCCAGAATAGCAGGCAGAAGTGATAGTACCTTTCACCTACCAAGTTACTCAATTGAAAATATCTCTCCATCTTAATCTTGTTTTTTTTTGTTTGTTTTTGTTTTATTTTTTTTTTAAATGGTATCAGTTGACATCTGCAAGATTGTTGTACACCTTGGTGCTAGRTGCCTACCTCTGAAATTTCACCAAGCAGAATTTACAATCTTCCAGAAAGAGATAAGACCARCCATCACTGCAATCTTTAGATTATGGTTTTAGCTCTTACAATTTCAAGGTTGTTGGTCCTTTGCCAACCAACACATTAGCACAAACTTTATGCATTAGGTGTTTGTAGCAAAACAATTCAGACTTGAAATGTATAGATCTTCCAAGAGGAAGTTTCATTGATATTTATGTCACTAACCTTTGCAATTTTGTTTTGCTCTTTGAGAGAGTGTGGTCTCTATAAATAACAGAGGTAAAGTTCTAGGCTTGTAATCAGTCAGCTGTTATTTAAAGGAATTGAAAAGTGCTGGTTTCAAATTCAGGCCCAAAATAAGTATCAGTGTCTGACAAAGCTGCAAGATTTCCTGCAAAGTAAGATTTAGTGTCTTTATTTAAGACAGTCATTTCTGGAAAACTCTAGACACAACTGAGCTTAAAAGACCACAGTGAATTTGTCCATGAGTTGCAATATTCTCAAGGGACTGTTTCTCTTCTGACTGTGAGTTTATTTGGGCATATCTACAGAACCTTTATTACAATGTCATTGACATGAGAAAAGTGCTGCTTTGACCTTTGATTTTATTGAGAAATATTTGTGACATATAAGTGAAAATTGAATAAGCTTCTTCAGTTTAATACAGGCAGACTTATCCACCTGCACTGTGCAAAACTTTTGCAGACAACTTAGCACAGAAGACCCCATCACTGGAATCACTTCTTGAATGAAACAGAAGAAACTATTAAAGCAGTTWATACAGAGGTTTTATTTTCCTTCTTCCTAAAATAAGTGCTTAAATATGGCCTCAGAAGAGGATTTTGCAGATTTATAGCAACTGCTGSATCATTTTTATCAGTGGCATTCTTTCCAATCAAATGAAACTCCTTTATTTTGAAGCAGAGAAAGAAACAGTCATAATCAACCACTTGGGTGTATCTGATGCTCTGACACTCTGCTTTCCTTCCTTCAGTCAGGTTTGAGGATATTTATCAAGCACGAGTTTGGCCCTCAGAAGAATGACTAAAGTTAATTCCACTTTTCCACACTTCTGGCTTTCACCAGAAATGCTTGGTCTCTAACTATTGCTTTTGCTCTTATGCAAAACCTAAGAAACTGGTTTATGTGAGGATATCAGAGCATATTGTAGGCATCTAAAAGGAAAAAAATCAGAAGACTTACTCCATTTTATCCATTCTATACCTGATACAAGACTTGAAAAAACAGATTCTTTGACTCTATAGTATTAACATACAGGCTAAAACGCAGGTRCTTAATTAAACTACCATGGCAATTGTATGATAATTAAATTACAATGTAGTTAAGGATGTGCCAGTGCAGGTTACATTGTTCAGTATGCTTCAGCTCAAAAAGACCCAACTGGGCCAAGATAATCAGGGCTTTGTACATGTTAGTTTTGAATATCACAAGGAATAGGGTCTTCTGTTTAAAGAGAGACATTAGGTTTGATTCTCCTTTGCCTTTTGCTTCCTGCAATTCTCAGTGCCTGAGTAAAGCAACTGTGAAATGCTTCAAGACTGAAAGGCATTTTGTGCTTGCACTTTGCAGAGGCCTGAAAATCTGCAGTTAATCAAATTCTCAAATCTTCCCTCAGTTTTAAAGTTTAGAGACATGTATGGCATTTGACTACTGTAAGCTCCTCAGGGGAGGCATGGACTGTTGAGTTCCTGTTCATCTTGAAAAATGTTTCTCCTWTTTTTTCTTTTTTCTAAAATTCTTCTTTGAGGAGTTGGCAGTGGCCTCTTGACCTGCAAATATCTTCCACTTCCATTTTAAGACCTATAATCTTTCTTCTAAGAAGCCTAGCTGCAAGGCATCTGCTTTCTCTGATAAAGGATCTACCATTTATTTCATTACACTGCTGCTCTGTCCTGAAGGTTTGTAATCGTCCTGGTGATGTCAATGCAAATTCCCTCAGAAAGTCTCAAATTGTAGAGATTTGTGGCAAGCAGAGACAAGATGAAATAGTGATCACACTAAAACAGGGTGTATTGCACTATGGTTCAGGCTTATCAGAAAGCATTTTTGCTGGTTTTAGGGCAATGCTGTAAGACAGTTAATCCTTTGGGAAGATGTTGCTTTTCTCTTTGATRCCTGTAAGAATTAAAGGTGCTAAGCACCTTCCAGGATGAAGTCTTTAGAAAATTAGCTCTCAATTTATTCTTATAATAGGTCACCGTTGTTGACTTTTAAAATAAAACAGTTGTTTTGTTTTGTTTTGTTGTTTTTTTGTTTTTTTTTTTTTTTCATTTTAGGCATAAAAAGAGTCGTGATTGTTGGTTTAAGGGATGTCTGTATAAGACAACAGTATTTCCACTTAAATTTAAATTAAGATCTATTAAAATTCATTATCTGAAAAAAGACATGTTGGGAGAATCTAGTTTCATATTTTGAATGAAAAATATTTTACTCCTTTTTCCTTTTTTGAAATAAAATTAACATTTCACATGTTATATCTAGAGCTATGGTTCAGCAGCATCACAGTTTCTCCTCTTTTAGATATTTGCATGACTTTTCTTTGACTCTTGCTGCTGGTCCCCATATAGTGTGTGGGCTGAAGCAGTGGATTGTGAGGACTGGGAGATCCTGCTCCCAACAGCCATTTCCCTCCTACTACTCCTGTCTAATCCTTTGTGCTCCCTCCCAAATCTGGTTTGTTTATATTTAGGGATGGCATAGGATTTTGCAGCTTAGCTATAAATCAATATATCGCAGTTTCGCTTACAGTTCTGATCCTCAAAGAAATGTCAGGGAGGGGGAATGGGCATTTTGGAGCAACTGAAGTTGGAGTGGAAGTCCAAACTTCCAGAGACAGAGAGAGWAAATATTTATTGGGTGGCTTACATTTATTTCAGTCAATTACATGCATCCAGGCAAGAAGAAAATTTGCCACAGTACAGATGCATCCTGCTGAGAAAGCCTTGGAGGTTTTGAGATCCAGGTTTCCTCTTTTATCTTTAAATAGATGTCCACCCCCTCCAACAGCACCACTGCTGTAAGAGGTTGGCTCAGTGTAGTCCTGGAGGGCAGAGAACTGCAGGCTGCTCTCACTGTCAGCATAACCTGGTGTTCCCAGGTTGTCTCTCCTCCATGTACTCAGACGTGCTTGACCTTACTTTGTAAACATAATATGGCAAAAAGTCATGAGGATAATGTTGCAGGCTGAAAAAAAAATGAATATGTGCAGTACTTCATGCTGTCATTTTTTATTACCTCAAATGTCAGGTCAGACTTCATTACATACAGGACKAAATGCATCCTTTCTTGTCTTCCTTAGTGGCATTTTCTCCCAGCCTTTCTTTGTTCTTTACTTCTCATCTTCTAGTTCTCAGCAGCTTTCAGCCTGGTTAGTGCAGTGATATTCCCCTCATTTTATGTAGTTTAGCAAGCCAAATGTATGAGCCAGTATTCCCAGCTCTTTTGTGCTTAAACCTGTGTCTGTATTGCAGCAATGAATTGAGAAGTTCTGTGATATTATTTCTAATATGGTGAATTAAGCCAAAAATTTGTTTGCAGTTTCCCCAGTTTACCCTCACAGTGATGATTCAGCCTAAAAAAGTACAAAGGATGCATCTTTGCATTTTCTATTTCAACAGTTTCTCTACACTGATTTTATAAGTKTTTGTTTCCTATATTTTAGTGATTATTTCTCCTGATTTGTTTTCTTATATTTTATTGGTATCTCCAGTCTTCTCAGCACTTTGGGATGCATAAAGCAATTCACAAATGCAATTAGAGATAAAACATGAACAATGAAATAAAGACATCATAAAGCATTAAAATAAATCTTAATGGTCTGGTGACTGGAGCCATGGGACAGCAGTAAAAGCTCGTTTCTACTTCAAAAACCAGCCTCGGTTGCAGAACTGTTTCATTGAAGATAAATACTTCTGTGCTGAAATGCTGAAGTTCAGGACAGTGGGGTTGATCTCCCATCTTTACAAAGAACTTCCTCTCAGGCTCCCACCTGAACAATGAATAATATCTGTATTTTTTCMCCCTTTCTCTCCAAAAGCCTCTGTATTTAGACTAAGAGTTATTTGGCGTAGTGGTTTWTTTTTCCTTACTTACCAACAAAAAGAGGAACATGTGTAGCTGGGGCCACTAAGGGAAATTATCTGGGCAAGGAAAACAGCTCAGGAGACGTTCTTGATAATAAGGTCTTTCTRCAAGGCCCAAAGATGATGATAATTAACTCTTCTACTGTCTCCTTGGTCACACCAAAAATTTTKTGTCTTGAAACAAAACTAATTTGTAATAAATTGGGGAGTGAGAGTTGYTTCTCTTGGCTACACTTACATAAGGATGTCTTGTTTTGCCAGTTCCTCTTGAGTGATTTCTCTTTCTAGTATGTATGTAGAAACCTCCCCAGGCTGAGAGAGCAATTTATCCATCTGTCCTTCCTGGCACCTGCCTCCTGCAAGYCTCTCCATCCCTCTTCTGTCACTTWAGTGGAAACCTGTCCAATTAAATACAGGAGATGACTAGATTCTTGTCACATGCTGATTAAACTTCAGTGTCCAATACAAAGGACTACTCTCCCAGGCTTCAGTGTAAAAGAATCTTGCCATAATAAACAGGTGCAGTGAAATTCTTTATTTGAACAATATTACCAATCTAATCTGAAAATCTAATTCTCTTTAATTAGCYGTTATTTCATATTTATCCTGAATGGCTTGAGAATGCAAAACAATAATTCAGTCATAGCATATTGCCAGTTAGGTTTGGTTAGAGGAAATTCTTATGATTTCCTAGTTGGGAATATGGATTTGATTTCTTTCACAGAGCTGAATAGGTGAAAACATATCTTTCAGTTAATGTGTGCAATTCAGGTTTCTCATACTGCATTATGCAAGAAAGCAAAGCAAGGGGGGAAGAAAAAAACAGCCTGATCAATAAAAGATCTTGTTTAAACCTTTTTGAGGAGTAGGGAGGTTAGTTATTTTCTTATCCATACCCATTCTTKTCTGGTTCAGTCCAGCTAGGTAGCRTCTTAAAATAGATATCCACAATGATAAATGGAGGAGTTCGTATTGATTTMCTAAAATCACACTATAATGACATAATTAGTCTATTTATGAATAGTCTACTGTGAAGTTAAAAAAAACAGGACAGCAGAACAAAGAGGTCCTGCTTGCTCACTGAGTACTGAAAAAACAAAACGCAGGCAACACTTCCACGTATGATGACAGAGACTTTGAAAATGCTCATTTTCACATTCTCCGTGGTTACTCATACAGATTTCCATTGTGCTTTCTCATTCCACCTGTAGAGTTCTTTGACTCTCATCCAAGAAAGCACTTAAAAATTTACTGAGCATTTGTGGTGTTGCTTTTTTTGACACCCAGCTCTCACATTCTGTTTGGGTGATTGGACCACCTCCTTATCAGAGCACGGGGCTAATGCAYCCACTGGTGTGTTCTGTTGTGCTGGAACAAAGCACTCACTCGCTTTTACAGAGAGATTAGCATCTGCTGTGGGGTTTAAYATCCCAAAGAACCCACAGCCAAACACACACTGACACTGAAATTCGGGAAACAATGCAACTGCATTCTTTCTTCTTTTGTGCTACACCAGCTTGAGCTCATTCGCAAACTGCGTGGCTGTAACGTGAATCCTGACTCGTGAGCTAATAGCAGGTGACAGGAAGGAAAAGAAAACTGCTTAAAAAAAAATTAAAAAATAACAAGAGAGAAGGGAACAAGACTGTTTGATMAATTGAGGAAAAGCAGCAAATTGAAATAATGAGGCAAGCTTTTTTGTGAAGTCCTGAAAATGGATCTTCAGAGTATYCCTTTTACCTTTTTCATTATATTAAAATAATGCTTACCTGGAAGGTGATGARCATAACCCTGAAGTTTTTCAATGAAAAACTGGTTTAAGTAAGCCCTTAGGATACACCTTATTGAAATTCTTGAACCTTATATTCTTATTCTGGGTGAGAAGTGGTGGTATTTTAACCCTTGTAATTGTAGTCAGATAATAAAATTTTCTAGCTAAAAAGCCACTGTAGAAAATACAGAAAAAAGATATATTCAATCTCCATATGTARATTCTATCAATGTTGGGATTTTTTTGTTTTGGTTGGGTTTTTTCTTTTGTTTTGGAGGGGTTTTTTTTTGTTTGCTTGTTTTGGGTGGTCTGTTTTTGTTGTTGTTTGTTTTGATGTTTTGGGGGTTTTTGTTAGCTAATTAACATCTTTAACAGTTCTGTGAATATACAACTTCTGTTTATGACTGTCATTAGTTGATTTAGGTTATCAATCTGAACTCYAAAAATACACAAGAAAATGCATCCAGTGCAGAATTCAGGTATGCTGAGAAATGAAAAGTACTTAGTGATAACAAAATTAGGACTCCAGTGACTACTGATCACCCAGTTGCTATCAATTGGGGCACAAAATATAATTCCACTCCTGAATTGTCCATGAAATTCTATCTCTTTCACAGGTCTGCATTAAGGAGGAGGGGTTGTATCAACTACAGGAAGCTAAAAACAATCTACAGTAACACCTATGAGGAAAAGCACATTTCAGATATGAGAACCTCTGGAGAATTCATCTCCCTTTTCATGAAAATGCCTTTTCTCATGTCCACAGCAATGCCTGTTTGTTCATAAAGACAATTAATGTTGTATTCTATGCAAGCCAAGACATCCTTTGGCTTTTCTTGGAAACACTATTGCAAACATAATGATTTGGAAGGGGACAATTATTTGAGTATTTTTGGGTTGTCCCTGATCTGTGTGAAAAGTTCACCATCTGTCCCTAGCTAAAAGCACAAAACAGTAAATATGRCTCCCTTTTTGCCTCTGCACAGAGGTGTAGGCCTTAAGCCACTGCTTAATTTGGAAACAAGAAGCTGAGAAGGACATTCTGATTTCTGGTTTTTATAGGCACACGGTTGGGCAACAGTGTGTCCAAAGTCCTCATAGGGAGGTGATGCTCCTGAGACCCTTTTCACCCCAYTTTGTCATTTCTGGAATTTTGTGCTGTTCTCGCAAAGCTTTTSAGTTGTTGAAGTCTCTCTACTGTGAACCTCAAAACCTTGTAAGATTTGCTCATAACGAGAATGATTTCTTTGCCATTGTGTGTGATTTTTAGGCAGCAGACTGAGAAGTGTTTTAATGAAGACATCACTTTAAAGTAAGCTACTACCATCTGTTCTGCCCTCTAATTACAAATAGGGAAAGGAGCAAGAGAGAGAATAATTTGCAATTGCATCATAGAGGCAGCAAGGATAAAGAAGTGACATAAAGGTGTGCAAGTCTCCAAATATGGCCTGCATCACTTATGCTGCTCTCATGATTCATACACAAATGGAAGATTAAATTGTTCCCTTGTGAATGGAAAAGTTCCCTGTGATAGTAATTTGTTTTCAGGATCTCTGAAATAGCACGTCTGTAAAAATATATACCAGTGTGTTCTGTTCTGGGGTCACTTACTCTGTCCTGGGGAAAGCTATAGATGTGAGTTGTGTGTGTTTGAGATAAAATAAATGTTAAAAACCATGATCTGGTAGGCAGTGGATTGAGACTCCAAAGAACTGAGTTTGATTCCAATTCCAGTAAATAAACAACAGTCAGGTGTCTAAGTTCCAACATAAATCTAGATTTGATGTTATGTGTGACTTACATGCTGGTCTCTCCCTCTCTCTCAAGACATTGTGCTGAGRCTCCTGGTTGGCAATTATGCATTGCCTTAAGCTGGGGGAATGATGACCTCCTGAMGCAAATTCCTGCAGGTCCTGCAAATGTTTGTACATTTATTTAATCAAATTATTAGAGGATTTATCTGAAAGCATCTGAGCACAATGCACAAACTGAGCAGGAACAAATTCCCGCTTGATGCAGGAAAGCAAATTCAAAAGCATGTAGCTAAAAGGAGACTTGGATGACAGTTAATGAATCCTTCCTGTCAGGGAGGATCAGTTTGTATTTGATCAATGTGGACAATCAAATAATTGTGTATTCAGGCACTTTTTCTTAAATATCYATTGGTGATTAAGTGGTACGAAGCATGGTGTTCAAAGAGAGGAGAATCACACCTATAGCTCTTCTTTGTTTTTCCATTTCTCCAGTTCCAGCCTGAAAAGGTCTATCTTGTTTCCTAGATATAAATGGATCTATTATATCCATCCTTTACCAAATATTGACAATGAAAAATGGAGCAGAATTTTCTCTTTCCACCTTCTTCCCCCCACCTTCCCCAGTAGAAAAAGTGAACAAAACAAATTGTTCAAAGACACAGCCATTCACCAGCGTGCAAGTGCTGTCAAGTATTTGCCACACTGAGGACCCCTCCAAAATCACTAAATTGTGTTTGAGTAAAAGAGGGAATAAGATCCAGACCTGCCCTAACCAGTAATAATGTTCTGCAAACATATGGTGCAYGGGGATTTCAGCCACGGTGGATGCTCTCACATGCTTGTTTCAGTTAATGTCTCAGGCTCAGAAGGGATTGCAAGCCTGGATTTAATCATGTTTCTAAAACCAGTTGAACTCTTAGGCACTACARGAATGCAAATTACTATTAAGTTTGAATCCTGAACAGACAGCTCAGGAGGAAGTGTGCTCTTTTGATGCATTTCTCTGTATGTGACTATGGCAGATAAAAATGGTGTATAAAAACATCTCAGCCAGCACATAAATATATATCTTTCAGCTTTTCCTTTAATTATGGAAAAGGCAAACTCAGGATGATCTTGAGAAAATCTCAAGCTTACCAGGAAGCCCTGGAAATCTACCTGCATTTGTAAATATAATTTTGGTTCTTGATGGCCAAAGGCCATCCTAGGCTAGGGCTGCTCAGGAGACAGGCAGGTGCTGTCCTTCCCCTTCCTGCAGAAGAAAGATATTTGTATGGCTATGAACCCTCTTCCTACACAGATCATCGCTGCTGGGAGGAAAACCAGTGGACATAATTTGTTCTGAGGTTAGGGCCAGTCTGAAGTACCACAGAATGGATGAGTTTGGAAGGGGCCTCTGGAGCACATCTGGTCCAAAACCCAAATTCAGCTACACCAAGCTCTACAGCTTTACACTCAGTGAAAGTGCCCCAAATTTTGGTGTGTATTGGGATTAAGGAAAAGGAGAGGAATGGTTTCATAGCACTTCTAACACCCTCCTGTAAAGAAATSTGCTCTAAGTCTGCCTCACATTTCCCCTGAGACAATGCACTGTCTCTCATGAGAGAATGTGTAGTCTGAATATTAATGTCATTTTGTAACAAAGGTTCTTGATTGAGCTGTGAGAGCAATATTCCTTCACATAGCTGAGAAATCTTCACAGTCATCTAATTCCCCAAAATGGAGATTGCAAGGTCAACCTGCTTCAAACAGAAAATGAAACTAAGATTGAAAATAAATGTAAATGATAAACGATCTTACTCTTTCTGTGTTGTTAYATTTTTCTGCAGTCAGCACACCATAGTGAAGAAATCACCGTGGTTTTACTTTCTGGTTCTCTGCAAATACAGAAATTAGTTTGTGAGACAAATACTTCCAGGAGTCTCTAGTGTACAGATAGTATGTCTCTAATCTAAAATATTTTCCTTTATCTCAGCTCTCCAATAAAATAGGGAAAGACATTTTATACCTTTCTGTGTAACAAAATATTTTGATRGTCAGCAGTGGCACTAATACTGTAAAACTATTTTAACACTCTAGGGAGAAGTATTAACAGCTTTTTTAGTTCTAAGTGAGACATAAATAGAAAGGAAAAACACTTCCTAAAACGTACAGTAATCACACTTTTTGGATTAATTGTTTGGTTCTATAAATTATGTCAAAGAATAGAGGGTCCACAGTTCACAGGACAGCATTATCACTATCATTATTGTTACTAATTATTATTATTTCTGTTCTGCTAATGTAATTGTGGAATAATAACGTGTATTTCCAATAAATTATTTTGAGCTTGCTTTATTTGATTCAGTTCACTCAGACCTCAGGAAAAAAATTGGAATTTTTAGGTGGTCCATGGCAATAAAAAATATTTCTGTTCCTTTGTTAAGGAATGTCATTTCCATTTTGTTTTGTTTGCTTTTTWAATTTTGATGTGTATTTGTWGCTGAACATATCTTGGCATTGGACAAACATTATTTCAAGAACAAGAGCTAAATATTTTTTTTGTTGTTGAATAAKCATAAAGGCTAATTAGGTTAACAAGTTTGTGGGTTGGGTATTCAAGCTGAAATAATYAGCTTGAAAATGATTGCAGGAAAGAATGGCACTTTATTATTTAACAKAGTAGATCCATATGTTTGTTCAGTCATAGTAAATTTTGGCTAGGTAGAGAGAAATAATATTTCATTTATTATTTATTTTTCTATTTATTTTTCTATTAGCTCTGTGTACTARCTCATTTTGCACAAACTAAGTTGTCTTCTACTTCTCTCTGCAACAGCAAAATAATCCCTCTAATATCACCTGCATTATTCCTTTGCTTTCTGTGCTGCTTTAAGGCTCTAAGAAACCRCACAGACAGACTCCATAGGCAGTTTATATGAAATGTTTTTGCAAATATAAATTTCTGTGTTTTATGCAGTCACTTTTGATTCTTATRTATGAGGGTTTGAATCTTTCACTGTCATGAATCTGTGCCCGCTTTCCTCATTATACAGCAGTCATAAATGTAAAAGGAAGTTATAATGTCGAGAGAGGACAAATGAAAACAGAGAAGGGAAGACAGAAAAATTCAAATGTATGAAAGAGTATACTCTAGGGAAGGGCATATTTGTAAGAATAGCAAAATGAGTTTCTCCTCAAATATTTCTGCAAATACTTAATGGAAAGTAATAGCAGTTGAAAGAATATTACAGTGAGAATAAAGTGAAATTGGAAGCATTTTAAGAAAAAAAACCCTGACTTTTTGAAAATAAAACCTATTTTCCGTCATYATTCTAGAGCTGCTTGGCAAGTAGAAGGTTGTTAATATTTGTGTTTCAGCTTTCCTCAGTATTTTTCTAACCCTCCGAATCTGACACAAATACTTTCTAAATGTGGAAAGGCTAAACTAATGGGTTTAGTTCACTTCCTTCAGCTGTAATGAAAAAAACAAAAAAAAACCCAAAAAAACAGGCTTTGGAAGCAAAGAGAGAGCCATAAGTGATGGATATTGCCCAGTCTGATCAGCTGCAGAGCACAGCTTAACATTTGATCAGGGTCTGGGAAATGTGGCAATCCTCAAGTGCTCTGACATCTGAATTATTGTCTTCAAAACTGGTACTTCCAATGCTATTCCCAATACTATTCCTCCTCCTCTGCTTGTTCAGGTCAGGAAGAAAGGGATAATTTTGTTCTCRGATCCTGTTTGATTTTTAATTAAGGGCTATGTACTCTCCAGAAAGATCCGTGATTATTAATCACAGACGGAAGGAGTCACGCAGGCTTTGAGCGGTGGGCGAAGCTCAGTATTTAGAGAACTTGCTCTGGGAAAAATCACCCAGGTCCCTCTCCCTGATTCCCAACTCCTCCCTTGCATCTGTGAACATCACCACAAATCAGGCCCTGGGGTACTTTCATGCACCTCTGTTTAGACACTCAGAATTTTTTCACCAAGCCCAAGAGCTTTTTTCTCAGAGCTGGCATCCGAACATGATAATGAGAACCTTCTCTATTTCATCTGAGAAAGTCCAACAAGGAATTGAGACATCAAACACACAGGAGAAGCTTTCATGTTTAGATAGCTGACTGTTCTTCTAACACACATCTTCACTATATTTTCTTTTTTTCTAGAGAAAAAAAAAACATTTGCTTCTGCAAGAGGGTTAATTATATAAATGAAGCACTTTCCATTCTAAGATACAGGATTAATGAAATGAAATCTTGGGACCTCTTGAAGTCTGATCCAAGGGGAAAAAAAATCAAACATAACATAGGTCAGCTGGCTGAATGTGTTAAGTAAAGATGGAAAAGAGACAATTTGATAATGCACAGAAGTTTGAATGGCAAATTAAAAAAAGAAAAAGAGAACCAGAAGTTGATGATGACTGAACATTGATATTTCCAAGCAGAATACAGCTATTATTTGGCATGGAAACAGTTTATGAACAGTTGACAGGCTGAGTTGATTTAAAGAGCTCAGAATGAAGCAATTAGCAAAGAAAAGTATAAAGACAGATAAAGRTTTTAATAACTCTGAAAAAGAAGCCCAAAACCAAACAAAATCTTTTTTTTCCCAGGTGTGATAAGGAAGAGGGATGCAGGGTTTTGTATCCTGTGTACAAATTCTTCCATCATGTCCTTTGTACCCATTTAAAGGCTGAGTAGTGGAAATGGCTCTGAGCCAGATTTCATTTGGATCTTTCTTTGCTCCCAGATGAGGGAGTGATGAACAGGGAACAGCCATTTTTTCTGTTACAGAAATCTATGATCATGGCAGCCATTCTGARGGGAAAAAAACCCCAAATCTGCAGATTCATCYTGGCTCTRYTGGATCTGCCCTRTAAACCCATAAAGAAATCATCATTCAAATTCATGAGTGCTTTCCACAGCTTTAGTTGTGAAATTATACAGGTTCCCTTAACCTCCCCTCTCATTTAAAAAAAAAACAATGCTTGTGAGCATTGCATTGTGGAGATGTGCTAGAAAACATGAATCCTGAAGTTGCCTAAATCAGGCACAGGATATAAAAAGAATGCTAAATATATTTGATATCTTTTGGGCTCTAATTGATGCTTTTCAAAGGCTCATGATAAATTTCACGAGGGCCTGAAATGGATGAAATCCAAGGGCATTTAGGTTGAGAAATTTCTGGATCCCTTTGGTGGTTTGAGGCTGCTCTGCTGTGGTCAGTAAAGCTGCCTTTGGCTGTACCAAGGGAGATTCACCCAAGGACATAATTCTTGTGACCAAGAGAGGGCACAAAACTTCAGACATGAAAGGACTGAAGCCTTGTGGTATCAGGAATGTTCTGTAATTCTCAGTAGGAGAACTTTGTGTGCCAATTATGCCCCTTTTGGATCCACCCTAAGCTGCAGTAAGAAATCAAGTAAAATTTGCCTTTCTGGAGTGTTTGGGTGCTGACTCCTGAATCAACTTTTTTTGTTCTCTCCATTTTTGGAGTGGTCTAGGTAAACTAGGGGATTCTTCCACTTCTTCATTTTTTAAAACATTTTAATTAATTTTTCAGTAAAAAGAAATAGAATAATGAAACCAGGCACATTGTTTAGTATGCTTAATCACATGATCAGTGTAGTTCTCAGACTAAACCCTTTTTAATGCATGATTTTGATTTGGTGATTTAATTTTGACTAGTTTTGCTGGTAATGCTACACTTGCTAATTTTATTTTTAACATATAAGAAGCCTTTTCTTGCATTCTGAAGACTACATTTAAGCTTCTTGAAATCACAAGAAAAAAAGAAAACAGGAGTCGAAGTCGTCTCCCTTCTGGCAGGGATGGATTCAGTGCTCGTGTCCTCTGAGAGCAGGTCAGGATAAGCATCTCCAGCTGGGTTAATGCTGCAGAGGATTTTCCCCCCTCTGTTATGATTGGCAGCACATTTCAGCCCGGTTTATGTGAACAAAGCCAGCCAGCGAGAAGCAATAGGGCACGGATCGTCTGAGGCTTCAAAGCCAAGCTTTTCCCACTTAAATGTCAGTCGGCTGCTGTTTGTCAGCAGCATGGAAAGCCCTGACAGAAGGAAATTGAGTCTTTTCTGTGGGTTTAATGCCCCTGTGGCAGAGGGCCGTGCAGTGGCACACCGGGAAATGRAGCGTGCTGGGGAGAGGCTGCAGCATCCAGGAACAGGCAGCAGTGCTGGGTGCCCATCCCTCCTTTATAACCTCACCCCAGGGCAGGGGAGCCTTCCAGTCTGCTTGAGTTTTGCCTGGAAGAGTGAGCTCTAAGCACTCTTTTCATACCCTAACATGCAGCTCTGGCTGGGGTTCTTTGATGCTTTCCARAGTAGATAATTTTTCATACAGATCRTGTGAGMTCTTCTAGGAYAGTCTCTGGCCTTGTGTATGAATTTGTTCCCTGACCCAACACTGGCAGCACAGCAAGGCTCTGTCTGGGCTCTAGGGGATGAGGAGTGAGGTATTCCCATATGTGAAGGCAGCAAGGTTCAGGATTTAAGAACCAGAGTCTTCAATCCTTCCTTCCATCACTGATTTTTGAGGGGGTTCTTTGGAAATCAAAGAGGCTGTTACTGTAAGTGGAAGTGTTTGGGAGGAAAAGGATCCTGACTACTGTCCCTGTCATAAAAATACAAATTATAGTCAAAAGATTTACTTGGATAAAAATTTATATTTCACCTATTTGTTCATAAGCCGAGGGCTGCAGATGAGTCACTGCTGAATGAAGTTCATACTGCAGGTATCACTGCCTGAATAAATAATGCTATTAATTGTTTGCACTTAGTTCTGTTTGTAAACTGTCTTGGAYATGTTATTTGCAGTTGTCGTCAAGATAAATTTACACCCTACCAACTGCAAACAAAGACTGACTTTCCTCCAGTTTATTCATGCCAGTGATTTCAATTATCTGAACTCTGAAATGCATTGGTCTCAGAAAGAGAAATACCATACCTAAAAAGCCGTGTTTTCTCTGTGTCAAAATAGCAATACCACAATGAAGATCTGATCTCAATGACTGGAAAAGAACTATGAATAACAGTATCTAATCAAGATATTAATTAAAACTTGTAATATCATCTTAATGGGAACACGTTGCAGAGTTAAATTGGATTTTTTTTTCCCCTTTTAAATTAGCACAGTCAATTAACAGGTGTTCTCCATATGTAATTATTTTCAGTGGAATGAAAAGCTGAGTTAAACATTACAGCTGTATAGGGGTAGATTACAGTGAGGCACTTTGAGAAAATGAAGGCAGAGAGGAGTGAAAATGTGGACCAGGATGCTCTGGCTAAGTTCCAGCTTGCTAATCACATCCTACTTTATCAAAACTGCCTGATAGYTTCAATTAGTTGCTGTGTTCTCCTCATATTTCCTTGGAGGGCTAGGTGCTTTGCAGTATAAAATTGAAAAGCTCCTTCCCCCCATGTGTGCCTGCCTTTAACTCTCAAGTGACACAAATTTCAAAAAGCAGATCTATTTTAACTTCTATTTTGAGTGCAGGAAAGGCTTTTCAATTCATACAATGCATGTATGCTTTTCTTTAAAGGCTGCCTCCAAACTTACTTTTTCTGTGAGTAAAATAATGCTTTTACTCTTCTCTTGGAACATTCCTGGATGAAAGCTTGTCACCTTGTTTTTTTCTGAAAGATCTGGTTGTTTGTTTTCCAGCTTTCTGATAGTCCCACAGGCTAAATCAGCTCATGACCCAGACTCAGTCTGAATATTTTGTCAATAATTTACTACTGAGCCTCCTGAGCAAGAAGACTTTAGAATCAGTAGCTTTTGAGGGGCTGGTGATGGCAGGGGAGAAAACAGGAATGCCGAGCCTGAAGATATTGATGGAGGACAAATCCGTGTTTCTCTAGGTAAACACAGATATTTGGGTGTTTGTAAAGTAGACTTTTGAGCATCTATTGTTACCCACACATAGAGTCATCAGTGTGACTTGTTCATGGGGTTTGTGTTGCACAAACCTGAGGGAGTGGATCTGCTCTTCAAGCAAGACTGGAAGAGCCCTTCAGAATTAACTCCATTTACCTTCTTACAAAATGAATATTCAAGTGAACAGAATCTATTTAATTCAAAATCCAAAGCCTGCCAWAATCAGTGGAAGACTTTAGACACTCTTCAGAGAACTTTAGTTACAAGTGAAAAGAATTAATTTTGCAAGAATAAAAACATCTGAGCAGCCTTTACAAGTGAAAAGAAAGTCATAGAAACAGTTTGTGTTTATGCAGAACTCTTCCCCTAAGGATTTTATTCTTTGAAAATGGACTCCTTGAACAAGTTTTAACTCCATTTAAATTGTGTACCTATAGAAAGAGATTATTTAAAAAGGTTTCTCTTTCCCCCACTGAGTAGAACTTCTTAATCATGCATTTCCTCCCTTCTTTCTGGTTTCTCAGTATTTTTCACCACCTCTAGCCAGACATTAGATTTCCTAAGACAGCGAGATCCTTATCTTGACAGGTTATTAATTATCACAGCTGGAGGTAGGGTGTTGTGGCTGTTCTTTGCTGTTTGTCATTTGACAGTAAAAACGGATGRAAACTAAAGCTTTGGAAGAAAATAGAAATAAACCCCAACATTTGTATACAGGGCACATTGGCTGAACAGCTGCTGAGTTGTTTTTCAGACCATCGGTGATGTCTCTTATCCTTCTTTCTTGAACTTCTCTTTGCTGAACTCAGACATCTTAACAGAGAAYAATGTGATAGCAGACCAGTACAGAAGGCAGTAAAATGTTTCTGAAAATATCTTGCCTTACTTAAAGATATATCCTTGAAATCTGGGGAGCAGAACTGAAGTGGGGTAATGAGGAGAGGATACATTCAAAACAAACAGAAGAGTCCTTCCAAGGGGAAGGCCTTTTACCAGGAATCACTTCGGGATCCTAAATTCCCTACTTCTCACTATTGCCTGGAATCTCTCACTTAGGGCGTGGTTGATTGGATTGGATTGGATTGGATTGGATTGGATTGGATTGGATTGGATTGGATTTGGGGTGGTCTTCAGTCTCATGGATGCCAGCCGTGGTGCTGGTGGCTGGGTAAGGTGGGTGTTTGCAGAATGATGTGCTTTGGGTCACCAGGAAGTTTCTGTGAGCACCTGTGCCACTGTCACATTAAGGTGATGAATTCTTCAATTCCTTAATGCTCTCTGAGCACTCATGGGCCACGAGGAAATCCAGCCCAGGAAAGAAAGTTCCAGCATCAGTGCCAGGAGGTGCAAAGGCAGCCAGGCTGTCCCGCTAGGGGCACAGAGCCCAGAGGAGTTGTCCTTTCCTGAGCTTTTGAGGCACCTCTGGGAAAGCTGTGGAGCAGGAGCAGGCACAGAGAAGGAGTTGGAGGAGCTTGTACAACCCAGGCCAGGCTATCTCCTGAGAAATCTGAATTTATATTTGTGTGAATTTTCCTTTTCCCCTGACATTCCAGGTTTATCTGCTGCAGGAAAGCTCTGAAGAGCAGAGAGCACCCAGGAGAGGGCAGTGCTGCTCTCATACAGCAGCTGCTGGAAAGCCAGGACCAGTGTGGGAATAGAGAATTGCTCCTCTCACAATCAGACAGATTCTTCTGCCAGATTTACATTCATTTTATTTTTGCATCTGGTCCATATCTATCATAGAAGTAATGAGATGTTGTCAAGGTGGATTGCAACAGGAGCTCTGCTTTCTGGGTTTATTTTGTTTCCTAATTAGAATGAGATCTGGGAGTAAGAAAAGGGATGAATGGTCATCTTAAGCTTTTGTTTAATAATAGTGACAGCAAGTAAAGAATTTCTTTTATGAGAAACACTTTTAAWTTTTTCCTGAAAATGAACAAACTCTGTCTCCTTTCCCCTTTCTCCAGAAGTTTCACTGTACTCAGATTCCTGAGCCTGGGTATCCATGACTTGTAACTCACTCAACACTCTGCCAGGTTTCCTCATTCATTTCATCTCTAAGGACCCGGCAGCCTTGACTGCACTCAAATGTAGCTAAATCAGCTGAGATCAGATCCTCTCGTGGCTTTGTACCAGGGTAGAAAGGCCTTAAATCRTGGAAGGAGGTAGGGACAGAGCTGATAACAAAGCTCCTAAAACATGGAAGTGACAAACCCTGTGCTGGAACCGACTGGAGCCAGACTGAGCTGCAGGGATCCACACACGATGTGACAAATGCACAGCTCACCCCGGCCTCCATCTGTRAGAAAGGGACAGTGACAGGCATTGGCTCCTGAGGAAAGATGTATCCATGATCTGAAGTGTCCCAGGAGCCACCAGAAGTGTCTTGCTCTCAGAGCTGGAAAAGAGGGTGTTTTATGCCCAGCAAGGTGGAAGAGTGGGACATCAGCCTGTGTTTGGAGAATGGATGCTGTCACTCCCTGCCATTTGTCTCTTCTGTACTTGTTTTACAAAACACCAACGTCTTTCCTGTCTGAGTTTCTCTTGCCAAGTGTCCAGCTCCTCCACTGAAATAGGGAGCTGGGCAAATTCTTTAAAAAGCGTCTMTTTCAACCCTGAAAATATTGTAGTCAAGAACCTATGAACAGTTTGGGAAGTGATGCTCTGGGCAGTCTCCATTTATCAGTCTTTGAAAGACTTCTATTATATAGCCAAAAGCAGAACAAAATGTTGCCAGATAGCTGAGTTTTCATATTTGTGTAACCCAAAACTCTCCGTGCTAGTTATTCATGCTGCATATTAACTTCAACATTCAAAGAAAACTTGTTTGCAAATTTGTCTTGAGGTTCAGTAAATGAYCTTTTATTCAATTCACCTCCTCCCTGAGGGCATTTTGGAGTCACAACAAGCCTGAAAACATGCTGCTAGAATGATGACCTGAGACCTTGCAAACTAAGCAGGGTCAGGACTGGGACATATTTAACTGGAGAAACTTCCAAAACAAATCCAGCTACCCCCAGGAGGTGACATGAGAATTTTAGATCTGAACCAATGGCACTGGATGATGATTCTTACTGACCTGGCTGCTTTTTTACAGAACTTCACTCTTAGGTAATGCACTTACCTACAAATGAGGATATTCAATGTGTATTTGTAATTTGAACTCCCTCCACTAATGGGAAAGCTTTCAAACATTGGTTATTAGTCAAATAGATCCCATCAAACCGAGTGAGGGGACAAAATTTTTTAAATGTTAATGTGAGGAGAGGTGAACATCAAGGAAGTATTCACAAACACATCATATTTGCTTGAAATCCTCTGCAGAGTCTGAAGTGAAATTACCCAAACATATCTGGAGTGCAAATAACTGATAGAAAATGGCAAAGTGTTTCTTATGTCAGTGACAAGCCCTTTCAAAGGGAAGGGCTTACTTGGGCCCTTATCATAATTCTGATTSATGCTTTCTGTAAGAGACAGTCTTGGGATTGCTGAATTGTTGCTGTTTTGAACATTTCAGGAGAGCAAAGGCTGAAATCTGAGCAGTCATCATCTGATTACACCAGTTCCGCCTGAAATGTTAAGTGTATAGAAAGCTTTTTCCTTTTGGAGCCTAAACTGATAACAGCCTTGCTGTTAAAATGCTGTATTRTGTAATGGAAGAAGCTGATGATTTCTGCTGGATAGTGCACTTTTGTYAGGGAAATTCCTGCAGAGGTGATGAGTTCTTTAATATGTTCTATCCAGGAGGCTCTGCTCCTGGTTTGAATATTTGCCTTTGGGATCCAAGTACAGSCAGGTGCCTCTGCAGTGGGCAATAAAAATCCCTCCCCCACCTCACTGCTTTATTGCACTGAATCTCAGCAGCAAACACATCGCTGGCAGCCTCCTATTTACCACAAACGAAGGTCAGTCAGTGCCCCAGCAGTTTTCATTCTCCCTCCATAATTGCTTCTCACATTGAAAGAAGTATTTTTTTACAGCTCTCTGCTAGTGTGTGTTCGTGCATAACTCATGCCATGGATTTATTTTCTCTTCCACCTTGCTGGCATGTCCACTTTTAGTTCATCTTCCAATATTTTTTTCAAGGAAAGGTTTCCTAAAACCACGTGTGTGTATAGAAGGGATAAAGGCTTCATTTTGACAGTCATCCCTTCCTGCTGCAGTTGGGTTAATGTAAAAGAAATAAAGCAAATTAACTAGGTTTGTACTGCAARTTTTACAGGCAGTTTATTGAGTGGCAAAATATTTCAGTCACTTGCATTTACTACTTCATATTATCTTGTGTGAATAAAATATGCTTGTGGAAATTTCCTCAGAAAAGAATAATCTGGGAAAAGTTATTTAGATTTTGTTACTCTGTGTTGCAGAGCTGAGAAAGAGGATGCCTTTAGCCACAAATTGAAGCTTTGTTATAAAATCTAGATTTTCTATAAGAAAACAACRAGACTTTTGGGGAGAAAACTAAAGAAAAATATTGCTTGTTTGTTAGTGAAAAATCCAGTAGCATGAATAATACCATGTGTTCTTATGGTTAAAATCTGGGGACAGTATTCTCAGTGACCATTGCACAATGCTTGAACAAAGCCAGGCTGAATAGATGAAATGTCATTCTCAGCATTGCAAATTGGTGGGATAATCTGGTYATGTTATATTTTTCCTGGTTGTCCTTCTACAGCTAGTATACCAGATATGCAAGTTAGTTAAAGGATCAATAATTTATTCTTCCATTCCCAGCACTGAAATCCCTTGCTGATATGTTGATGAAACTGTACTCAGTTGGGGAGTCTGATTAAGAGCACAAAAGGTGGCTACATTCAGACACTRTCCACTGCAATGAAGTCTGACCAATATAAAAAGCCAGGCTTTTGCTGGATTTTTTTTTTCTGCAATACATTAAAAATAATAACAATAAAAATATAAGAAAATGGAAAAAAGGAGAAGTTAGATAAATATTATGTAAAGGTACATATATATATTATACATGCATATATATGTACRTGTGTAACAGAAACAGGTTTGGGTCAGTGTGATTGTCTAATTGAATGAAAAAAAAAATCCCTTGGCTTTTGCTGAATTGATAAAGATTAAATATCACAGTGGTTTTGCAGAAATTCCTTTTCTGTTTGACAAATTTCAAAATAATAATTTTGAGCCATAGCCMAGCCCCCTCTCCAATGAGTTTACTGGGATCTCTTTTTCTGAATAAGAGCATAACATTACCATGTGTGTTTATGGTAACRGCTCCATAACCCCTTTTGGCTGGAAAATTAGTGAAACTGCCCATACTTTTAACTAATTGATGAGTAATCAGATATCATCTAATATCCAGTTGCTTCAGACTGTCCGTTCATTAGGACTGAATGATAGAGCTGAGAGATATAATTTTCTTTTCTTAGCTGTCACTGAGCTGATATTTACTGTTGGCCAGTTTTATTTTCCTGCTGCCTTTCCTTGTGCTGTTTGTCTTGTTTATTTGGTGGACAGATACAATAGCTGCAGTATTTCATTGGGTTTAACACAGTTAAAATCCAAACTATTCTCAAGAAGGATGCTGCTGCTTCTTCTTCGATCTCAGGCTATCCATTCCCTTATCCACTATTTGTTTGCACCAAAGCTGRTGTAGATCTCTGAGTCAGGCCAAGGAGCTGCTCTGGCTGAAAAAAAACTTAAAAATCTGGAGAGGTTTATGCCAGTATTGAGTACATTGTCATAAAATAAATGGGAAGGGGGAAATATATGCTGCTGTACAGAGTGTAGTTATCCAAAACTCATATTAATACATCAATGACCCACTTTGGTAGTATCTATAAAAATGCTCTGTTGGATGTAGCATTAATGGGAACCAGAGCTCTGAAATGTTTCATGGACAGATTAAGATGCCCAAGATGGAGGTGGCTCTTCTCCTTTCCTTCAAGTCTCGGTTCAGTATAATTATGTCTCACCTGTTAGTTTTGGAAATCCTCCAGAGGTGAGCAAAATTATTTGCTATTAAATCTTACTAAATTAATTAGGTTATGTTGATGGACTACATTTGGTTMATTTCAGGAGCAGTACTCCATTTTYTCTAAACCACATCACTATTCTGAGTGCATAATCTTTGACAACATATGTTCCTTTTATGCTCATTTTTCTTGCCTCAATCCAGAGCTAGGAGAAAGCAGTTTTTTGTTCAGAAGTGAAGTTTTTTAAGTTTTGTTTTTTAACATAAACCATTTCTAATTCTTGTATTCTGCTTTGTATAAGAAAACTGGAATGAATGATTCACAATATAATCATTTGGTCATGGTTGTTATAGAACAATAAAAATTTTGTATTCTTTTTAATGTTCTATCTGCAAAGTGGAGATAGAGTTTCTGTCTAAGAGAAGAGTTACAAAGATTTGGTGGCTAATGCTTGGACTGCATTTTATCTGTGCTAAATACCAAGAAATTATTTACTGTCCCAGATGCAGATGGCTGACACTGTGTTGTATCCTTGGAGTATTGCTTACTTGTTTTATTTCTCAAGACTCTGAAAGTCTGAATGATGAATTGTAAATATAAATGAGTGTAATGTTTCAAACATCAAAGAGCAAATGTGGTGTTTTTTCATAATGCTAGGAAGAATACTCCAATGTATGAATTTTTCTGTTTGCTCCTAATACCCAATATGTTTCTATCATTTTATACACAACTGGCAAAAAAAATCTTGCTATACTTTTTAATCTSGAGAAGGCTCTTAGATATTTTCTTCTTCCTATGGCCTAGATTATGACATGGTTTTATTGCAGCACTCACCTTTAGAGGATAGAGCTATTTATATGATCAAATTTCAGGTGCGCTCAAAAACACGAGCGCGGTGTTGAGGAGTCTAATAAAAGCTCATCACTTATTAATTGGAAACTAGTTTTAGTATGTGCACCTGAGCACAAAAAATAGCAAGTCTGAGTCACTAAAAGTGCTGGTAGAAGAAAGTCTCTGCTTTTTCATAACAAGTCCAAGGCTTCAGGCCTCAACACCACACACCCTCTGGTTGTGACAGCCCCTTGCAAKGAGCACTGTCATTTTGGGGGCGTTACATTTATTTCATTTCACTTGCTGGGGTCTCTAACCAGCCCAACACTAGACAGCCCAGCTCCCAGTGGATGGAGAGCAAAGAAAGCAAGAGCATGTCTCRGTGGTCTGGAAATTGTGGGTGTACTTCGCATTCATATTTCCTGGATTTATAAAAGAGCTATAAATAATCAAAGGCAATTCAAAAAGTGCCTGTGTGACTCAGTTACCTTTGATATCCCCTCCTACATGGTGTGCTTTGACTGTGGCACAAGAGAGTCGTGTTCTTCCTTCGGTGCACTGAAGGATCTTGCATTGTTGAATTTGTCCCTGGGGCTGGGTGATTTTCTGTCCTTCCCTCAGAGCACAGTGCTGGGACACCGTCCAGGGGAAGGGGACACTTCTTACATGGCAGATGGCTTTGTGGTACAGCTGAGTCTTGTCTTGTGTTTTAGGGACACCCCAGTCTTTCCCCGCACACAGAGTGGAAGACAAACAAAAAGCCTCTATGGTCCTAGGAATCTTTGGATCAAAATTTCAAATGCCTGATGAGATCTGTTGCTGTTAAACTGCATTGTTATGCTATAGTGTAACACTATTAAGACATCCTTCAAGTCTGGTTTTAGTTGTTTTTTTTAAAAAAAAAAACAAACCCTGGGCTGTAGGCTTGGAAGAGATTTGTCTCCTTCARCAGTTCAGTTCAGGTTGTATCTGCATTTTCATGGCTTTCTGTAGTCAGTCCTAAGACTTCCTGTCACCAAAGCTGAATCGCAGATGAATTTCAGAAATACAGCCTCCAGACAGTGATCCGCTTTGTCACTAAAAGACATCCTTAAAGTAAGAGTTTTCAGGTGTGAGATATATTTGTCATGTATTTAACTACATTCTCTGAAACAGTCTCATGGGCGACAGACTTCACAAACCATTTAAGGACACCTCCACTTGGGTGAGACCTACCTCACACTACACTTTCAGAACATACATCCCCAAAAACCAGCACCCCCAACTTTTAAAACCAACACTATATAAACATTTCTTTCCAAATAAGGGCTATCACAGCATTTTTATTTCTCACTTTCTCTCATACATCTTCGCTTCTCCAAAACATATACCTAAGTACCCTTGGCTCTACCATTTTTTAATCTCTTGAAAGATGTGATTGGTTCTGGTTGTATTTCAGTCTGCTGTCTGTGACCTCATCCAGCTTCCCAGTTTTCTGCTATTCACCTTGAAGGGCTGTCCAGCTCTCTAGTCAGTTGGTCACTGGCTCGACAGAGTTCCTTTGCAGGATGCTACCCATTATTCARTAGATAAGCAGCAAGAGACAGAAGYTGTTACCTCCCAAAGATCAGCTGCCATGCAGTGTCTTGTTCCTGCTTGAGGCAGCAACTCCCAGCTCTTGAACTTTTCAGTTCATTTCCATACATATTGCTGTCCAAAATTAATGCCTTTCACATTTCAGCATGTTAAAATATGCAGTCAGGAAATCAGCACAGCTGATAAGCAAGCAGGTCATGAGCTGCTTGTGAGCCACGTTTTGGCCATCACTATTATAGGTAGATAGATAGAGAGAAAMTACAGAAAAATTGCTCGTAGTATCTAAATATGAAAGC
Organism: Malurus melanocephalus; assembly: GCF_030028575.1. NCBI lineage: Eukaryota > Metazoa > Chordata > Aves > Passeriformes > Maluridae > Malurus > Malurus melanocephalus. The sequence goes on along the minus strand of NW_026623274.1, from coordinate 1,627,319 downwards.
TTTGAAAAAGAAATGAACATTTTCTTTATCTTTTGACAATGGAAAAGTATGTCTTTGTCTCTCCTGAAATTCCATCAGAGGTACAGCAGGGATGAATCTGCTCCATAAAAACCAAATTACACAAAAGAAAATTAAACTAATAAAAAGAGAGAGAGATTACAATAACAATAAAAAACAATTGGCAAAAGAGAAAACAACTCCCCCTCCTTATTGTTATGCATTCAGAATCAGTGCCTTACTCATTTGTTAAACTTTTATGGCAACAGCAGTCTCAAATACTAATTTTGTTCAGCGTGAAAGTGCCCTTTTTAATGGGATGAATACGATGTTTCCAGTGCAGGCAAGAGCAGATATCTGGGGGCTGCTAATGGTATATTCTACTCTGCTGGAAGTTTCTGGACAAAACACCTTTGCTTTATTTTTTCTCCCAGTCTTGTTCTACCCTAACYTGCTGGTGCAAGAATATCTGGTCAAAGCCCGCCTATTAAAAGCAGCTGTAAAATAATTTTGATATCAACATGTTACAATTTTCATTGGCAGGCTAAAAAAAAACCAACCACTTTTCCAGAAAGTAAAATCTTTTGCCTCAAAAATGAAATCATGTCCTTGTGGAAATTACATATGCATTCCTCATAGAAGAGCAGCAGGTGATGCCCTGCCATGGCTGTCYATGAGCCACCAAACTTCCATGGGACATCATGGGGGGGATGTCCCTTGCATTCTCCTACGTGACGAATCATAGAATAGGTCATCCTAGGGACAGGGAGAGAAAGAAGCACTGCAGGTGATATTTATTTGCAATAATGGGAATTCCTGATGCAAAAAGAATGTCCTTCATCTTCTGTGAAAAATGAAGAATTAAAGTTTTACAAGAGACAAATTGAAAAACCTGTGCACAGTGATGAAAGGCTTTGCTTCAAGGTCTTCATATGGGTGAGCATACARCTGAGCCCAACCTGACTGGAATTTCAGCATCCATAATAGAAATAATTAGCTCTACTGGTTCATTTGCACAGGTTTTCATTATTTGCTGAGCTTTATTTAGTGCCTCTGTGTGTATCCAACAATGCACACAGCTCTCCAGGACTTTTGAAAAAGTAGGCCATTTAAACTGGCGAATATCACAGGGTAACCTTAACTATTGGTGAGAAGATAGACCAGAAATTATGTTCATGGCCATACTTGTAAGACTCTGATGATAATAATAATAATAATAAAAGAAGATATCATGCCATTGACAAATAGAAACAATTTTATATCTAATAGGATTTAAGTAATAAAGGCTGAAGGGCTGCAACAGCTGCAAAGAGATTAGATACGTTATGTTTTCTCAGTGTAATAAAACTTGTCAAATAAAGCTGAATAAAATCTTCTTATCTGTGTCTCTGGCTTATTTTTCCTGCAGCCTCTTTCTTTTCAGCTGATTGCAGGAATCACCATTTCTCTAGAATGGTTACACACACGACAGTTCAATTAGAGTCAAGTTAGTGAAAGTTATTGCTGAATTTGCTTTTGGTCGCACCTTTTTTTTTTTTTTTTTTTTTTAAACAAAGGACATCTGCAGCATTTCGAAAGAATGAAACTGATCAAAAATTGCTCTGCCAATCTCTGTTTATATTTACTGGACTGGATTGTGCATATCAGTGTAGTATCATTAAACTTAGTATTTCTTTATACAAGATCTAGTTCTGATTTTAAAATAAACCCCATCAAAATAGCAAGACATCCTTTCTCAATTACTCTTGACACTGCTTTGGCTGCCCCATGGCTGCCCTTGTAATGTCTCCCTTTTCTCACCTGTCTGCTCCCACCTTTGGGCACTGTCTSGAATCCTTCTCCATTCTTTCTGCTCCCCCTGCCTCAGTTTCTCCCCATGTTTAAAGGAAAGTGTCATGGTTTGTCTTTCTAGGGCTGGCGTGCCAACATTTGCTGAGACCTTTAGGAAACATGGATGGAATTTGCATTCAGAAGTGTGAGTTGTTACTATTACTGCTAATTAGATGTGACAGGCTGACATTCTGATAACCTTTCCATGAAATCCAAGGCCAAACCTTTGCCTGGGTTACAAACATGCTTGGATTTTCCATGTGATCCATCCTTCCACCCAGGTCAGTATTTCTGAACTTACCTGTGTGTCTGATTTAAATTGCATGAGCATTTAAGCAGGGGAACGGTTTTGAATACCGAGTGGGAAGAGCGAATGATGTGTATGTTTRAGCAGTGTTGCTGTTGTATTTGAACAAAGTATTTTAACTCCCAAGGCAAAGCAGTGAACCCAGTAAGAAAAGCCAAGGGATCTGTCCAAGCTGATGTAATGCATAAAGACACAAACATCATCCATAAATCAATAGGCATTGATTTAGGTAAATGAGAGCTTTGCCCTTAGGTGAGAAAAAATATACTGATTTATATGTGTGTGTTTGAAATATTTCATGCAGGATTTCTGGGGACACATATCCAATATTAATTAAAATTTAGGTGTGTCATGTCACTGCCCACAAACCTATTATGTAAAGGGTTTTTTTTATTTTTTTTCAAATTTAAGCTTTTTGCCTACATATTCCCCTCCAGATAGAAAGTTCAGGAAACCAATGCTTGATGACAATGTGATAACCAGTTAGGGGGAAAAACCCTGAAACCAGTTGCTGGTGCTGAAACTACTGTTCAAATCTGTGCTGAAAAAAAAATCTGGCCATCTTTTTAAACACATCTGTTCCTTGGGGTAGGGGGGAAAAGAAATTTCTGTATAAATTTAATCYAATAATTTAATTTAGTGTCAGTCCTAATTGCATGGAAATGGGAAGACATTGGAGAATAAGGGTGAGTGTAAGGCCTGTGCCACCCTGCAGAGAAGTGCTGCAGTCAGTTCTGAGTGAGCAGTGTGAGTCTCCAGGGAGGTGCCTGCATTAACCAGAGTGTTCCATCCTCCAAGCTGCATCACAGAGCCTGCATGTGCAGGTCTGTTGGAAGGATGGGGGAGATTCAGATGCTTCTCTTCTTTAAATAGCCCAGGAAACTTGCAGATTGAAGGATGCATTGCTCTGAATGTGGAGACTCTAAAGCAGTGAGGCCAGTCCAGCTGTCAGCAGGATGTGCATGTACATCGCTCCCATCTCTCTTGTTGATCACAACTGCAGCCCTGGCCTCCAGCACGGAGCAGGCTGGAACCTGGACATGCACCATGGCAGTCCAGAGCTCAGCACCTCAGAGGGTCCTGGGCTCTCTTCCCCAGCTCCCTCCTTCTCCACCTGTGTGTTTCTGTAAGAGTATTATTCCTTCCTCACAAGGTAAGGGAAAGATTGTATTGGGAAATTCTCTTCACAGGTTTAAACCAAGAAAGACTCCACTGATTTTAATGCTGTTCATAGAATCATAGAATATCCTGAGAGATAAGGGATTTACAAAGATCACCATGTCCAGTCGTTGTCCCTGCATAGGGTAAGTTTGATTGGTTTGTTTCCAGCAGAAGTTGYCATCCATTTGTTGAGATGACCTTAGGTATAGCTGATAAAAGGTACTACRATAGGAGTTAGACGGGTAAAATAGCTTTTTATAACATGGAAACCTTTTCCACTTGTWTCCCTTTCCCTTTTTCAAGTTATTCACAGTGGTTCAGGTATAAATAAACACAGCAAAGAGCCTACAAGAAATGTTCAAGAAGGCCAATGTCATCCTGGCCTGGATTAGCAATAGTGTGACCAGAAGGACCAGGGCAGTGATTGTCCCCCTGTCCTTGGCTCTGGTGAGGCCACACCATGAGTGTTGTGTCCATTTCTGGGCCACTCAACTCATGAAGGACATTGAGGTGTCAGAGTGAGTCCAGAGAAGGGCAAAGGAGCTGGGGAAGGGTCTGGAGCACAAATCCTATGAGGARCAGCTGAGGGAGCTGGGGGTGTTCAGCCTGGAGAAAAGGAGGCTCAAGGGAGACCTCATCACTCTCTACAACCACCTGAAAGGAGATTTTAGCTGGTGGAGGCAGGGCTCTTCTCCAGGCAACCAGTGACAGGATGAGAGGATGCAGCCTCAAGCTGCACCAGGGGAGGTTTAGGACATCAGGAAGAATTTCTTCACAAGAAGGGGTGATTGGACATTGGAATGGGCTGCCCAGGGAGGYGGGGGAGCCACTGTCCCTCTRTGTGTTTAAGACTGGACATGGCATTCAATGCCATGGTGTGSTTGGCTGGTGGTGTTTGGTCACAGGTTGGACTCAATGATCTCAGAGGTATTTTCCAGACTAATCAATTCTGTGATTCTGGAAAGTCATTCCTTTTCCTCAGTGRATCAAAGGTTTTTCTAAAAATCTCTTCCCACCAAGGTGCAGTTTTTCCAGTTTGACAGAAGATTTTAAAAGGCACCTGCAGGCCCAACCCTCTGAACACAGAACTCTTCATGTAGGTACAAAGCCAGSTTGTTTTTGTAGGAATATGATCAGGAGTCAGGAGAGCATAGCTAGTGGACAATTACATCCTCTGCTTAAATTTCTTGCTCTTCCTCTCTTCCTTCAAGTTTATGAAAGGATCTTGTGTGCAAGTGCAGACTTGCTTTAGCTCTTGTCAGAAGCTCATGTGTTAATATTAGTTTCTTTCTGTTTTGTTTGAGTTCTTTCATTTTCTTTTGCTGGTAAAGACTTAATGAAAGGAAGCCTGACAGAAAGTGCTGTGATCCAAGCTTGGAAGGTTTGCTGCCACCAAAGTCCTTTGCGCCTTAGAGTTCATCCTTATCACTGCTATCGGGTGTAGCAGCATTTTCAGATTGCTTTCTGGCATCAGTTTTCACACATGATTGACAGATGTAATAAGCAGGTAGGGAGGAAACTCAGCTTGCAGCAGGACAATGGATATGTGCAGTAGAAGCCTTCTGAAATGCAGACTATTGCTAAAAGCCATAACCTGATATCAGCACTGAAGATGGCTGCAAACCACTCAGTGCTCTTCAATTCTTAATGTTTTTTTCCTTGTTTTGTTGCTTACCTTTTGTAACAGATCAGTACTCRTGTCCTCAAGGTACTTCCTGCACACCAGGAGCCCCCAGGACATGGAAACCAATTAAAGACATTGATATTCTCACTTCAGCATTAAGCCAGGGAAAGAACTGACAGRAATTTCAACTCCACTGTGCATGCAGGAGCTGGTTATCATTTCCATATGGCTTTCAGACTATCTCACACTAAAACCTACACCTGAGGGAGACCCAGAAGAGCCTGGGGCATGATTTGCTCAAAACTGCTTTTGATTCCCACCAGCATAATTTATTGGAAACATTCTGCTTTTTTTGGAAACATTCACAGCCAGTCTGGGAGCTACAGAAACATATTCCTATAATGTGGAAGAGATATTTAATGCCAAAGCTTAAAGTAGCCATGGCCAGAGGCTGGACAAAGAGCCTTGTGACTGCCCTTGCAGCAGGCCCCAGACCATGTCTGCACTCATGTTTTAAGTCACTTGGTTTTTTTGTTTTGGGTTGTTTTGTTTTTTTGTTTTTGTTTTTTTTTTTATACTGTGCATTTAGAAGTCCCGCTGCTGGGCCAAACTGCAGTCCCAGTATCCCAGCCTTGCACAAACAGGATTTCACCAAACTGAGCAGCTGCTGCTCACATTCCCCTGCTGGTACTGCATGGAGGGCTGTGTAATGGTGTCTGGGGAGAAGGTGGAGGAAGGACATCCTTAAGGAAAAAAGAGATGATTATCTATATGATCTCTTAACTCAATACACTTTGCAGCCTGGCCATGTCCTCAGGTCTGCTCAGGCACATGATGGCAGATCCCATGTCATTTTATGAGCAGCTTTTTCCTGCCTGAAAGAGGAAAGAGGCACAGGGCCACAGACCTGAAGCTTTTATGGGGCATAGCTTGGCTTTTCTTATTTTTGGCTTGACTCTTYTACCCTCACCAGCAGCTCCTTGGTTTTTCAGCACATAAAGCTTGCATAAATATAAGCACTGTATTTCTCAGGAGTAACCCCATAAACTAACACAACAAAAAATATTTTATAAAAATGTCAACCTTCATTTGGTATGTGTGTAAGGTCCAATGACTGTATTATAGATTACAACCTTGTGTAATTGCATTGCTGTTTTACCTGCTCTCATCCCASTGCAAATCTAATTCCCAACAAGTTTTGCCTAAATAAAGGGAGTTGCTCAAGTGGCTTTTGAGGGAAGATTTCAGAGCCATCCTCTTCTCCCTGCATCTTTTCAGTCCTCCATCTATCCCCATTTCAGCCCAAGGCAAGTGAAGACTTGTGACTTTCTCTTTTCCTGGCAGTTTCTGTGTGTTTAAATGGCTGCAACATTTCTCTGCACAAGTTGTGTTYCAGGGAGAGGTGAAATGGTGCTGGTAATGCTGCACTTTGTATTTCCAGGTTGGCCAGATACGCGTCCCAGATAAGGAGTTGGGGATGTTTCTGATTAATACCACCCATGTTTGCTGTCTGTGCAGCAGCAGAGATAGACCTGCCCTGCTCCAGGTTCATCTAATGAGAGCCCAGGGCTGAAGGAGTCAGTGGGCTCACATTCATCTCTCTGACCTTGGCTATCTGAGAGATACAGCTCTAATCTGACCGCCTTGTCCCAGCTCCCTCTGTGCTTGGWGGAGAGGGTAATAAGTCTCTTGGTTTTCAGACACCTTTCTCAGGCTGAGATTTATCATCCCAGGTGATAATCTTTCTCTGTTGGCTCTGGTGGAAGCTGATGTGACTATCATGGATTAGATAGTTATGTTTCAGATGACTGATTTCCTTATGCCATTRGGTTTGGTAAACTGAAGTCCTCAGTGCAGGAGAGAAGGAAACAGCCAAAGCTGTTATTTCATGATGCATGGTGCCAGGTAGTGTGACTGTCAAGTACCCACACATCTTCATTTCTTGTACGCCCAGCTTGGGAGCAAGAATAGGAAATTGGATTATGATTCTTGCTCTACTGTCATTTCTTCAAATAGCAGATTGATAAATAAGCACAAAATGGATATTCACAAACATGTAATAAATCCATTTGATAGCAAACAATAATGAATGGATTCTTTTGATTGGGATTTTCTTGTTTTACATATTATGTCTGTTTTTAATTGTTGAGGCTAAAGAAATACATAGGCTCTTGTTTACCTTTTAATGACTGCAAATCTAACATCACTGTAATATTGCCAGCTCCTTCTGCCCCATGGAAGAATAATCATAAAAACAACAATACTTAGGGTTCAAGGGTAGATTATCTGTCTTCCTCAGCAGCAGGATCCACTCAGAATGTTCATCAATACTGTTTCCAAGCTCGGAGCCATTTACTCCTGGAAGAAAACACTTMAACTATTCAGTCCTAAATTAAGTTGTCCCAACGGCACATCTTTYCTTCACACTCTGGTTCTTGTATCCCTACACTGCCCACATGTGACTGTCAAGGCCTTTAGAGCCCCTCTTCACTCTTACCATTTACATTTACAATGAGTGAAACAACAGATTGYTTAGGGAGATGGGACATGTCCCATCCCTGGTGACATTTATGGTCACTTGGGGCAGGACTCTGAGGCATCTTATTGAGTTAAAAATGTCCCTGCACATTTTAGTGGGGCTGGCCTGGATGGGATTTAAGGGTTCCTTGATTCCCAGCTGTTCTGTGGCTCTGTGAGCAGTTTCCCTGCCCAAAAATGACCAGGAGMTCTCTGTGTGCTCCATTCAAGGAATAAGGGTCTGAAACCAGGAGCAGCCCTTTGCTGGCAGACTGATTTATTTTCAYAGCACAGCTTTTAAAGGAGGAATTTGACTTCGCCTGCAGGAAAGGACAAATACATAATTTTTCCCCAACTTTTAGATTTAAAGCCTTATTTAAAGAACCTTAATAAGGGTTAAATTAAAGACACTGGTATGAAGAAATGGTGCAGCATCTGCATTTTCATCATCAATGAATTGATCCAAGCAGCAGGAACATGGAAAACCAGCATCAAAAACCCCCYACAAATATAGTATTTTCCAATTTAATAATTTTATGAACAGGAAACTGCTTATTTTTTGAGGAACTGCAATAAGAATTTGCATATTCTGCTTATAAACAATTCTTGGGGCAACTTATCTCTGTTTACAAATGACAGTTTCCTTTGAAGTATTTGTTGTGTTTATTAAACATGTGATAAACACAGGTTAGAGGGCACCACAACTCTAACACTGCAAGAGTTATTTTCCATTTTTCTGCTCCCCTGTGTTTTCTTTGGTTTGGGTTTTTTGACCTCCTAATGTCTTTGCTCCCTCACCCGAAACATCAAGAAACATATCACATCTCCATGGGGGAAAGGTACTCCTTGAAACTTGGTTTGGTTTCCAATTCAGCAGCAGCACAAAGTCAGAGTACTTTTGACACAAATAGCCCCAATCTTTAACCTGCAGCCCAACTTTACGTGACATTCAGTAGATTTGCCAACATGTCAGGGGAAAAATATTCCTGGATTTTTCTTCTTTGGGGCAAATAAGAAAGCACTTGTCAAAGAAAAACATTTTAATATTGGAGTTATGGCTTTTTCTTTTTCTTTTTCTTTTTCTTTTTCTTTTTCTTTTTCTTTTTCTTTTTCTTTGTCTTTGTCTTTGTCTTTTTCTTTCTTTTTTTACTTTTTCTTTTTCCTTTTCTTTTTTTTTTCTTTTTTTTTTCTTCTTTTTCTATTTCTTATTTTTCTTTCTTCTACTTCAGTTGCTTTAGCAAGATATTTGGTTCTATTTGTTGGAGTTTGAAAATGCAGTATTTTTAATAAAATTTTATTCTTTTGAAATTGGATACCATTAGCTGTAAGAGMTTCTGGGGCACATTTTCAATGTGTATTAGTCTTACTGATCCCCTTGCTGGAAATGCATTCCTGAACATAAACTTTTGGCATCTGCCATCATCAATATTTCTGTCAAAACAGAGAGGAGCTGCTCTTGTATCAACCCAAGATCAGGGCCTGGGAAGTGCCAGCATTGTGCTGGCTCTGGGGGACATTGGCTCCCTGTCACACGTCCCCTGTGAGCCCTTGGCTATTTGAGAATGGTCCAAAGCCATGGAGTTTCTCAGGTTTGCATATCTGCAAAGAGACTCTGCTCAAAAGCGAGTGTCTCCTGCTCCTGTAGGATTCCCCTGATGGAATTTATCTTTAAACTTTGTTGTGTCTTTAAGTAAAACTCATGTAAACCTTTCTTAACTTTAACATGCCTAGTTCTCAGTCCTCATTCCCCTGGTTAATTATTATTCAAACCAAAGAAACCGTGGTGTTCTTGAGGAAGCACAAAGCCTGCAGTTTACATATTTATTTTCCATCTATATCATTGCATAAAGAATACAATAGAGGAAACGGGATTTAATTTCAGACTCACAAATGCATCTACCTCAGCAACGCAGCAATACCTGAGCCAGTTGGATGTGAGAGCCCAGATCCCAATGCAGTTTAATTGAATATTCTGATTATTAGTTCGTGCAGCCTGAGTGGTGAGGCAGAGCAGAGCTGTGGTGAGCAGTGGCACTGACCAGCTCATGAGTTGTCACTCCAAATGTCAAGGCACCTCTTCACAGCTCCTGTTGGTGCATGCCGTGCTGAAAGGCAGGATTATTTGGACAGGACAAGGTTTTAGGTAGAGCTCAAATTTTGCCTACAGACATCTGGAAGCCCTGGGTAATAATAATAATGCAGTACTGACACTCAGGCCAGGCCACCAGGGTCCAGCAGTGGCCAGCTTTTAAATGCTGAGCTCTCATTTAATCTGTGCAAGAAAGAGCCTTGAGAAGGCACGCTCACATCAGGGATGCTGCAACATGAGCAGATAAACAGCATCGTGACAGAATGATTCTCCATGTAGTTTGAGCAGGATTAAGGTGCCTAAATATGGGCATCTAGGGGACCACACTAAGTCTCAACTGCTGTTTTTAATGAGTGTTTCTGTTTGTGCAGGACAAGCAGAAAATGCTGCTTGGAATTGTCTAAAGGCATTGGAAACAGCACTAGAATACAATGTATGGATATTTTACTTAGCACCACTAAGTAAAGAAAAACTAAATCTATTTGAGCTTGATCAAAAAAWATGCTTTACAAACCTCAGTGATCCATTAAAGCATTTGCTTCACAAAACTAGGCTGTTTAAATCCAAACCAATCCACCGTAAACATAGTCTTTTAAGACAGGGTTGAGAACCTGTGTACCAGTGTCCCTTCTATAGTCAGAGAAAGAGAGGTACATCTAAGCATTTATCTAAAATCTAGCAGATTCTACATGGGATTATTACAGGGTTTTCCAGATGTCTAATTCTTGGCCAGGTACTTTCTTCTTACATGCTTATTTTGATCCACGTGGGATGGATTTTTGCTCWGTGGCAGCTCTTTCCCTGAAGCAGAAGTCCAAGCTTGTGAGTGACTCCCCTGCAGCCCATGGAGCTACATCTGTGATTGAAAATGTGTTTGAGCAGAATCAGGTGCCTCATTGTTCAGAGAAACAATCTGGGTTTCAGGTAAGATCCAGCACTTGTCCACCTGCAGGTCCCTGGTGCAGCTGTTGGATTGTGACTCTCTTTAGGTGCTGTTACCCTTTTGTCACACAGAGCAGAATCAGCCAAATTCAAACCAGCTCTGCCAGTGAAAGGGAGAGGGTGGGGGAGAGGAGGAAACAGCAATGTGTGAAATGACATTTCAATGAGAAGTTTGCCATTGAGCTGACAGCTGAAATCTAAATTTCACAAGGATGAGGAACATGGAGTTACATGGCCAGGCCTTACCTGCTGCAAGGGCTTGAATTTCTGAGATATGAACTGATTTGGAAATGATGGTTTACAGGGCATCAGACCCAAGTGGTGGGAGCAATGGCCCAGCAAGGGGTATATCCAGAGATTGTTTCTATGTTTTCTTTTATGATATGAGCGCTTTTGAATGCATTCATRTGATAAATAAATAAATAAATGAAGTATATCACTGTCACCAAGGGACTTTTCTGATATTTATCAGAGAGACATGGTGTGCTTTTCTTTTGAATAGCAATGCTTTTCACTGCTGACAGATTCCTGTAGTAGAATATTGAAGTCTTAAAGGAGAACTGAATAAATTTTTCATCAGAATTAAAAACATAGCAAGTGACGTATTACAATGTTTTTGCTGACTTAGCAGTCCCAGTAAACTGAGCAAGTTAGATACAGAAAAATCCAATGTGTGTCTGAAAGTCTTGGGGCAAGTGTAATTTCTGTGACATAATAATCAAGATATATTCCATTGTCATCTCTGTTTTAATTAGAATGTTATGTTTATGCATTGAATACTGAAATTGCTGTGATATTTTTAGCCTTTTTATTGGGTCTTACTACTGATCACCTTAAATTGCAGTCAATGCTCATGATGGTTCTTGTGGAGCATGGTCTGATCTCTCGTTTCCGATGAAATTATTTAAGAACCAGATTCTGTACATTTCAAATTTCCTCTGACATGTTATGCTAAACTGACAATACCCTGCACTGTCTGTAGATATTCAAAAAGAGAGGCAGCACATGGGTTCTCCAGACTGTGTAGGACTTTTTAATAGGCTTGGTAGGCACAGTAAGTTCCTGTTAGTTACTTCACAGAGCTCTTCAGCACAGCTCTACACCAGCTTTCCACCAGCAATCAGCCTGCATTCCTCAGCTTTGTCTGMAGACTTTCCTGCCCTCTGTTAGTGCCAAAAAATTGTTGGGTTTCTCCTGCACAGCTGTGTTTATTCCTGCTTCCCAAATCTAAATCTTAGGTTCAAGCAGAAGATATTTTGAGAGGCTCAACGTCTGCACACAATGAGAGGGGCTAAGKACAGAAGAGTGATGCAAAAGCTGATTTACATCCTTGGAACGTATTGCGCTGTCATTTATCCTCACTCTGTCTCAGTTTGCAGAACTGTAAAATTCAGTAAGAAGCTGTGAACACCTTTATTTCCTTCACTCAAAACCTCTTTTCTCCTTGCTCTTTCTTTTTAAATTATCTGGGTTAAAAGAGGTCAGGCAGAACATTTGTGCTTGACACTGCCTTAGGACAGGAGAAGGCTTCAAGCAGTGTCCAAGGGACCCATTTGTGGTGGCTTGGTGTGCCCAAATTCACCACTCTCCTGCTCTGATAAACACAGCAGCCATTTACATGCCACTGCCAGTCTGCCTCTCATTTAAAATKCTTTGAAGAAGTTTCTAAGTTTCATTTTCTGTAAAACAGGAACTCTCTTCTCTCTCCACCCCAGCTGCCTCTAGCTGGCTGGTGGATTGCTGATTCCTTGTCTTTCACTGTGATGGGACTATACCAGCAAGAATATTATTATTCATTGTTTAAATCCAGTTTGCACGAAACTAACATCAAAATGTTGTGACAATATTAAGGAAAGAGAAAGCGATAAGAAACTTAAAATCTCCCATTAGAATGGAATTAGAGACCTGCTGCTCACTGAAAGAAAGGAGTGGAAGAGTAAAAACACATCAATGCTGGCTTGTATAATGAGGAATCATATGGGTATATGAATCCATTTTTATTATACCTCTCTTTCTGATTTTTTAAAAGAGTAAAAAGTCAAGAGTTAAACAAGGAAATTCACAAAAAAAAATTAGTTTTTCATTTAAAGTTTTAATTTATTATTCTGTTACTTGGGTTTTGTACCACTTTATTTCTTAGGTGCAGGCAAATTCAAACAAAGCAGAAAAGTCTTTTCCTGAAGGCCACCCATGTAAGTAAAAGAACTATTATAGACAATAAGGGGAAAATACAGAGAGAGAACATGGAAAAATTGAATAGAGGGCTGAGGAACTTAGCCTTGCAACATCTTTAAGCCCTCATATATTCTTGTCATTTATTATTTTGTAAAGCAGTTTTCTMTAAAAATATATGCACAGAGAAGAAAAAGTAATTTTCAAGATTTTCTTTTTTACAATAGGACTGCCACATGTCTGCTCACAAAACCTCAGAGGGCTTTGCTAACTCCACTGTTGATGAACCCATGAGGCTGAGCAAATCTCTTAGCTACTTTTGCCCTCATTTCATCCTGCAGAAAGGGTCTGTTCCTGAGAATTCTCATGTTTGCCACTTGGTCCAAGTGTATCTCATCTGCTCCCTGCTCTGCTCCGTGTCTGTGCAGTCCRTAGGGTGGCTGTGCCCCAGTCCTTGGCTGTCATTGTAGCACCATTAATAAAAATAATAAACCACATTAAGAACAACTGGTCACAAAGCTAAGGTAAAATTTTTGTAAACCACAAATCTGCTTTCTGGGCTATTCATATTAAACTGGATTTTGACAGACAAAAATCAGAATAATGCTGTTTGTTCCAGCAGAGCTGTTCCAGTTTACCTTATATAACATGTAAACTTACCCACCTAAAAAATCTTAAGCACACAGCTTTTSYAATTATGATTTTTTTTTYYYMWTTTTTCCCCCAAAGKACTGGAAGAAAATTTACAGTCTACCAAGAGGACATCTAACATATTAAATTAGATCATGGACCAAATATATTAGATCAACATCTGTGCTCCCAGAAGAGGCTTGCATACTGTCAATAATACAACCTGACAGCTTTAGGATCAATCATCTTATTAAAACTTTCTTTTGGCTCTTTTTCCTCTCTCTCTCTCTATCACTTCTTGAAGGAGCTTGGCAAGATTTATTTTTTGGCTGATAACTTGCTTTTTTCCTACTTCAGAATTTTTCTCACTAATACTTCCATAAGAAATAGATTTGCCTCAAGTAGCTTGCATTAATCTGGGACACAATAATGAATAAATATTTGGAATAAATAATGCATAATGTCTGATAATTWTCGTAATGATGACTGACATCCTCCTAGCACCTTCCAATCCTGAATCCCAAGGCACTTAATTGAATGACTGGAGATTTGGGGGCTGAGGAAGATGGGGAAGGATTGCWGCAAGCTGTCAAAGCTCTGATGTTGCTTGGGCCTCTTTACCCTGCATGCAATCTGCTTTTGTTGGCAGGACCCTCACTATTAGCTATAAAATAGGATTTTTTCATTATGAAAATGGCTCCCTAAATTAATTTTTTTTATTTTTTTGGTGGTGGCTTAGTGGGCAAAGAGATGTGAAAGGCCACTACTTGGAACCACTTGCAGGGCAGTAGGAAGGTGCACCTGAATTCAGGATAACAGAACCTCTTGGCTCCACCTCTTGATGTAAAAGAGGTTTGTCTTGGGTTAGGGGGTTGTTTTTATTTTTTCCCTTTCAGCTGGCAGYCCTCACAAGTAAACACATTCTGTTGAAAGCTGGCAGGTGTCACAGTGGCTATTGGTCAGAGAAATGTCCCTYTCTCAGCACCCTGTTCAGCACGGTAAAATTTGTGGACCCTCTACGGTTACTATGGAAAGTTTGTACCTTAGGTCTCAGGGATATGTGAACYATTTTAAAAGTCTGCTTTGTCCCCAGCTGAATTCTGATGGAAGCAGAAAATCTTCCAGTTAATATAGGGTTGACTCTGAACCCATATGTTGTGGAGCAGAGCTGTAGAAGGGGAGCACAGCAGGGACATCTTCGGGGAGGTGACAGATTCATCGTCAGGGTCACAGCCTTTGAGGACTCACACACATCCTCCATTTCACAAATGCTTCAGTGGAACTGTCCACAGGAGGAAAGATAATGCAATGATTTGCCTATATAAGCATGACAGACAGAAACACTATGTGCAGCTGGAGAGCGATAAGGGAAATTGATTTCTTTCTCCTATTCCTTTGCACTTTATTTCTCCTGCTTGGCAGCAGCAGCTCTGTCCATCACTACATTTTCTACTTCTCATACGTGGGGCAAATTTTCCAGAGGGCTTGAGGCTGCTGCAGGTATATATTGACTAATCTGCCTTTTWAAAATAGAACTGAATTTGCATGAAACTCTGCTCTATGCTGAATAAGCTGCTGGAATGTTTTCTATTTTTCTTTATATTCTTCTCCAAGCTGTAAAACTAAGAGAGCTGTTCTGCCATACAATTGTCCTAATCAGCTGCTGATTGGGGAGACACGTGTCACCTCATCCCTGGGGTTTCTTGCCAGCTCTTCTTGGTTTGCTAGACATGGCATTAAACACTTAACCACCCATAAGATTTGAGTGCAGTCTCTGCTTGTGTTTAGGCTGCAGATGAAGCAATGTCAACACAAGCATGATAAATTGGAGGTTTCTTCCCGGAGCACTTGCACTCACACAAACAAACACTTCATTAGCAAGACGATAAACAAAACAAAATCCACAGCAGTCCSCTCGAATGTGTCAGTAAATTGCCTCAGGGTGAGAAAACACCCTCTGCATCAACTTCAGGATACCATGGGACCCGCTGCCAGGCTGGAAGCATCTCCTGGTGTGCTGCCTCTGTGCCAGGAAGCTGCAGAGTGGAAATGCTCCCCTTGCCCAGAGGGCASGTCCTGCTGGCACATTTCTGCTCCTGCAGCTCTCCAGGATTTGGTTCTCAGCCTGTAAACCGATCCTGTGGAATTACTGCAGATAAAGCAGATGGAGTTGATGGATTCCACCTTCATTTTAAATGCAGTTTTGAAATTCAGCTACAGGGACTGGTGCCCCTTAGGGACARGGGAAACATTTGGGTTCTCTTAGGTGCAAGAAACACAAGAGATTTAGACAATCTCTGAATAGACGTTTCAATGCTGTTTATATTTCTACAGTCACTTTGGATAGAATGGCTTAGGAAATACACACAAAAAAATTTCCCATTAGGAAATATACTTTTTCCCCATGATTTTATTTTCTTTTAATTTTTGCCTATAATTTGAAATTTTAATTTATTTAACAGTTCTTGCTATTGAGCACAAGAAAACTTGTACCAATGGGATCCAGCTCCTTCCTCCACTTCTGTATCTGTTCAGTTGCCTTAATTTGTTAAATGGTAAGGCAAAGTAATTTTTGTTTTTCCAAAGTGGTGTACAATGCATCTTGCTTTTTTTTTTAAATATGTATTTTTGTATTATTTTTGTCTCAGACTGTAACACTATTGATTTCAAAGGCTGTAAATGTAAAAAAAATATTCAAGAGAAGAGAGAAATAAACAGGTCTGAGGCTCAATAATACAGCAGAATTTGGAATTGAAAGTGATAGAAGGAAAAATATTGAGCAGCAAACATTTAAAAATAGAAGAGAGGAAAAGCAAATTATATGTTAAATTTCATGAAATATAAATAATACAGTATTGGTAGGTTGTAAGTATATTTCTTTTAAGGGGATTTYGAAAGGATTGAGGCTGGATTTTTTGATGAATAATTTTCTCTGTGACTTATCAGATAACTGGTTCATATGCTAACTTTAGACAGTGTGATGCTCATATCCTCTAGAATCAAGGAAGCTTAAGCTGTCTTCACTCATCCTTTTCACTTGCTGATTCAAAGTATTTCATTAGGAGAATTCAGTGGAACTAAAAAAAAGCACCCTTCTTTAAAAAAAAAAAAAAATTCTTCATAGAACTTGAACAAATTTGCCACTGCTGACAACTTTAAATATTTTATGTTACATATTATTTCTGAACCAATATAGCAAGGTAGGAGCACTGCCTTTTATAGAAAGATAATCCACATACATTTGTTTTCTTAAACTTTTTTTTGGTTGCTATTTTTTTTTTTTTTCCCTTACCCCCTGCTGCGCACCTGACTGAAGCTGCCTTTAAATTGGTAAAGGCTTACAGGTGTGGTTTTTGGTTTTGCAACTGTATCACTGTGACCTGTCTCTGTTTGCCTGCTGCTACCTAGTGAGTACTCTATTTTATTTTTATGGGGTATTTTTTTAGTTTAGCTTTCATTAGTTTTGGTCTTGTTGGTATTTTTTGGTGYTTGTTTGGAGTTTTTRTTTYTTGKKKKTTTTTTTTWWATTTTTTGGTACTTTGGTGGTTCTGAGCATTGTCCCAGAATATGCAAACCTCCATCTGAGTTTGTTATGGGGTGAAATGAGGAACTGCTTGAAGTACACCAGTGTTCTTACATAAGAAGCCTAAATCTCTCGTTGTGACTGAGACAACTTTTTTGGTTTGAGCATTAAAGGCAGTTAGCACTTAACTATCTTGTGCAGTATGATTTCTTTAAACAAGGCACTGAAATAAAAGGCGTGAATTCAGGAAAATGTATGTTGGACCTTTAAAACACTCCTTCAGACGTGCAGTTGAGTCATTTGTCTTGACAGGTGTGTTTCAGACATACCTGTGCCTTTCAGATAGTTTTCTGTGTGTTTGTGTATATTTTCAAAGACTTTCCCTGAATTTTTAAGCTTCAGTTGCTTTGAAGATGTTTTTTATACTACGCAATCCTATATTTGTGGTACTGTCCCTTTGGTCTTTAGTGAACTAGATATTTTTCTTTCTTTTTCCATTTCTTGTCTCTTTCTTTAATTCAGAATCACAGTTCATGCTTCTTATTGCTGAAGTTCTCTTTTTCTCCCTCTGCATTTTTTTTAAAGTTTATATATAATCCTGTATGATGGGTAGGACTCGACTAATGAGCAGCCTGAAAATCTGAATCTGTAGTTACAAATGTTCTAATTTTCAGGTAGACTTTCTTTCATTAGTTTTTCTTTCCTAAAATAGATCAAATATGACTAGGAAATGATCTCACTTTTCTTGCCTCTTAAAAATATTTGAGAGTGTCACATGGGCTCCTCACAGTTTAATAAATTACATTCCTGTAATGAATTGCAAAAAGTGAAGGAATGATCACATCAAATGTGTCTGCAGTTGGAGCCCCATGCTGGAGATGTTCACTACTTTGTACCATTTAGCTTATTATATCACTTATATTAAATCTAATTATTTTCAGGCATTTAATTAGACACTGCACATGAGGAAATAACTATTCCTTTAATTTTATGCTTTAAAATAAATATCACTCACTGTTTTCTCAGAACTAACCCTGTGTATAGAAATCTTATGCTGTCTGATTCTTACTGSTGTGTATTTACATCACAAGTAAAGAATTATAAAATGAGATTTTAGACAGAACTATCTATGCCAGATGAATTAATTCCACAATGTTTTATGTTCCATGTGTGAATAATAGTTCAGCAGCATTCTTTTTCAGTTTTTGCCAAGCTTTACATTCYGTGTTTGCCTTTGGTATGATGTTGGAAGTTCACACCATCACAGTCTTTTTCCCACTCCCCTCCCAACAATATGGTAGGATTTTTACAGGGATTTATTTAGCAGTTCACTCAGAATCTGACTCTTGAGTTTTATCATCACTTACTTTTCTTACAGTTTTTGATACTTAGCATTGCCTGAATACAGAGAAGGTTTCTGGCATTTAACATACAGAAAAGTGTGCTTAAAATACCGTTATCGTTGTAACAAACCAATAAAACCTGAAGAATTAGTTTGAAAGGCTAAAATTATATCCTTAATTTACATGCTTTTCCTTTYCCTTGTTAAGAACAGTGGTAATGCAGTGTCATCCTTAGCTTTGAATTGCCCAGCATCTGTTGGTTTGTGGCACAGCCCAACCCTAACATTATTTAAATGTCTTTTTGTGTATCTGAATATTAAATAGGGCCCTGAGGATTCTATCCAGCAGTCAGGACTGTGGTAGTTGCAAGGCTCATTTTGTGTTCATACATCTATCTAACCAGTTCAGTGACAAAAAAAAAAAAATACCCAAAAACAACCAAACCACAAAATCCAAAATACAGACCACCAATAAAACCTGAGGAGGAGGGAATCCAGGTAATATTTGTGGAAATATTATGGAGGTAGGGTTATCAGTCTGTTTCCYTCCTTTAAACTTTCAGGTTAAATCAATAAAGAGCAAGAATACTTTGAATTTCTCACAGGGCTCTGTGTCAGGTTTGCAAATCAAGGAGTTCATCTGTCTTTAAATGTGCTTTGGTTTTCCTTACCAAATTAATAGCAAAAAAACATATGCATACATATAATAAACATATCAGCTGAGAGATCCTGAAAGCTGAAACCTGTTTCTATCAGAAGAAAAAGATGGAACTAATTTGGGAAAAGTCCCACCACATTCATCCAAGCCTGCAAATGGTAGCAAACCGCCTCTGTCAAGATTCTCAGTTTCCATGCACTGCCATGACTTTGTATGTGTTTACACAAGTTTAAATGGTGAAAGGTTCAGTGACTCTATTTCAAATGCACAGATGGATTGCTAAAATTTGGATTAAAAGTAGTATTAAAAATAGGGCTTTCGAGAATGTGGGGTTTGCTTCATTTCTTAGGATCCACAGAGGTCATTTTTCAGACCAGACAGTTTATGTAGGTACCTTTTTTATTTCAGAAGAACTCTTGTTCTCAGCTATATRAGCTGCTTTGATAAAAACTGTGCAAAGCTGTGTAAAAACATTTCTGCATGCTTAGATTTCGTATTTGTGGCACTAACTAAGGTTTTTTTTTTTTTTAATTTTAAAAAGAGATTGAGCATGACCATTTAGGGAAAAAATGAATGCTGATACAAGTAAAATACTTGGAGTTTTTTACTGCAAGTATTGGTTCTTTTGAATGCTTGTGCCATCTTGCACTCCAGGTAACATCAGCTGGCTTCTTCTCAGGTCAACTGCTARTATTTTCAAGGGGAAGAAAATGCCTTGCTGAGGGAAAGAAATAAGAGCAATCCCATTCTTTCTTCACATTCTCTGCATTTCTTCATGTCTCCTCYTCTTAATTTTTCATCTTTCTTATGTGGCCTGGAGCAGAATCTCATCTATTTACAATAATGGGAAAAAATATTGAAAAATAGTAGATCCTTTTCAGGCTCCATTAACTAAGCARTATGATGCATGTTGATGAAAGGTGCTGACAGCCCCTCATAATTCAGGCCTGGAGAGCCATTCCATAACCATTGTTGGCTCCATTGCTCAAAGCTCACCCTGAGAGCTCCTGATTAGGAAAGGCACACGAGGGATGGCATCCCTTGGCTGGGCTGGCAGTGGGATGACACCTGCAAAGAGCTCTGTTCCTCACCTGGTTCTCTTGTGCTGATTTCTTGTTGGTGGTGTGGCAGTGTCTTTGCAGAGCCCCCCAAGTGCAATATTATCTTTGGGTACCTTTGATATTTCCAAGCATCWAGGACATACGAGTAAATCACAGTAAATGGTAGAACTGCTTCAGCACAGCCGCTGCAGGCTCTTGGATCATCCCTGGTGGACTCTGCTTTCCAGACACTGTTGGCTCACTCAGCATTGCTTTGCTGGACTCAATTTCTTTACAACTGGTGCCCTGGCTGCTTAAGGAACCTTTTTTGTGAGACCCATTAAGGCCTGCTGAGTGTTGGTGGTATCCACAACTGYATCACTGCATGCAAACATGAAATATTCAATCACATTGGAGATGAGTGGAAGAGCTGCAAGTGAATYATGTGTGCCTGGAATGATATCAGGRCAAGCCAGKGAGGGCCAGCATTCCACASAAGTRCCTACACTAAGCCAAATGTGAAAATTGKCTCTGGATTCCAAGATGTCTTCATCCATACTCAGACAAGTTTGTTTTTCATCCTACCTATGTTGCTGCTTCCCAGGGTGTTGTTCTATTGTGTGAGAATGATGTGCATAGCAGAGCTGTCAAAACAGCAAACAGCCACATCCAGACAGTCACTGAACACCTGCAAATCCCACTGAAGTTGTGGAAGGTGCAGCTGCCAAGCTGTAGCTCAGCTCTTTGAAGGGGTTGACTACAGTGAGTAATAACAAAAGCAATTAAGAGTCACAAGTACCTTACAACGTCTATTTTAGGGAGATTGGTTATATTTTGTAGAAAGTCAACTCCATTTCTGCACTGGAAATAAAAAGAGACTAATTAACTGTTGCACACCAGTTGTCATCCAAAGCCTGTGTAGGTTTTCTGCATTTTTTTTTTTAATTTTTATTTCATGGAACTTTTGGTGGTTTTGCCTCAATAAAAGTTATGCCAAGTTTGAAGAACTTGACAGAAACTCTAATAAGCACCTTATTTAAATAGTTCAGAAGGAGAGTRCATAACTTTTAAATAAAAAGCAGGATCACTGAAGGACATTGCCATACCTGAGACCAACAGAGGKCTGTAGGCAGTGATGACTCTGAAAACCCAAGTGCTAAATTTAGATCGCTGCATCGGCAGGAGATTAGCAAGCAGACATCAAATTGAGATAATGAGTTTATGATTAAAGAAGTAAAAATCACCTTTCCTCAAGAAGAGGAGCCAYATGAAGGCCTTGAGGAGCCCCGTGAAAGGCAAGCTGTGTGCTGCTTCCTGAGGTCTCAGTAATGATCTCTGCCTCCATTTGCCTCCCTGCAGTCCTTTGCAGTCTGTACAGTGAGCTGTTCTTTCTCCAAGACCAAGCACAGAAAATGGCTCAGAAGGTTTCAACTTCTACTTCATTAAAAATATTTTACTTGCAGAGGAAAAGGTTGCTGATTCTTCTGTAATTGCTTTACATAGGTATGGTGACCAGTCTATAGATTGCATTAATTCCCCTCAAATCTCATTCATTTAYGCTTCGTTAAGTAAATCCCATGTAGTTGTATATCCATTTTTGTCTTTTGGGAAGATGTTTCCAAAGGTGTTGGTGTTTTTTRAGAAAATACAAATCATTGTGCTTCTGGACACTTTGCAAGCCTCTCAGTGGGGCTCCTGCCTTTCATTCACATAGAAAGTCATGGTTGTGAAATACCTGTTTGTGATGCCCTTTTGAACTTCCCCTGTGGGACAAAGGAGGACTGCGTCAGTCATCTTCTGGCTTCATTCATGAAATTCTCCAAGTAATTTCAATTTTACAATGGCTTTGCCTGACTCTTTGTGTGATTTCTTCTAATACTTTCTTCTACTTGTTTTAAGGCCATACTAAACAGAACAAAAAATACTGTATGGGCTATTTTATTGATAGGTGCAGGGGACCTGCTGGGAACTTAGAGAACAGAATTGATTTTTTGACTAACTTTCCCTTTGTATCTGTCTTTAAGACCGGCCTCATAAAGTAGGCAACGTCAGTAGCAGTGCATGAGCTTCAAGTAGATAGAATCATCTTTGTGTTAGATTTTCTTTGAACTGTCATCATGTCCTTGCCTCCTCTGGGTTTTTTCCCTTGTTGGGTTTTTTTTTTTTTGTTTTGTTTTCTTTTCTTTTCTTTTCTTTTCTTTTTCTCCTTCCCCTTGATTTTCTTTTCTGTCTCGGGCCTTTCATATTCTTCGAGTTAAAATGACCTGTGTGCAGTTTGCAACACAAACACAGAATTTCACTTATATTTGACAATTAATCAACAGGGAGCAAAGCTCAATGTCAAATTAATGCTACTTTGTTGTACAGCTCCCCAGATTTGTCTGGATCTGTGTGTGTACGTGTGTTTGGAGTGCAGGTTGCTTTTATTTTGTTACAAAGAATAACAAAAATATGTATTCTTTCTTTTTCTTTTTTTCAAAGAAAAAGAGCTAGGATCATCACCTTCAAAAAGGTGAAACAGTTAGTGTTTTGTGGCTGGTTTAACATACTCTTTCCATTTTGGCTTGACTTTGCTGCACAAGGCGTGTGCTCYGAGTGCTGCCTTGCTCTGAGGGCAGGTGTGACACTGGTAGGGCTGCTGTTCATGGGGAGTCTGGCTGCCTTCTCACACTTTTACCCTGATTTGGACCCCAGACTGAAGGCTGGAAGCAAATGCCACGTGTTTTAATTGATTCATTTCAATCAAAGTGTAGCATATGTGCATGCACACACTGAAGCACAGCCTGAGTGTGTGTGACAGCCCCACTGCTCTGATCGTGGCCATGGGCTGCAGCAATTCYCATTTTTTGGTTTCCCTGTATGGAGTCTGGGGGTGCAACAGTCTGGCAGCTCAGTAACTCTGTAAAAGCAGGGGGTTTGTCATGTCAGGTGTTTTGTGGCATTTCTCTGGAGAAGGGCTTTGTGTTTGGACTTGTAACATTTGTTMAAGCCAGTGCCAGCCCTGTAGCTCCCCGTGCCAGGTGCTGAGTGCCCTGGGGCAGCCAARCCACATCCAAGGTTTGTGCCCAAGGAAACATTTCACTGAAAACCTGAGTGCTCCCCACAGGAAGGCTGAGGGAAGATTTCTCTGTRTCCTACCAACTTACACTGCAAGATAGCAAGGAAAAGACTAAGGGCAGTAGGAGACCACAGAGCGTGTTTAGTTCTTAAAATCCTATGACTTCATGGATGATGATTTTGCTTTACAAAAAGGAGTGGAATCATCAAAGTATATTTCATATATGCTTTTGAAAAACAGGCTGTTGATATTCATAAAAGATTGTTTATTTGGTGAGACAGATCTTGCTGTTTTTTCCCAGTTCCTTTCCTAGAGCTCTGCTACATCACAAAGTTGAAGCACTGATTAAACAAGATATTAATCACTTAAAGGATAAAATATTTTCTTTTCTAAAGAAAAAAAACTATCCAGATTCAGTAAAATATTTATGACTTGTCTCATTTTAACACATTCAAGAAAATACTGYTATTTTCAATTGCTTTCAGGGTTGGGGGAGAAACTTTATTACTGCCTAATTTGATCTCTGGTTTAATCCATTCTGCGTATTTTTTCCCTTCTRTTCTATCTAATTTCTATTTGCATTATGCCATGTATTTTAGACAGMTTTTAGCCTTTATTCAATGGTCACAGATAATGAAGACTTTGCCATATCTATAAGTATTTTCTCCTAATGGCTAATCACTTTGCAGTTAAGAGAGAATTTCTTAACTTTACTGTGATTATTTTGKTTTTTTCTGCTTTATGTTTCCAGCCATTGTCTCTCACTATCTTAAAATCTTGACTTGTCAGTTGTGGGCAAGTTGCTTTATAAGGTTGTATTGGTTAAATGATAYTGAGAGGCTTTCTTTGATTCTGCCRTTTTACAGARKTGTTRGGTTAYYCTCTGGCTCTYACAGCTCTTCTGTGACTCCATCCCAGCCTGGAGATGCTGTGTGCTTCCCCAATAACTCTAAGCAGGACCACAGGCCCTTTGTTCTATTCCCCAGTGTGTTTTTCATTATATCACACCACCCCATTTATCTGTAGCATCATACTGTGGGCTTGTTTCTTTTCTTCACCAAACCTTACTCAGATAACTTGTTGCCTCTGGGATTCAGATAAGTGTTGTGCTACTTTAGGGTTCCCCTGGATGCTTTAATAGGTTGTGGGAAAAATATGTGTTTGAAGAAGCAAAAAAGATTTGATGAGAGTGCCCTTCTCTCAAAATGTGAAATGAGGATTAGTGGAATTGGTAAAACACTCAGATTTCTGCACAAGTGCTATGTTATCCCAAGGTTCTGTAACTCCTTCTCCTTTGAGTCTCCCACCACAAGTAACTTTTTTCAGATTCAATTCTTAAAAAAAATATGATTATCTGTACGCTGACCTTCGGGTAAGCTGACCCATTGGCTCTGTGCATTTAAAAGTATTAAATCTCTGCTAATGTATCCATTAGAAACAAAGGAAATAATGATGTGGATGAAGCTAAAGCAAAGCATACAATTAATTAGATTTCATTTTATATTGTGATGGATTCCTGGAGCTCTGTGGGCACTGACCAAAGATACATTTGCTTTTCTCATGCAGGGTAATTGGATTACTAGGTAGTATGAGTCTTTAATCTTTGCTGATAGAGTGAGATAAATGTCTGCTAAATACACAGAGCAAACAAGAGCAGCTTAAGAAAAGAAGTGACAGAAAAGGTGTCGTGAATATAGAAGCTTAAGCAATATTTCTTCAGGTGATGGAGAGGAAAAAGCAGCTCTGTTGTCACTTGACTGGTTAAACATACAGTGACAACAGGGGTAGCTGCTTCCCTGCACACTTTAATAGTGTCTCCCTGTATGCACTGAATTCTGAAATGGGGTGTCTCCTTTCTGTGCCTGCATAAATGTCTTTGCTTTTCAGGGAATGGGTGTTTGAAAATACTTGGAAATTTTTCTGTGTGAGGAGCTCTGGATTAGAGGTATTGGTAGTCATTTCYAGGGCTGAAAATGAACACCAGTTTTTCATCCTGTGATCAGGAATGAAAATACAGAGTGTGCTTTGGTAATTTGGGGTTAGTGTATGTGTTTTATTTTTTAAGGTATTGGAACATAAAGAGAAACATGACAAAACTGAAATAGCTTCACAATTCTGGCAATTCATCCTACCAATCACCACCCTGAAAAAAACAGCACCACTCATCTTTGACTATCCGTAGACCTGCATTCAAGCAAAAACAGAGCACAAAAATAAAGATTATGGGCTGTGCTGCTTGGTAGAGAAAGATAAATAAATTGGTGTTGGGCTGCTTTGAGATTGGATGCAATTTGCTGTGGAAGACCTTTCCTACCGAGCTGTAATTTATGCCCTCTTGAAAACTTAGGCAGAATCTGATCTCTCTTGGATACCTGAGAATCGCAGGAGGAAGCACAGATGTAATTCCCAGCTCTGGGAAATCACTGAGATCTGAGTGCCTGTGCAGAGCTCCAGGGCTGTCCTGCACAGCCAGAGGGGCACTTGCAGACATTGTGTGGTCATTTTTCCCTAAAAGCCATCAGGGCAGAGTGCTCACACCACCTTTGGTGCTGGGGTAGCCCAGTGCTCCCAGGAGCAGGTCTGGGTGAATAAACCAACAAATGAATTCCAGCAAGTGGGCAGAGCACCTCCAGGAGGGTTTGTGTCCTGAAATCCTGTCCTGAGGGCAGCTCTGGGCTGTGAAAGAGCTCAGTGGGCTTCTCTCATTCTGGAGGGGTCAGATCACTGCTAATTATAATTCAACAGGAGGGGATTATCAAATTCACTTGTTAAAGCTTGTTTGAGTAGGTATCCTGAGCTTGCTTCCTTTTAGGAAGGCCACAAGGATCTGACAGCCAGATCACACCCTATGGATGAACTTCTCTTTCTGGGTTGTTTTGTGGCTGTAGAATTCTGGGAGAGATGGAAATATATCCTGAACTGTTTCATAAATGCCAGAGAGGTCAATCTTCTTCCCTTGCTGTTTCACAAGAAAGTGATTGATGCTTGGCACTTCTGTATAATAATAAAACATTTCCAAAGCTTATGGTCAATAAATTTGTGTAATAAATAATGCATCCCAGTGCTATTATAGTTCATACTTCAATAACGTTTCTAAGTTATTTTCTAAGGCTAAGATAATGGAAGTTTTAGTCACGCTTTTTTTCCTTTTCAAAAGAGCAAAGGCTTTGAAATTCCTTCTAAGCCTAGTGCATGTTAAGGTTAGTGTCTCCTTGAACTAGTGATTTCTGATGGGGTCAAAACTGTGATTTTAATTTAAATTTTCTATGAGTGTGTACAAAATTATGTGGTCTGTGA